>NC_091939.1:19410338-19752838 GCF_041260155.1 Ptychodera flava | reverse complement strand
CTTTGGTTTGAGAGAAGCTGACTTTTTTCAAAAAGATCTGGTCAATTCAAGGAAACTATGAATGAGGTAGTACTATGAATCGTAGGAATTTAAAAGGGCCAGTTCCTTTGATGATTTTGTAACAATTTTTGTTTCCGATGTCGACTACTGTTTCTCGTTCTACTCCTCAAAGCATGTTGAAATACATAGTATTCAGCTTGTCAGTCCAGCCTGTACATGTGTAGACTGCATTGTTACTGTTTACAAGTGAATTCTGCTCCGGACTAGAATCATCAATTGTAAACAATAGCAGTGCATTCTACATGTATCCATGTAGATGCTGTGTTGGCAAGCTAAACAGCTAGTGTTTCAATATGCTTTTGGGAGTAGAACAAGTACTTGCGATTGACATACAAAATCAGCATTGTGAGAAAATCCTTAAAAGTTAGCATCTACTGGTGCTGTCCCCTAAAGCTCAGAAGCTTCAGTTTTGATACATCTTTGTCATTTTCTATTCTGAGAAGAATGTATTGAGCAAAGTACTTCCTATTGGAATTTTGGCAAGGCTATTTTTGTAAGTTTTTCACTAAATTCTCACAAAGAAATAAAGGATACATGTTCATAAATTAAATACTTCCTTAAAAAGCCAATGTAATAATCATGGTAGAGTAAGATTTGCCTATTCCAAATATGTAAACTAAACATTCTTTACATTCGCAGATTCCACAGTGTGGTAGGTACATTTCTAATTCAATAAAAAAAAAACTGTTATACTATCCAATGGCTTTAATATAAAAAATAATTACACAAATTCTGGAATAGGACATTAGGATTTTTATCTAAAATAGTATGAATGCCATTGAATTTTTTCATAGCAAAAACAACAAGAAGACCTTATAAGGGGACAAGAAGCTGTCACTGTTGATATCTTCCATACTTTTGTTCTGTGTTTAAATCAGAGATTCTTGTTGTATTCCTTACAGCATGTATTGAAACACCCAGTATCCACTTCTAACATTGTCTTAATTTAAGCTGTATACACTGTTATGTTAACGATGGAATTGAAGTCCAGGCTAGTGCTGACTGTATATAATAAGAAATGTTGACTGACCAAATACTAGATTTTAGGGAGTAAAACCTCTGTCATAATGTGCATAGCAGTGTTTATAGACAAAGATAGCTGATGTACTGTTATTTTAACAATTGAATTTAATTGTAGTATTTTGTTGTCACTCTTTAGTTAAGGGAAAACAGCTATATAACTTTTGGTAATATTTTCATTATTTTTGTTTTGAAAAACAAGTTTGCTTTCTCTTTCTACTCTCTAAGAGTATACTTCAATCATATCTACTGTCTATCTTGTAATACACATAATCAGTATAAATATGCAAACCATAATGTATCATTTGCAGTATGCTATGTCGCTCAAATGAATTCAAGTCGTGACTGAAATAGGGCTGTTCACAGTTGACGGCATTGTTCTCTCATTAATATGCAGAAATAAATATTTGTCAACATTTTAAAATTACGCTTTTGAAAATTACACATGCAAGAATGACGAAAATACATGTTAGTAGGCCGACTACAAATGTAACAATGAATACTACATGTAAAACACATATTCACAACTCAGAGTACAAGCTGCAAAAACAGCTACGCATGCAACATTGATAAAATTTGTCTGCATTTCAAGCTGCATGCAGCGATGTCACTCGGGTGCAGCTATATTTAGTAACAAATCTGTAATCATGAACAACGCTATTTAGTTAAAAAATATAACATTTGACATTTGACACTCTACAGTTTATGGAGGGACCTTGTACACTCATACAGTCTGTAACAACAAGTTAAACACTGGGCATGCCTACATAATTTTGATATTAGGACCAGGAATTGTGTTCTGCGAACAGAACTAAAATAGTTGAAAATGCATTAAAAGTTACAGCAATGGGGCGGCTGCAATAACACTTCAACTAAACAGAGAAGTAGTCTGCTGAAATAGCCAAATATTGGCTATGATATGTGAAGATTTCCTCTTCTATATTGATGTTATAAAATAATTTTATGTCTGTCAACATTTCTGTTAGTGTTATATAGAATAATCTGAGGAAGTACATATCATATTACTGTGTGGCACCACGTTCTCACACCCTTAAGCAAATAGAAATAGAGAAAGTTTCCACTTCCCTACTCTTAAGGAGAAAACAAAAAGCACACCGTGTAAGCAGTCAATTCATACATGCTCTGTTGTCATAAAGTGCATAAATAGAGCAATTTTTTTGTGTGACTTCCCTTTTTAAATGATGATTTAAAACTACAACCCAACCACATGTGGGAGATGTTGACCCTCTGTGGTAGTGCTGTAACACTTAGCATGAACACATGCTTTGAACTCGTTTCGAAAAATGATAACATTATGGAAAGACATAAATGAGTTATGAGAGAGTACAAACATACAATTTATCTGATATGACAAATTGTATTACCCAGAACTACCATATGATATCTCCCTATTTGCATGTATTTCCAGTTTTCCCAAATTATATGCAGTATATAAGCATACATTATCATCATACTGTGAAATCAATATATACCAAGTTTGTGTTGTCAGTATACTCCCCTAAAATTAAATCACTGTCGCCAAGTTTTATCGATAATGTTTCCCTGATAATTATTACTCTTTTATAACCAAGTTTTGTTTTTGATGTTCCTTGAAATTTTGCATTGTTGCCAAGGCATGTCATTTGTATTTTCCCTGAAATGAATTCACTATAATAATTTTTTCTGAAGATATGTAGTTTTTTGTGTACAAAGTATGGTGACTGTAAAGCACATGAAACCAAAACACATTTATTTGGCGTGTACATACATATGCTGTTTTTACATAAGGGTGGGCTTCCATTGTCATACATGTCTTGTAGAGAAGCTTTACGTGTCACAGTGGCTGTGTTAATGATTGGGTAACATGAGAAAATAACATGAAATGATAGCTTCCTAAATTTCATCGTGGGTCAATCCATGCTTGAGCTAGGTCACATTTTGCAGTCATGTAATTTTGTGAATCAACGTACCAGTGTGCCCTCTAAGCCTATTCAGCGTGCCATGACTCATGAATATTCTCTGTGACGCAAGAAAATTTTCAGATGAATAGGAAATTATACATTGTGACTCAAGAAAATGTACTGTTCACATTTGGTCCAAAGTTCAGAAAGTAATGAGTCAGTCAGAAAACAAAGTGTCACCTGAATACATGTTTAATGGTGATTGCACATGTACTTAATAAGGAAAACACCTAGTGTGTGGAGGTGGCCTTTCTCTAAATGAGTACGAGTGTGTGACAATATACTTTTGAGTAGGTATATTACCATACCCTGAATGGTGAATTTAGAAAAAATTGTAAGAAATCACAAATATTAATATTTTGATTTTGTGAAAAATGATTATTTTCCATCCTTACATGTGTAAGAGCATTTACGCGAGTGCATACAAATCTGGTCACCATAAATCAATCTGTTGCTCCAATCAACACCTTGTGTCATTTTAGTAAAAAATGTTGACCACTCTGGAACACAGGTACATGCTGTCAAATGGAAATACATTTCAAACTGCTGGCTACATGATAAGCCTGGTGACTGCTGCATGTAAAACAAAAACTCATTTCATAAAGTTCAGGAGTGATTTGCTGCACTCTGTATGTAGTGACCCCTCAATGTGTTACATTTGTGTAAAACCTTGGTTGAAATAGGTCAAAGGGCATCTGAGGTCACCTTTTTGAACAGCAGAAGGTCTGTTGACCTGATAGGTCGCACCCATTATCTTTGAACTGTGCCATGGTGTGTATGCTCAACTTTGCACTAACAGTTGCATGTAATGGAGAAGTGGTTATTCAAAAATTGTGGTCCAACCTTCATTGAAAAATTTTATGAAATGCTCATAAATAGTTTTAAAATTGAACACTTTACAGATTTAAGGAGATTAAAAAAAAATTATTTCTGTTGATCAACCATTGTGTTTTAAAGTGTGACAGCACAATCAGGTTTTTATATGACTGTATTTATCAGCACAACCAGTTTTTACTTGTGCTTGCCTTTTCTGTATCTTGTCGTAAACGGAGGCCATTGTATTGCAATGAGAATTGGAAATTCATAGTAGATTACTTTCGCATAATGTATCATGTTTTTTGATGAGCTCAGAATATAGATAGTTAAGTTTTGAACAAGTTACAACTATAAGTGTCATTTTAAGTGTGACTTTATTGATATCCTTTTGAGAAAATCTCTACATTTTACATCCATTTTGGAAATAAATTAAGTTACATCTTTAATATATATATATATATATATATATATATATATATATATATATATATATATATATATCAAACACTATGAATTTATAGAACAATAATATATTTTTATAGTGGTGGTAAGGCAGTTACTGTGACTGCTGTTGTGCTGAGGCTATTATGTGACAAAAAATCCCCAGAAACTATAAATCAGCTGATCTTCCCTTAGAAACAGCTCTTCCGTGTAATTTCCACTGATATTTCCAGAATGATTAAGTTTGGCGTTTTTTATATAATTTAATATTTTTACAAGTAGTGTTAATTAATCATATTGAGAGGATAAGAAATGTTGTGTTATCGTTCATTTTAAAATTTACTGCCAGTCCGATAAGAAAGTTCAACTTGTTAATCTTTCTCATCGCTTCCTACCTCAATGGTTTTGCCCAAACCCAGTGTTTTCCTTGGCAAGTTTGGACCAATGTACCTAAGAGTAATAATAATAGGAGTTGACAAAGTTTTATAATTGTCACACTGCTTGATTTCAATACGAGCCAATTTTTTCCTGTGCCATGTAAATATTGATTTCCTTAAGGAAAAGGCTGATTTTAAAACATAAAGAGTTATATACTGTAGCTGAAAAATTAGACACCAAAAGTTGTTAATTACAACTCTTGTTATGGGTGTACTATATTATCTTATCTATCATTGGCAGAAGATGCACCTTGATGACAATGAATATAGTACCTGTAATATAATTGGTCAAAAACAAACTTGCTGTGCTTACTGCACACTTGATAATTTCACTGCTTGCCAACACAGATTTTATTCAAATGAGATCAAACAAAAATCATAGTGATATCAATGGTAAACATAGAACTCGATTTTTACCAACTCTCTTCCTCTTCTCATTAAATTTTCTAAATTACCTATTTATGAAACTAATACATTATCCTGGAAAGAGGATTTAGAAATTGCAGTAAATATACATAAGATACAGACCAACTGTTTGTTACATTCGGTAATGCCAGTTGTATTATACTCATAAAGTGACCCAATTATTGGCTGTGTGAAAGCTCATGCTCATGAGTCTATTAACATATAAACTTTTAGAAGTGCCTGTGACCCAGAACATGTGTTTGTGATATGTGATTCCAGAGTCCTCAAATGACTTCTTTCATGTAATGAAAACATGCAGTTGGCTGCATGTTGATGTCTGCTTTCTGTTCAGCTTGAAAGTACTTGAAAAATTCCTGATTCTAGGTGCTCATAGTAAGCAAATTTGACAACAGTGATACATTAATAGGTCACCTATTATCAACAGTGTCACAGATTGCAACTATTGAAAATACTTATGTATCCTGTATAATTTGTAAGGATACAATTGGGACATTTGAGGTCAAGCAGGGTACAAGTATTGTTCAACCAACCTTGCTAAGCAGATTTCACAGCTGCAATTATTGATACTCTTGAAAAGCCTGTTTGTTAATGATTCTAGTAACTGATTCTATTCATAGCGTGAAACAGTATAGTATCCTGAAATTTTGTTTTTCATTCAGCATGTAGGGATGGTATTTTTGTATGTGGGGAAAGGGGCAAGCGAAGTTGATCAGTATATCAGTGACTATAAATGGTTTCTTTACCCTTTCAACTTTGCTGTGCATTCCATCGCTGATTGTATCAAAGTTGCCATTGTGTTCTGCATGCCTGTGGATATGAAAGAGAAAGTGGGTGGAAAGTATGGGGTCAAAGGTCGTGGTGGTTACTACACTTGAGAACCATGATAAAAGTGAAAATAGCGGTACATCGTGCAATCATGATATAAAATCAGTTGTGTCCTTAAATTTTATTTACACATACAGGGCTAAATATTCGTAACTGATGAGGTTTCATCATTTCCATAGTAAAATGTGATTAGTCACAGTCTAATTATCTTATTGTCTAAACCACCAACTTGAAATATTCAAATTTGGAAAACTACAATACACAGTATTCTATTGTAACAGAGTAAATCTGGTATTGTGTTAGTAAAACTAAAATACTCTGTAGAAAGGAGACTTTGGGTGTTTTGACACCTATAGCTACCAAAAGATGGATAGCTAGATCTTATATTACTATAGTTTACTGATCCTTCCACTACAGCTTAAAATATACAGTGTCAGAAATTTATCCTCAGGTCATAAAGTTCTGCCCCAGATTAGGCAAGAAAGGTTAACAAGGACACAATGGTACCATATATATGATTGAACTTATCAAAGTCAACAATCAGCTGTTTTCTGATAGCCACCCATAAAGCTCTGCATTGTTTGCTTAACAAACAGATGACATGCCCGCCAAATTTATATGTAACCTTTGAAAATTTTATGTCGGGTGAACAAAGTTGAATCTTGAAACAGTATCAGTAAAGTACTCAAGAGTACCAGTGTAAACTTCTACAAACTGTTAACCTTTGAAAGACCCTTGAATATTACAAGTAATAGGGTGTGAATTCAAACATAGCGTTGTATGGTATGGGCCAAAGCTTTTATTCTGAACTGTTATCGACAGTTTGTCAGAATCACCCAGGTGATGTCACAAGCAATGTATGCCTCATGACCTCTGACCTTTGTAGGTGTGGCTCAGTTAAAAAAGTCAGCAAAAATATATAAAGATGTAATATATAGTTGCAAGGTCACTTCTATTATTTCATACACTGGCTGAATAAATTGCAGGAATTATTTCCTAATATATATATATATATATATATATATATATATATATATATATATATATATATATATATATATATATATATATATGTATATGTATACCTTTTCCCTGTCAGACAGTACCGGTACATATCACACCTATACTGCCAATTTAGTCAAAAGTGGTATTGAGCCAAAACCGTATGTATTATCACTCACTTAATTTGGTTTGTTATAGCAACTTTAGCCCCAAAAAATCATATTTACAGTATCTATATTTTCAGGGACCTTCAAAATATTCAATTTTTATGTTAAAATGCACCAATGGGACATGCCTCGCTATTAACCAATTTGGCCTGATGGTGAAATGAACTTAGCAGGATAAGGGGTATGGTGTAACTATTATGCTATGTGTCCATTTCCTCTCTGTACAAACACACATAGCTACATGCTCTCCTGATTGGTAGGGGAATTTACATGTAAATAATTCAATAATTCATATTGAATAATTTACTTCCGTATGTATACAATAACAGAAATACCAGACATTGTACATATAAATTACTGATAGCTGGCTGTCATAGCCATGGAGGGGAATGTACGTGACAAATATCTGCCTATTATTTTGGTCCAAAAATACAGAACATTATCCTGAAAGAAAATTTACAGAACAATAATTTTTTTACCCTGGACTAAAAGTGAACATTGTTAATATAGAACACATTGCATATTTTCTCTTCAATTGTTAGTCCCCACGGACACCGTCCGGGGGGACTTATAGGTTTGGTCATGTCCGTGCGTGCGTCCGTGCGTGCGTGCGTGCGTGCGTCCGTCCGTTCACGCAGATATCTCTGAGATGCCTGGAGCGATTTCATTCAAACTTAATACAAGGATTACTTCATATGGCATACAGATGCACGTCAATTTGTTTTGTGATACGATCCAATATGGCCGCCAGGCGGCCATTTTATTACGATTTTTTCATGTACAGAGCCATAACTCAGGCATGTTCCAACCGATTTTATTCAAAGTTGGTACAAGGACATTGACCAATGTCATACAGATGCACGTCAATTTGTTTTGTGATACGATCCAATATGGCCACCAGGCGGCCATTTTATTACGATTTTTTCATGTACAGAGCCATTACTCAGGCATGTTTCGACCGATTTTATTCAGAGTTGGTACAAGGACATTGACCAATGTCATAGATATGCACATCAATTTGTTTTGTGATACGATCCAAAATGGCCGCTGTGCGGCCATTTTATTACGATTTTTCATGTACAGAGCCATAACTCAGGCATATCTCAACCGATTTTATTCAAAGTTGGTACAAGGACATTGACCTATGTCATACATATGCACGTCAATCTGTTTTGTGATACGATCCAATATGGCCGCCAGGCGGCCATTTTATTACGATTTTTTCATGTACAGAGCCATAACTCAGGCACGTTTCAACCGATTTTATTCAAAGTTGGTACAAGCTTATTGACAAATGTCATAGCTGTGCACGGCAATTTGTTTTGTGATACGATCCAAAATGGCCGCTGTGCGGCCATTTTATTACGATTTTTCATGTACAGAGCCATAACTCAGGCATATCTCAACCGATTTTATTCAAAGTTGGTACAAGGACATTGACCTATGTCATACATATGCACGTCAATCTGTTTTGTGATACGATCCAATATGGCCGCCAGGCGGCCATTTTATTACGATTTTTTCATGTACAGAGCCATTTCTCAGGCATATCCGCATGTTTTGACCAATTTTATTCAAAGTTGGTACAAGGACATCGACCAATGTCATAGCTATGCACATCAATTTGTTTTGTGATGCGATCCAATATGGCCGCTGTGCGACCATTTTGTTACGATTTTTTTCATGTCCTGAACCATAACTCAGACATGTATCAAGCGAATTCATTCAAAAGTATTTTTATCACAGACCTAATGAAGAGGACTCTATCCTCTTTGAGTGTAATCAAAGTACCGATTAACAAGTGGGGACTGTGTCATCAACGATGACTTGTTTATAAGAAATTTTCATAACACTTGCATGTAGTTTAGAATATTACCCAAATTTTGTTACCCTGTATCCTAGAGGGAATCTAAACAAACATATTATGCTGAAATATATCTCACAATGTTCAACCTCACAGTTCCCAGTGACCAAAGTAGAAAAGTGAGGTATGACAAACAGTTTGTCTGTCACTGTAACAGCATACCACTGAACAGAATAACTGGCACCAATAGATACATGTATAGACTACAACATGTATGAACATGGCAGTAACCATTGTGTGCTGTCTTTCAGTTTTCTGTCAGAGTCTTCGATAGGATATTCCCCAGTTCAGGTCAAGTCTGTTTCAAATTTTGTCATCAAGATCCAGGCACCCTGAACATGACACTCTGAAATGCAATGCATTCTCTGCTTTGATGTATACTTTGTGACTATAAAAATCACCATCTTTACAAGCAGGACAGCAAGACAAATCAGTAAAAGTCATGTTCACATAGGTTTTTAAGGCTTTCCTAATGTTCCATGGGACAAATGTCATATACTTATCCTCGTACTGGCCCTTAAACCAACTTGACCTGATCGCAAAAGATGAACCCTGCATTAGAACTGAAGTGTATAATAAACATTTTAAATCATAGCTCCCTTTAAAGAGTCTTATACAATCTGACAAATATAAATGAAGTATTATACTGATGTTTAATTTTATAGAATTTTTAGGAAATATTTAATATCCATTTTTAAAGTTGATGCTGTTTCTGACTATGTTAGACTTTCATGGATGATGTAAATAAAGTTATTATTTTTTTTGTTTATTCCAAATGTCCAGGAAGGAATAAATTATAATTTGTCGATGAACGTGATTTAACAAGGCAATGAGATAACAACTTACTCACATGTTTTTGCATGAGTTATATAAGCATGCCAGTCTGTTGTGCAACTTGATATAATACTACAGTTACTGTGCAGGTCCATCTGTGAAAATAGTGTAGCTTTTGAAATAGCAAGCATAGTGTATGAAGTCCCTGATTACAACACTCTTAACCATCCCCATCACTCCAATGGAATCATCGTCGTAAACCACGTGCCTCTTTACGGCAACAGCTCAGCGCTACCCTTGATTTTTGCGTAGGTCAGCGGAGCGGAAATTATTGCTCTGGCTTGCGAGAATGCAATGGAATCTGCCAACCCTATCCTATTCCTTTGTGAGTTTAGTCATGTCTAACAGTAAAATAGGGAGGTCTTGGCTATGAGTGAATTGCACCTTGAACTTGAAATATAGTTTTCAGTTTATATTTTGTAAATTTATTTGATTATGTACTTTCCTGTTCCACAGGTGGTCACAGGAAATGTTTGTACAGCCACTGGTGTGCAAGACATGCGTCAGTCCGTGGAGGCGTTGGAAAAACAGTTCAGTGATTCAAAATCAACACTCAATTTTGAGGAATACAGAAGGTTCATGGAAATGGAGCTGTTCTCACAAAGTTCAGCATTGAAGTTGGATGACATGTACAGCGTATGCTGGATGCTGTGTTCAAAAGTTCACATGGACAGACAGAATAAAATACTCCAGGATGATGACATCTACAAACTGTGGATGGTCTTTAACCGGCAAGCTGAACCGGATGCGTTTCCACTGAGGATGGATCATGAAGAGGTCGCCTACATTCTGGAAAAGGTTGTCATAGCCATGGGAAGGAAATGGAACGAGAAAGAGTTTGAAGAAATTAGGAGAGGCTTGCCCCTGATGTCCTTCTGGCAAGTTCTGCACTCTCTGGAGACGAGGTTTGCCTATGGTGTTGATGAAGCTTGCGTCGCTGCTGCCATTGATGAGATCTATGAAGAAATCATCAATGAAGTTGTGAAGAATGTGAGTACATTAATTGTTTTTGCAATTGATTTTCAGTCTTTAACATTGGTATTGTTTGCTGTTTTTGAAGAAGTGTGACAGAATACCAGTAGCTATTTTGCACATGTTAAAGAACAGGAGAGATTGTACTCAGTAGGGTTTTAGCAAGCCTGTAATCAAATAGCTTCTTTGCTACCTTTTCTAGAAAGTATAACAAAAAAATATTATGATGATGTATTTGTGCTCCAATTGATTTTCATGTAATCATGATTTGTAATTTACACTGAGTGTTGATGCAAGATCAGTAATACAAACTTTTGATTACACAGCATCCATTTATGCAAGAATGAGTATCTTAATATTGTTGCTGTCTTTAAAAGTTTCATCTCTTTTACACACTTGTGTTGTACATTGCAGGGATTCATGTCAAAGAAAGGCCACATGATGTCCAATTGGAAAGAAAGGTGGTTTGTCTTGAAACCGGGAAGTCTGACTTATTATACATCAAGAGATATGAATGTACTAAAGGGTACCATTGTGCTTGATACAAACTGGAAAGTAGAAGTAAGTGTGAAATATAATGTCTAACAGATTGTAAAAAAGCATAGGATCTTGACCGGCAAGATCAAAGCATTGTCTTAACCCTTTGAGTGCTGTAATTTTACCCACCAAAATTTCAGTGTAACATTTTATTGATTTCATGAAATTTTCTGTAATTTTGTGGTAATTTTGGATCAAGTGGACATAACCTTTCAGTGGCTACAATTTTCGACCAAAATTTCGGGTAAAATCTGGAAAAAATTGTCTAGATCTGAAAAAAGTTGCTGGCTATGTTATATTCTACAAAGGCAACAAAAGTTGACTTTGGCAGTCAAAGGCTTAAACCAAATGGTTGAACTCATCCTTTGAAAATGATTTGTAACACTTAGTTCCTCAGACACTGAATCAAATCTTTTCCCTTTCTTTTCACTAAATTTTAACCTAGTTTGGTTGATGTTTCCATCTTCCCGTTTTTAGGCTAAAATGTTATGACTTTTATTGTCATTTTGTAATGGAAGTTTTCAAAAAAAAGAATTGTTTTTCTTTTGATAAGCACAAAACAAAATCTATGAAATAAAATCTACTGAGGAGAGTTGAAAGGTAGTAAATCTAGCTTTCGGAAGCTGACATCAAGGAATTAGACTAAGACTTTCTTGAAGATAGAGGTTTTTCGGCAGTTTGGTTTCCATATCCCAGTATATTTTGACTTCATCTGAAAATAAGTTTCCAAACTTTATATCACTGGTTTCTGGAAAAATTAGCTATATTATATATAATATTGCTTCTGTACTGTGAAACTTGAAGTGAATTGCCTTGAAATTATATTCAGGGGTTTCAAAATTTGATTTCTTTATTTTCATAGTGTTTTGGATTGACACTGTGACATTTTTGTTGAATTCATAAAATGTGCATAAAGATGGACATTGGATGGATGAAGAAACAGCAAATCTTATTATTTCCAAAAATTTTGAAGTTAGAAAATTCTATGTATACCTATATTGAAAATTTCTGTGTAATATCTTCTGTCATTGCAGTCTCTACCAGACAGAGGAAGTAACAGAAACAGATTGCAGTTGTCTAGCAGTGTACAAATGAAAGGAGATAAAAACAAATATGAAATATGTGCACCTGATCCAAAAAGCAAACAAGAATGGTTAAGCGGTAAGACACCATGGTTTCTTTAAAGCTTATCAAGCAGTGCTTCCACACTCCATTTGACCAAGTAGGCCTGATTCCTAATGATGTAAAAGTCTCGTCATTAATATGCCTAAATGAGTATTGGTATTAATGTGAAAGATTTGATGAGACTTTTGGAAAGAATCTCACAGAGATTGTGAAATTGGTACTTTATTACTTCTTCTTTCATGGTTGAACTTTAAAAGTAACATGTCAAAGAATGCAATTACATGATGCAGCAATAGAGACAGGCACAAGAAGAAAAACAAATTGTTACATTATCTATTTGTAGCAGGTAATATATCATGGATGCGATAGTATGTTCATTAACAACCTACCACTATAACGCAATCAGCATACTAAAATGCTTCTTATGGTGAAGAGGTTTGTTTGTGAATTGGCCGCATAACAGTCACGAAATCCATGACACTACATGCATACACTCTTTCCTTAAATAGCCATTCTGTGGAAGTATTATACAGGTACAGTGAGGCTGATTTCTGTATTGGCAGCTGATTGATGTCATGAGCTTGTACTTGCAATGTAGCTGAATCCCCCCTCACGAGCAAGGACACCTTTCAATCTTGGTTGGGAGGTGTGATATTAGCCCAATGATTGCTTAGACTTTTACCCTTGAATTTAAGTGACAAATGAACTGACCTATAGGAACCCCCTGCCAGTGGTGCATCATGAGAATCTTAGATTCTATGCTGTTACTCGGTTTGAAAGCTAGTCTTACCAGACACTGCAATTTTCCAAAGGTAGCTCATGTGTTTTGTAATTTATAAATGTGAACACGGTACATCATTGTTCAATCCATAAGGAAGATGCTCTGTTCAAATATTGTTTTGAATAAAAAAACCCGAACAAACAATCAAAATGAATGACAAGATATTGGTGAATTGTTTCCTCTTAACGCAGCTGTACAGTTGACTCTAGAGTGTTTGGCAACTGGCATGTCACCACAAAAATTAGCATTCATGAAGAGACGAGAGGAAAGGTCAGCCAGGAGAGAAAGCCAAGAAGAGGAGGATAGGTTGCTACAAGAAGAAATGGAAAAACGAGAACGACAAAAACGAGAACTGGAAGAAGAAAGAAAGGTCTGTTTTAGTCAGGATGTACCAGTTTATGTAATGATGAACCACTAGAAGTTTCTGTACTTTTGTTTACTCTGAGATTAAACAGAAACTTACACTGTGTATCTTAGCCTAAACAGTGTGTAGTAGTTTAATGACATCTTCAAGCTGTTTTTTAGCTCCCATAGCCATTTGTATATATGGCAATGGAAGCTATTCTTATAGGCTAGGGAAATGTCTGTATGTATGTATGTCTGTATGTCTGTACGTCTGTATGTCTGTATGTCTGTATGTCTGTCCGTCAACATCAAAAACTCCAAAACCACTGTACATTTCATCTTGATATTTGGTGTGTACATGGATGATGGGCTGTAGATGAGATTTTGTTCAAATGAAGTTGTCATTGCCAAAAATATGCAAATTAAGTGAAAAAATGTAAAAACAGTCAAAATTGAAAAAACTCAATAACCACTGAGCAGATTACATGAAAAATTAGCATGTAAGTACTTTGGGCTGACATGAAATGATTGTGCACATCTTGGGTCAGTATCTTGGACTTGCTATTTTTCATGAATTTTTTTGTAATTTTCTCCCATTTTTGGTCAAAAAATCTCCTGCTCTGAAACCACAAGTCCGATTGATTTGAAACTTGGTATGGAAGTGCATAGGAGTGACCTTTCCCAAATTTGGGCAAATCGTGGTGAAATTTGCATATTTTTAGTTTACACGTCCATAGACTCCCATGTATAAGGCAGATCTCCATAGACTCCCATGTATAAGGCCACGAAAAATAAAAATTTAGTTTCTCATCGTATTCATATTGCAAAAAGGATGCAGTGACACAATTTTTAGTCCCCACAGATGAAGTCCAGTGAGCTTATAGATTGGGTCATGTCCGTCTGTTCGTCCATCCGTAAGTCCATCCGTTCACGCATATATCTCGGATATTTTGACAAAATGTCATGTGACCTTGATGACCTTTGATCTCAAATATACATATTTGTCCATAACTCAGTAACCACAAGTACTACAGCCTTCATGTATGGTATGATGGGACACCTTATGACGCAACATATTGTACCTCATTAATTATGTGCATATCTAATTTTGAGCGAGCCAATAGAGCTAGAGGTCTGATTTTTGGTATGTAGGGATAACTTAGCAAAACAATTTTTTTGACAAAATGTCACGTGACCTCGGTGACCTTTGACCTCAAATATACATATTTGTCCATAACTCAGTAACCACAAGTGCTACACCCTTCATGTATGGTATGATGGGACAGCTTATGACGCCACATATTGTACCTCATTAATTATGCACATATCTAATTTTGAGCGTGCCAATAGAGCTAGAGGTCTGATTTTTGGTATGTAGGGATAACTTAGCAAAACAATTTTTTTGACAAAATGTCACGTGACCTCGGTGACCTTTGACCTCAAATATACATATTTTTCCATAACTCGGTAACCACAAGTGCTACACCCTTCATGTTTAGTATGATTGGACACCTTATGACGCCACATACTGTACCTTAATAATTATGCGCATATCTCATTCTGAGCGAGCCAATAGAGCTGGATGTCTGATTTTTGGTATATAGGGATAACTATAGGAGAGAAATTATTTGACCAAATGTCATGTGACCTCGATGACTTTTACCTAAAATATATGTTTATGTCAATAAATAAGTGTTATGTCCTTTGTATTTAGTAGGATGGGAGACCTTATGACAACACACGCTTTACCTCATTAATTATGTACACATCTAATTCTGGGCAAGCGAATAGAGCTAGAGATCTGATTTTTTGGCATATAGGGATTAATTAGCAATATAATTTTTTTTTTCAAAATGTCATGTGACCTCGATGACTTTGACCTTGATTATACATATATATGCATATTTCAGTAACCACAAGTTCTATACCCTCCAATTTTGATAGGATATTAGACCTTAAGATGTCACATCTTGTACCTCATTTATAATGCGCATATGTATTTCTTGGCTGGCCAATACTGCTAGAGGTCTGATCTTTTTTCCCGATTTAGAACCATAACTTAGACATGCCACATGTGTTTCAAATTGAGAAAAACAACGACATAGACCTATGTGCCCATAGATCTCAACATATACACTCCAGTGATACTTCTTAATGACCATATTTTCCTGCCCCATCAAGACTAATACTCCTATTACAAGTGGGGACTATGTCATTGTAAATGACTTGTTTAGTTAATGGTTGTATCACAGTATTCGATATATCTCATTCTGTATTTTTTTCCATTTTATATTCTGAATAATTACATTAAACATATTTCACTGTCTCCAGTACATTTCATTTAAGTATTTTCACTTCATGCACTTTATCCCTTTCACACATGTTCAAATATCTGACCAGAGAACAAACACTAAATAGTCCAGGATGGGAGCTACAGTGTCATTGACGCTATTTTTCTCATAGCTGTGACTTGATTAACTCTTTATTGTTGGGTAATGTAGGATTGATTCTGAAACTAGATTTGAAAAGCTGAATTCCACTTCATACCAGTTCTCCAGTGCCATAGTACACGTACAGTTGTTGAGTTGATAGAGAAAAGGCAATCAAATTATGAAGTTCAGTGGTGACCCCAACATTGGATACACATTGCCAGAAAGATGTGTTGTCGATGTATACAGAAACAGGATTGTTCCATGAAATAATATCAGATACGGCGTTCAAAAATTTTGTTGTGACAGTATCAAATCTACACTGTACTGAAAACAAGCTGATGAAGTCTTAAACACCCTTGATAGTCTGAATGAAGGCCGATTGCAGTTCAGAAAACAAAACGATTATTCCACAATTGCGTAGTGAAGGGGGTCAATTTCTAAACTGAAAGCAAACAAGTTAAAGTCTGTCTTCCCTATTTCGTAGTATCTGGTCCAATTGTGCCATCAAAGATACTATGACAGAACCCCTTGCCGGTGAGTGCAAGCGCGCCGTACTAGCGGTATTTGCACGAGTGCTGCGGTGTATTCGGCGGCAGTCCTTTCACGAGCAAAGCGAGTTAAAGGACAGCCGAATACACCGCAGCACGAGTGCAAATACCGCTAGTACGGCGCGCGTACACTCACAAGCCATGGGGTTCTGTTATTATTACATATGTTCTGTCTTTTATTTGCATCATTTATTGAGAGAATCGACGATTTAGTCGTGCGTACTACTTGTCTGTCAAAGCTTCAGGGCGACCCTGCGGAGTTATATAACATTGACATCACTGTAATGAGGCATCGAATCAGCTTTCACTTTTCATTGGTCAACGCCGCCACACCCTCTATTTTGATTGGCTAAACTATTGTTTACTTGTTTATCAAGATGACGTAAGAGGAACGTCGAAGGGCTCGCACTCTGCTTGCGATCGCTCACACGTACACAAACGTAGCAACATGCCATAGATAGCCAAACGAAGAGAACTTTGAACATGGAACGCTTTTGATTTTTTTCATGTTGAGCTCGAAATGCATCTAAATGATCGATACAAATAACAGTTTGAAGATTTTTACGGGAGTAAGATAGTACGGCAAATGTAACTTGTCGAACGATCAAATTTCAGTGTTTACCGCGATACCGTGGCACACACAAGCGCTCACTGTTATCAGTAGCATGTAGGACACACAAGCACAGAATAAACTGCATGCAAAAGTGACATTCTATTGTAAACAGGGAATGTCCGGTGAGAAAACTACTGTCTGGCAAAACGTCTCTGAAAATGTTAACTGTTTAATTGGCTCCGCTGCGCCCGCAGTTACGTGTGTTTCGATGTATGATAGCCGCTGTGGTACGGCGGCCACCGTGTATCCACCATTGAGCTAGAAACGGACGTCGCCCGTTGTCAATGTTTTGGCTTCGCTGACAAACAAACTGCTCTTGCGGATAATAAAAATCATCCTCACACTATAATAAGTACATGCAATTTTCATTGTCGTAGTTTGTAATCGGTAATGTCGTGCATTTTACTATAACGAGCATCGAACCAAAGTGAAACGAAATCTTGTAGACGACATTTTTTGTGTTTACAAACATAAATAGTTCCGGGTCAAAATTGTTAAATACTCATTAACATAAGGGAATGGCATAATGTTTTTGGTATTGCACTGCAGTGCAAATACCGGTAGTACGCGCGCGCTTCGATGCGAGTAAACTGTGGTACATATGTAATAATGGAGTTGATTCCAACATTTGTAGATGGAGGGGGTTATCTTGAAGTATGCCAACATTGGACTGTTGATGTTGTTTTCATTGTAGGCCAGAGAAGAAGCAGAGGCCAGGGTGGCTGAATTGGCTGCATTGAGAGAAGCTGAAGAGAAGAGAATGGCTGAGCTGGAAGAGCTCTATCGACAGGCCCAGGAATTGTTAGAACAGGAAAGACAAGCCAAGAGAGATGAAGAAATAGTCAGAGCTCTTCAAGCAAGGTTAGAAGATTATGACACTGACACATGAACATGTTTCAAAATTTCTGCTTCAAAAGAGGAATCTTAACAATTTATGTGAATTTTAGAATATGTCATTATTACTGTAACATCATGCAGTATGTAGATGCCACTCTTGTATCAGCAGTCAAGTACAAAGACAGAAAATATTTTGAAACAGTTTATCCCAGTTACCATAAATCATCATTGATCACAATGGCTTTTGACCAATCTGGTGAAAGGTTTAAGTGCAAAAAAACAAAAATTTTTAGTGTGACAAGTTCAATTGCGTCAAATGAATTTTGATTTTTATAGATAGAAATAGTTTATTGTATAGCTGTTGGTTAGATTCTTTGGCAGCTTTTGTTCTGTAGGAGTCCTAACAGCTTCTCACTTTATTAGAGATTGGTGTGCCTACAACAGTTAGCCAAACACGGTGCATAGAGCAAGCAAGGCATTGCATTGCAAAATGTTACAGTCTAGGCTAGGTTGCTGAACTGGGCTTTATGTAGCATGCTGTCCTAGAACACATGTTATTGGCAGAATGATAACATTGAGCAGCCAGCAAGGGCCTTTGACAAAGACAAACCACTCAATGTAATATCCTTTTTACTGTAGTTGGAGACTTTTCAGTGCTTCTAATAATTTTCTCATGAATAATAGCCATCCTAAAAAGCCATGTACAATGCTGTCAAACATACAACACTCCTGAACCCTTTGAGTCAGTTTTGAAAAATCTTGAAATTTCTGCGAGTCTTCTCAACAGTAGTACATGCAGTATGCAAAGTTTTCTCTCACCAACGTGATATCTAGCTCGGAGGGTAGACAGCTTAATAAAACAGTGTTGTTGTTGTGTTGATACAGGTTACTGGAGGAGGAGATGCAGAAACGGGAGGAGCTGGAGAGACTGAAATCCCAGCAGGAGGAACTGCTACACTCAGAGAGACAGAAGAGAGAGGAAGTAGAGGAGGAGAGACTGATGCAGATACAGAGACTTGAAGAGGAACAGAGAAAACTTGAAGAGCTTGAACAACAAAGACTTGCCGCTGATGAACAACTTAAAGTATGTTTTTGAGTCTTTAGTGTACTGAAAATTTCTCTCTCAGCTGGCACTTGAGGAAAATTTTAGTTGGAAAACAGCTTTTTGCAAAATTTAGTCAATTATATATAACATCTGAGGAACAGTTTGTTCAACATAATTACTGTAATCTTCTGTCTTGCTGAGAAACACATTTGATAGTTACTTTCAGTTTAAATGTTTGTCATGAATACTGTTCCTGTACTCTAAACATTTTTAATGTGGTTGAAAAATATGACTTTTACATGACCTATTTTTATGTGACTTTTTGCTGGCCTGCCACCTGGTAGAAGATATAATCAGATTGGTTTTATAATTTATGCACATGTTACACAAAGTTACAGATTTGTCTAAACTATAAAACTTAAAGAAATAGACCAATCACAGACACCTTTCTATGAGAGCTGTTAGGACAGCTCTCATGGGTAGATGTCTGTTGATCAGCTCTGTTGATCAGATGTCTGTGATTGGTCGAAACTATGAAACTTAAAGAAATAGACCAATCACAGACAGCTTTCTGTGAGATGTGTTAGGGCAGCTCTCATGGAAAGATGTCTGTGATTGGTCGAAACTATGAAACATAAAGAAATAGACCAATCACAGATGTCTTTGTATTAGACGTTTTCGTCAAGCTAATGTATAATGACAGAATTATGGTGACATGAGAAACCAGAGTCTGTTTTCAAATTGCTTGTGTTTTCTTTCATTTTCAGCAAGCAACCCAGAAACTCCATGAGGCAGAGGCAGCCAAAGAAGAAATGGCTGCAACAGCGGAAAACCTAGAACAGAAATACCTGGAGATTCATAAGATGAGAGCTCAGAGGGTAGAGGAAGACAAAGCCAGAGTTAGACACGAAAAGCCAGTGGGCTTAGCCAAACCTATCATACCAACTGCCGTAAAACTCACCACACATCGAGGAGCGGGAGCCTTTGGACATCAAGAATTTGACATTATCACAGAAAAGTTCAAGAGACTGAGAGAGCTGAGGTCTGATTTCATCTCTGATGATCAGCCTGATATGGAGAAAAATGACAAAGCTGATGACAAACCTGGTAAAGAAGAGGACGGAAAAGAAGATGTGAATGATGCCGATGGTGTGGCTGATGAGAGGGAAAGTGGTATCGGAGTTGTAGAGTCACCGGACGATACTCTGAAAAAAGCAAGTAATCAAGAGAGCTTGGAAAGGACAGAGAATGCAGATATACAAAATAATCATACTGATGAACGGCAGGATGAAGTAAGTGAGAGTCGTAAACAATCTGTTGGCGGTGATGAGGATGTTATCGAATTGTAAATTATAAATAATCGCAAACAATTAATTTGTTTCGTCTTTTACAGAGCAACTTCTCTCCAAACCAAATCCTCGTCACCATCAAACATTTTTTTATTTTTGATAAAAATACTGAAATTCTTTGAAGGTATCAAAAACAAATCTAAGTGAAGCAATGAAAGTATGAATGAAACCTTTACAAAATTGTATTTTTTGAAGAATACAGAAAAACACTGTCTTGTGGAATATTCAATAGCATGACCTTTGACCTCAATGTATTGTTTTGAATATTTGCATTTGAATTTGGTTCAAAGTTCAGCTTCCTTTAAGCCAATTGCATATTGTCAAACAGATATTTCTGTCCTGTTATAATTCTTCATCAGTGTTCTGCATTTCACTTACTTCTCCTGCTGCCGCCTACCTTGCTGCAGACATGTAACGTATGCAATCTTGTGAAACCTAGCATTCCACTTTCTTTTGTTCTTCAATTCCTCAATTGTAACTGCAGTGTATGTCTAGCTTTTGAATGCTCCCAGAGATAAGTTTTCCCAGCAAATAAATTCTTTTGTAAAGTGTTGTCTGCTTCATTCAACATATCACTTGATGTTTTATACAACTCAACTTGCAGTGAAAGTTCTAGTCATGAGACTGAACTGTGTGAAATTTTTGTCAATGAAAAGTGTTTCTTTCTGTGCTAAAACATCAGGAGTTTCAATGCCACCTTGTATTCTTTGCCATTACTTGGGATTATTTGGTCAGACTGCCAAGACATTGCTGTAAGTTAATTCCAGATCCCAATAAAAAGTACTTATGATGTGTGAAGGAAGAATGTGCCTCAGAGACAGATATCCACTCTTTCAAACTTTTACAAGTTTTGGTCAACCACATCTGGGGCTCATTTTGAAGCGCATAGAATAAATAACGTTTTCACCAGCTTATTGTTGTGAAAAATCGAACATTAAATATTAACACGGATGGTAGCCATTTGAGTTTCAGGTGTCGGTATATGTCGAGTAATTTTTTTCTGTAGTACCAACTTGGTTCCAACTTTAACACGCTGACCCCTGATCATCATTATTGATTTCGAAAAGGAATGGTTTCAGATTTCCTTTTGGAAAACTTAAGGAAAAGTTAAGTCTTTCAGTTTGGACCCATGTACTACCTTGATACAGCTGACTTCATTCACTCTTGCCATAATTGTTGCATTGTGTTGCCATCCTTGCCATAAAATATGCATTTCATCATCAGTCATTGCTAGAAAGAACATGACTTTCTTGTCTTTGTATTCTGTAAACATTACCACAATTTGATATATACTGCCATGACATTCTTGTAAGTTAAGTCCAAATCTCAACAAGCAGTACTGAATGAGGATCAAAATATTTTTTTTTGCGCACAGTACAGCATGATTACTTGATACCTTCATTTTAATTTCAATGCAGTCAAATCACATAACATTGCATGTTTGATTCATACCTCTGGACTGTAACTTTTCAATTTCCAATCAACTCTTGCCTTCAACTTATGCCAAGAGTTGTATCGTATCAGATCAGTCACTGGCAGATGACAAATCCCAAACCACTGAAAATGTATTCATATGATTGTCTTTCCAGTATAAATAATATCTAGAACTTTGGCAATGTGTTATTACGAAGGTAAAATTAATCAAAGAGATGATTTTACAAGCAGCTTATGCTTTGTGTTAGTGAGAGACCTGGTAAAATAGATCAATTTCCAAGGGGTTTGCTGTGTTTGTCAATGTGTCTTGCGTACATATATAAATGTTGCCTTTTTCATTTTCATTTTCCATGATATATTCTATGTTCATCTCGGTCACCTTGTGAAAATCCAGGGCAGAGCAGAACACCTGCCACTTCACTGTGTTGATCACTATTGATATCTTCCCTCTTTTCATCATTTCATGCTGTTTCCCTCACTGAACAAGAAAGCCGTAATCATTGGCCAGAAAGCATGCAAATGAAAGATTCAGATGACAATCGACAAATCAAAAAGTTGGCTTTTAAAGCATCATGGCAAAGATTCAAAAGATTCAAATGGCAATTAACCAATCACAGTTTTCTTTAAAACAGCAATTGACCAATAAAAATGTCACCTTATATCATCATTTGCCTAATCACAGAGGATCATGCATTTTGAATGCAGCTTTGAAGCTTTTTCTCTGACTTTGAACTTAATTTTCCTGATTTACATAATTGCTTACTTGCTTGTGTGAAGTTAAAGAGATGAAATAACGTCATGATTTTTGTTTATTTAGTAGAGCTGAATGTGACTTGGTGAACGTTTTACGTATCAAAGGAAATGACGGCAGCCTTTTCAAGTGACTGTACATGACAGACGTGACAGCGATGTCTTTCAAAAGTAACCCTTTGAAATTATTTCATCATTGCTTTGTATATTTCTTTATTCAATGACAAATCCCAACAAATGAATATTGCTTTTTTATAGACATATTTATCGCTGAAATATTGCTAAACATACACAAGGCTCTAAGTTATCTAAAGTTAGGCAAGAAAATTTAAAGATTGAAACCTATATCATAAATCAATATGCTGAAAGCAAACCATTGGTGGAGAAATATTGTTCTTGGCTTGCAATCCTGACTGTGAAATATGCATGTATTTCATATATAGGGACTTTTGATCTTCAATTGTATGTGTAGGTTCTGTAAGTTTCTCATTCTCCATAAAGTAGAATAGTGTTTGAGAATATTTCTTTTTCAATAAATAGGAGATAAAAAGTTTAAATCTATGAAAACACAATTAATTCATGTGCATGAAACTCAGCGCATTGACTTTGACCAAATTTAAACTCCCATCAACCAACGTTACAAAAGAATTTCACCAGAAGGTTATTTTGATTGTATGGTATTTATCATAGCTATTTTCATATATGTACTTGCCGGGTTGATGAAATGACTGTTTTTAATTATCTTTGTTATATTTAATCATATATCTTGTTTTGGAAATACTAGTGCAAGATGGTGATATTTCGCTGAGTATTTTGAAGTATTAGTGACAAGAATGCTGCAAAGTCAAGGTTAACTTTTTAATTCATGTAGTACTGAGATAAGAAGAAAAAGATTGTGATATGCAGTGAAGTTTTCTTTTTATTTCCATGTCTGGCAGTACACAATTTGTTCTTAAAAAACAAGGTGGTGTCCACTTTTCATAAATGCTTTAAAGTTTGGTTAGGGGATGTAGAATGGAATTACCAAAGGTTTCATCTTAATTTTAATTTTACATTGTATCTTATTATAATCAGTATTCAGTATTACCTTGTGTTTAAAAGTATTAACACAATCGTTTCTGATGTTGAAAGTTCACTGGTACCTTTCAATTTTCAAACGGGTGATTATATGCCGTTTCTATGTATGTGCTTCCGTTATTGTTTTATCAGCTGCCTGGTATAGTGTCTTAAATTATACATGTGACAGTGTTGTCACAACGAAACACTGAGGCACAATGTGACAATATATCTGTTATTCTTATATTTAAGGTGGATGTCTATCTCATTATCAAACAAATGCTGAAATTTGTTGGTGAAGACTTGTGTAAAGCTCCATTAGCTGCAAATTTTGATGTATCTTCCATTGTTTTTGTCCTGTGTGTTGTAAAATACGGTTTGTTGTTTTACTTAAAATCATGTTGATATACCCAGTGTCCAACGTTTCAAACCCATGTGTGTGTGTAACATACAACATTCCAATTAGGAATCATTTGTCAAAATTATTAACATTGCATGTTGTATACAACTGGTTGCAATTGCAAGACTTACTACCTTACATTTTGGAGAAATTTAAGAAGAAAATGTTGTTGTTTCTAAGAACTAAAACTGAAAGTATAATCAAAATGCCTGAAAAGAAAGGGGATGTCCTGTCTGCAGCTATGTGACCTCCTTGTTGATAAACTGTGCCTCTTCCCAGGACTTTCCCAGCAAATGAAAGCAAATTCAGTATTTGATGCATGTTCATAGTTCACCAGCTTTTCACCAGTTTTTGCAGCTCTCCAGTCACTGCAAGACTTTGCCAAATAAACTTTGTTTGCCTCCCTTCATTTACGTGAAGCTGCTTCACCATTTTAAATGTGGTGTTGTATGCACAAGGGATGTTTGGCTATGTTGTGCATCAAAAGAGGCTCAGTGTATGGTCCAGAATGCACAGGCACAGACATAGACAGGATGACCCCCACCCTTTAATACAGGTGTCTTCTTTAGCCTGCAGGCTCAGTTGAATTAATCTATGGAAGTTCTAGAGGAATTTTACGCAGAAATAGTAACAAGGGTGTATTCAGTGTGTAGTGTGTTCAGATGGACACTGTGCAAAATGTTTTAACATGTGAAACATAATTCAAATTATTTTAAACTAATTGGTCAGTGCTATTGATATGCATAACAACATGTCTGAAACATTGTTATTTACTGTGTCCTATGTAGCAAATCGTTGAGCAATGAGATTGTACTTGTAGATTATATGTAAAGGAGTTTTCAAGTAAAATAATCTTTCTTTGTATAGTATGTCAGTTATTGTATCACAAAGGCTAATCCAAAGAATCACAAAGTAGCAATTATTTATTTTATAGCTTTGTAGTCATTTGATCATTGATAATATAAACTACTTGAAATTATTTAGTGTCTCATTATTTACATTCAGTGAATGGGGAAGGGGAATTAATAGCCAAGACTACCAAATTCTTGCAAGAAGTTAACATGTGCACAAATCAATAACATTTTAATAAGCAGATTCACTTAGTTTTGATCACGCCAGCTGATTTACCTTGACAAAGGGGCATAGTTCTATAAAGAGGAAACAAAAATTATTATTATTTAATCACTGAGAATGGAAGGAAAGCTATCTGATTTCATTTGTTATAGGGTGAGAAACTACCAAATATTAATAATGGAGTTTGTTAATTTGGTTATTACATATCCTGACAAAGTTTTGATGTCTTGTTTTGCATGTAACTGTTGTCCTGTATTGTGTAAAGGTTTTCCCTCATGAAATATCAGTATACAAATTATTCAGTCGAAATTACACGAGAAAATTCCAGCTTCAAAAAATTTTTGTGAAAATTTGATGGAAAATTTCTAATTACAAGAGGTGGAGATATAATATGTGATTGTAAGATATATTTTTATTCACATTTATTGACAACAAAAGGAGTACAATTATTCCAGTTACATTTCCACATTTTGGATTAATCAACCTGATCCTCCCCTCTAAGTTTCCAATAATCCCACAGTTAAGTATGTAAGAACATTCCATTTTTTGATGGGTTGCACCTACTTTTTTATGAACTAGTTCATATTCCAATATTTGTGGTTCTTTTTTGTGCCTTAAACTGACAACAAGTTACGTGAAGGTACCTCCATGGAAAGCAGAAATTATTTCCCACCTAACAAGGAGACGCCTGTTGCTGAGCAAGTACAAGAGGAAATTCCAAGCTTGAATCAGCGGTTCCAGTACTATTTACAAGATTTGCAGCTTATGTTTAGGTGAAAAGTTTTATTTAGTTTTTTTTTGCAAAAAAATTGATATAGGATGGCAAAATTTAAACTTAGTCTAGTGGCTGTACAGTATATCATTTTTGAAAGTGAACATTTTTTCAGTCCATTTTTTGTGGGATGGTGGTAGTGCATTTTAAATTTAGAACAGTTTTATAGATATCTGAGGTATTTGTTGTAGAGATACACATCTGTAGAAATTATTTTTCATCAGCAATAAAGCATGTTGATTTACTGTACCCACTGCGTGGCTGCTTTTGTGAGTTGTTAAAAGTTGAGTAAATGTGCAATAGTGAAAAGTTTGGCATGTGTTATGAAAGTGCAAAGTGTCATACATATCAGGTTATCTGTTGAAGTTATTGTACTATGACGCGAAAGACTTGGAATGTCCAATATGGTGAGTTATGAAATGTCAGTTGTTACTGAACAATAGCTACCAGTGATGTAGTTCACAATTTTGTCCATTTTATTGTTTGAAGGGCAAAACTTTTTTTTCTCTCTTGGTATGAAATTACAGTTAGGGAAAACTGCAGGCTACAGGTATATCTGTATCAGTGCCAAGGATTCTGTTCAGGCTCGTTAATTCACAGAAATGCAATTCTTGCCAGCCAAACAATGATTCATGTGAGGACCAGACTGGGAGAAACAGGCCACACAGGTCAAGCCAAAATAGTTTCTTACAGACCTAACACAAGTTTTAACATGTAGTAAAAGCAAGAAGAGGAAATAGATTTTTTTTGCTTACAGGCAAAGTAAGTATGTCAGATTTTACATCAGCAGATGTAGTGTCTCATTACTTACATTCGTAGTTTTATTAAAAAGATATTCCAAGCCATCCTTCCCATCATCCAATGCAAGGTCTCCTTTTCAGATTCATGACATATGGCCTATGAAATGTCGGGTAATATTACCTTTAATCTAGACATGTGACAGAGTATTGTGTTGCAGAAGACTTCTTTATACAGGGATGAATGTGGCTTTGTGCTTTCAGTCAGTCAATGTGTTTTGATTTGAAATAAAGTAAATTAATTTTGCCGGTTTAAATGACCAAATTTACAATACAATTCAACAGTTTCTGGTAGATATCAGAATATATACTGTTATATTTTCAACATGCACACACAGTTGGTCTGGCAATCTACCTGCACCATGCATAGTGCAGTGTGCGTGTGGGTATTTAATGAGTTTGTTGCTATGTTATGTTTGACTCTGTCACCGTCCTTTTGGATGATTCCATTAGTGTCAACATATAGTTTGAATGGAAGAGTTGACCCTTCCATCTCTGGTGTGACAATGTACAACTCCAACCCTCATTGGAACTAACATTCAACACACCAAACTCAGACAGTGAAAAGCATGAACCAGTCAATGTTACACCATACCGGTAGACAGAAGAAAAACTGTCTATAGTTACACCATCTCTTTGTTGAATGAACATGCAAAGATTTGACGTGATTAATGGCAAAGTCTTGAATGCCTGATGTAATGGCTAGTAACCCTGCCTGGGGCTGTGAGAAGGGCACATCTGTACTACAGATCAGGAAACAACAACAACAATGCATATATGTGACTGCAGAACTGATTTGATATGTTTTGGACACTTTTTAGAGCCACTTTTGCACAGCTTCTGTAATGCTTTAACCTTTAGTTCTATTCTAGGTGTGAGTCAGTATTTCACTTCAGAGAGTATCACTTACATAGAAGCCATTTTGTATTTGCAAAGACATCTTTATTGGGTACTTTTGTTTGGTGAAAAGACATGACAGAAAAAAGTCTAAAATAGCGCCCTCTACTGGACAACTTTACAGAAGCATGACACTGGATAAAAAATCGTACATTTTGATATACTATTGTCTAATAAGTTTAAATCCAATGATCCTTATTTTGCACTTTGAGTCTTATACATTGGAGAGGGGGGAAGAACACTTGAATATGCCTGGTGAAAAATCGGAACAGTTCAACAAATATCTACATCTCAGTTTACAAAAAATGTTGCACCCATTGATCAAAATAGAGTTGCTAGTTGTCAGGTATTACGTTGTGATACCTTGCAGCCAATGCAATGTTAGAATACCAAAGCAAAGTGTTTGTACTTTTCCTGTAAAACAAACATCTGATAATTGCACAGTGATGATTTAAATAATGGCATTCATTTATGAAAAGTACATTGCTGTAATATGTATCATTTAAATATGCAAATCTAATTTGACATGTGACTATTGGTGAATATTCATACATCCCAAAACATATGAACTCAATATTGCAACAGACGAGAAAACTGAAATTTTCAAAGCACATTTACAGGAGTTGAATATGAGTCAAAGAGATTGTTACCATGAAGGAATTTTTTTAAATTATTAAAAGCACCACTTTTATTACATATTAAGTATCAAAAATATAGGTCTTTTCTTTTATAAATTTTGTATGAAAACCCTGCACCCGAAATGCTGATGATCTGACAACACATTGACATGGAATTGTGGGTGCTCACATGTCAAATGTGTCATATTGAAGTTGTTATATTTGAAAGGCATGCTAGTTTCCATAGCAACACATGTTTTCCTTTGGGGTCATATTTTTGATAAATTACTGTGTGTCACCATTAGCCAGTGTTCACACTTGAAATTTCCTGAGTGAATTTCTGAAATTCAGATTTAGGTTTTGTGACTAAAAATGTGATATTTTAATATTTTTTTTCCAATCTGCCAAACGGTTACCCTGTACAGAAATCAGCCATCCAAGCGTATTGAATACTAAGCACCATCACATTTTGGCAGTTGCAGCTTACAGCATCAGTTAGAACTTTCCAAAGGTGGTTTCTTTGACTGACAATCACCATGGCTAGCAGAGATGAACACCAGCACCCATGTCCTTGGCACCTGTGAAGTAATAGAAATGTGTGACTTTCCTATTTCAATTACATGCAAAACAAATCCCTTTTCATAGACATGTGACTGTGAATGTTAGTTACGCTTTAGTACATACCACACTGATAGGAACGTAAATAAGAGCTAAAGAACAGTATAAGGTAAACCTTTGATACTCACCTGCCTTTTACAAGTCTATTGCTAATATCTTTCTTTATTTGGAGTGAAAGGTCAAGGGTACTTTGTTTGGGGTCAAAGGTGAGAGATACTTACGGAGCAAGCTGCTCAGGAAGGATGCAAAAGTTGCAGAGCCGGTAACTTCTCCAACTTTGGCTGGATTCTTGCGCACTGTGGTCACCGTGAATGCTTGGCCTTTGCTAGCATCGCCAGGCCCAGTGACATCAATCTCTACAATGTGCCAATCAGTTAAACTGTAAAACACAAACACATCAACAATATTTATATAACATCATGGTTAAAGAAATATTAGTATTGCATGTGGCAACCTTTCTTTTCAAGGTGTTACTAGGGATTATAAATTTGAATATCTGCACTTCTCATAAAAAAATTCCTTCTCATGAGCTGGGTAATTACTTTATACTAGATGAACATTGAGTGTTTATCACAAATAGATCATATATGTTGGATATATGGTACACACATCAAAACAATATGCTGACATTTAATTGCAGACAATATTCAGTAAATACATGACACCAGTGAATTAATTGTCTACAGAAGTTTGTGAGGAAATTCCATATGACATAAAAAGAATCCAATAGTCCATTTATTTTAAAGAACGTTTTTCAGTTCTATGAGGAGTCACGCACTCAAAACTATGTTCATGCTTACGTGCCTTGGATCGGATACAATTGATCCTTGAACTTTGTCAAATCCAAGATTATGAGCTGCTATAGAAGCTGCAGCCATGGTGTTGACATTGTTTGGTGCAAGAGGGCACAGATCTCTCACTGGACCTGAAATTAAAAAAAACATCATGCAATTTGAAATTCACACTTTGTGTGATAGCTCTTTACTGAAGTATATTGGTTTGGCATTGTGTGCATATATATTACAATTGTAACATTTGATCAAAGCATTCTATCTGGACATTTCAACTAGGCTGTGGTGCAGTTTACAATAGGGTGAATGGAACTGATTTCAGCAGGGTTTGTGGGGCAAGGGTTGGGGGGGGGGTTGCATTCAATGTTCAAAGCCTGCAAGTTTTTGTGTATTGACCATAGGATAATTTTGTCCTATCACTCAGTACACACATCTATTTTCATCATATACTGATATAATGGCTTTTACAGAAGTACACGTATGACATTGCATGTTACTCACAATAACCTGCCTTGCGCAAATATATTTCAGTTCCACTGCAAATAAGTATAAGTATTGTAATTTATAATCCTTATTTCACAAACTAATCCCTTGACAATGACGATTTTAAGTTAAGGGAAAGAAACTTCAATTCAGGTGCAGCAAAGTTCGACCAAGTTTGCTTCAAAGTGTGTGCTTGAAAGCCTTTGTTGACTTAGTGACATACAAAAGGTAATAATTATGAACAGGCAGTGTACAGACAAAAGATGAAGCACAGCTATATAACGTCTGCCATCAGTTTGAAAATGTGAGTCACTGAGATCATGCCATAAGCTGAAACACTGCTGGGTAGGTGTATCTTACCATCATAAAGAACCACTGCAGAGTTCCCTGTGATGGCATCATTCTTCTCTTTCAACACACCATTCAGTTTGAAGGAATCTGGATGTTTCTTCATTGTCACTTTCAAACCCTGTGAAGATGTCATGTGGTGAGGTGAGAAAAGTGAAAGGTTAAGTACATATGTACTACTTCAGAAACATTCAAGATGTTTTAAGGTATCCTTAATATCAACGTACTGAGAAACAAAGAATGCCTTTCAGGCGACTTTGCAAAATAAACTATGCAAATACAGGTAATTCTGATTGTCAGCAAACAAGTCTGAATCGTAAAATGTGTGTGTGTGTGTGTGAGTGTCTGTGTGTGTCTCTGTGTGTGTGTATGTGCATGTATATATATATATATATATATATATATATATATATTGGCACAAGTGGTTTGGTATACAATTTGGCTTTGGTGGTAAATCAGGTTATGCAGTCCATAATTGATACCCAGCTTCTGGTTGATCATTACATTTTGGACAGAGGGGACTTCACTTTTTGTAGTCCCTGCTTTGAAAAGTGAGTCCTTTACCTGTAGTGTTCCCCTGTTGGCCATTTTCTGGATATCTTCTCCTCCCCAGAATGCCCCGATGGGGATATACATGCCATGGTTCTTTGCAGCTGCCCTGAGCTTGTCTTCTACATCCTGATTGGCTAGAGCTGTTGGTGACCCAACCTTCAAAACATCAGACACAAATAAACAAGTACTGTAGGTATAGCATTTTATCTAATAAGAGCTGTTGGTAATCCAACATTGGAAATATCAGACACAAATAAATCATTGAGTAAAACATTCTATCAACAGACACCTTTCTATTCAGGGCATCCCTGAGACTATATTACAGAGAGATTTTTATGTCAAAGTTCCAACTCAAATTACATGTCTATTATTATAAAAACAATTTAGTTGCTCTGAGGAGTGTTCTTGATCAACAGATTTCACAGAATATCGTAATGTCGCAGAAAATTACTGAACATAGCTACAACAAAACACTTTCACAAAGTACATTTTATGGGCCTGTTTCAGCAATATCATCAACACACTTCTGAACTCACTATACATTTTACGATTTTCGGCCATACATCGATGCACAAAATTGTAATTGTCTTGGATCAAAGAGGACACCTATGAATCAGTCATCACACTTCTGCCATACTACTGTGTGGATAGAATATGGTTGTGCATCATATATTTGTTCACAGGACAAACTGAACCCTCATATGGCCATATCTTACCATATAGTCAGCATACTGTAGGAATGCCTCACCATACTGAGCAGAAATGCTAGGATGTGCAACTTCAACAATCAAGTCGGCATTTCTGAAATAAAAGTGAAAAAAACAACAAGTCAGAGGCATTATACAACTAGAAGTATTTGATGTCCTGAAGTCTTATGAAGAAACAGCTCTAGGTTTATCGCAAACAGAGAAGTGGAAGACCCCTGTCTATGGTTTTACATAACTCTTTAAATTTTAAGTGAAAGTAAATCTTAACCAGGTCTTAAAACAAAAAAAGAAACTTCAGATTTTTAAGGAAAACTGGTCGGCTTACCTCTCTGGAAATTTTGCCAGATCCTCTAAAATATCTTTGTCTGGTACTTTTTCCTTCAGTGCTGATGCACTCCTGTTCCATACAAATGCTATTTCCAAGTCATCTCTTTCCTGTACTTCCTTGACAAGGTACTGACCTGTAAATTGTAGTAGCCTTGTTTTATGTAAACTTCTCACATCGAATATTTTATGCATGAGTTTTGCTAGCATAATTCCCCATGTATATAAGTCATAATACAATAAGGCAGTATTACAAAATCTTAAAAATACTGCAAAACCAGAGGGCGCTGCTCAATTTGAAGGTGGGTTCTTATGAGCAATGTATTAGAATATCTTCAAATTATTCATCGTCAATGAAGTGAAAACTCACATGATGTAAAGCAAATAATCTAAAAGCATATATTACTTATAACACAAAAGAAACTTCGCACTGTGCTAGCAATGAGATCAAAATGTAATCGATGGATGCAATTCTTGCAGATTCTGCAAGGAAAATCATTTTCAGTGTCCAGTTAAAAACTCCAAAACAAGCTAGGTTTAGTGTACCTAACTTTCCATATCCAACGATACCAATTCTTCGCCGATTTCTGGTACCCATTATTATGGTTTTGCAAGCTCAAGCACAGGTGCTTATGTACAAGCCTGGACACAGGTCCAGTCGGGAGGGAATCCTTACTGTGGCCGTAGCGAGTTCGGGGAAATCCTCGAAGCAAGAGCAGTATGACGTCATAAAATCCTCTTCCTCGAGTCAATGTTTGAGAAGTGCGAAATAACGTCAGTGTGACCATCTAATCTGAAGGTATTAGTCGATAGCACTATTAAAAAGTGATCGATAATATCTCTCACTAGCTTGTGAATTACGTAACGTGATCAGGTCTGTTTTACGATCACAGTTTACAGCGTGAATCAAAAATAAGGCCGTAAAGGTTTTTATTGCGAACGAGGATAAATCTGCGCATGCGTTATGTCGTTGCTACGAGTTACAGTCAAAACTCTTGGAGTCGAGGTCGTGTAGCATTTGTTTACCTGTTCATTTTTGTCATATTCTGCCGTTGGAATTTCATTTGACCAATAGGTATGTGTCTTTTCTTACTTTGCAAATGTTCAAGTATGAAAAATTTAGGATGATTTCGAAAAATTTTTCGTCCTTTTCGAGATAGAGTTACGACATCAGATCAATAATACACATTTCGAACAAGTTCGACCTTCTGTTTGACGATATCATCTGTGCTTTACTCTCCCATACCTCGTAAATCCTGTTACTATCAATAATGTTTTATAGCCATGGCTCCAAAAAAGAAAAAGGCAGCAAAGAAGTCTGGCAAGAAGGGCAAACTGGCCAAAATGACTGAGGAGGAGAGGATCTTGTACTTGGAGCAGAAACAACTCGCTGAAGAGGAGATGAAGAAGAAGAAAGAGGACATGTTGACACAGTTTTTAAAGGTAAAACAAAATTCTGGTTGGCTTCTTGTCTTAGTATTATGAGTGATTGAGTCATTCTTGTTCCTAAATTTGTTAACTGCGCCGAGACTCTTTGAAACCAGGGACAATATACAGACAGACATCGGGAATAAACGCATGTTTGCTATATGATATACAGTCCCTCCTGCATTGGATGTATAGCAATGTATGGAACTCATTGTGCTTGCGACTTTTGTTCATAGTCCGTATAGCCTGTAAAATACCTCCCTCTCCGATAACAGAAACATTTGACATAATGTTCAACCGACCATTACAAATCATAATTACTTAAACATGGTATTCGTCAATACTGTATTTTGTTTTGATGAAACAGTAGATAACATTTAGATATACTTGGTGCTAATATCTGTGTTCATACAGCATTTGACCCAATCTGTAGTGTGGTGCAAGTACAATGTATATGATAGCAAAAATTGGAAATGGTCTGAAAGTGAAGTTGAACATTTACATCTACCAATCAAATTTCCAAAATAGAAGTGTATTTCAATAGATGGAAACAGAATTTACACAAAGTGTTGTTTCATGAGAGAACACCAAGGAACTTGGTATTGAATATCATACAGACGTAAAACATATAGAACAACTTAAAGAAAGTGAAAGATTGTACATCAAAAGGCAATTGTATGTTCAAAAAAAAAAATCAGAAGCATGATTATCATAGCCAAATCACTTTCTGAAATATTCATTTTAATTCAGATAATGTAGAACTTGCTTACATAATAACCCTCTCACAGAATAAGTGCAATGGACATTAAAGGATACTTTCCTTAGTCGTTATAGAAATCTGAATATTGCAATCAGATGCATGCTTGCTCTGTCCAATCATATAGGCTGTGCGCACTGTTGTGATCCAACATCTGGCAGCTCCAAATTATACTTTGAAGAAATAGAGTTACAGTAGGATATAGGTGAAAGTTCTTTATATTTTGCCAAATGACAGGGCATATTTTCATCACCAATTAGATCTTTTACTCATGAGTCTGACTAAGTCACTTTTTAGTTAATGATCTTGTATCAGTCCAGCCTTATTAAAGCCAGCTTTCAACGACTAATGAGACTTTGACTTAATTCAGTTTACTATATACTCAGAAAGACTGACTGTGATTTTACCAAACTAAACAGTAACAATTTTGAAAATCCTTTACAGGACAAACTAGCCAAGGAAGAGAAGAACTCCAGATTCAACTTGAACAAACTGAACAACCAATGGCGTACCATAATGAGGACAGCCAAGTCCAAAGAACTGAAGAAGGATATTGAAGTTCTCAGTCAGACATTTGAAAGAGTTGTAGACAGAAAAGACAGTGTAATCAAGTCATTGGCAAAAGACTTGGCAGAAGCTGAAGAACAGTATTCGATGGCATTGAGAAGCCACTTACAAAATGTTGACAGTCTAATAGGTATGTGATTAACATAAATACTTTCTACTCGTAAGTTTGTACACAAATGAGTGCAATGACCAATATCATCTAGAAACCTGATTGTTATGAGAACAGAGAGTATATTTGATTAATGGCAATGTATATTTCTTGTCTGTAATACTTAGATTTGATGTAAAAAGTTCTGAACTCAGTATAATCTTAGCAGGGCTCGAAATAATACCTGTCTGCCTGTCCCGGACAAGTGAAATTTGGCCTGGGACAAGTAGTTTTGCAAAGTACTTGTCCAAGTGGACAGGTAGGTTTTTTCAGCCTGCAACCAGTATTTCAACCTATTGACTACAGCAAATATTCATAAATTTAAATTTATATACCTTTTACAATTTTGAAAATCATTATTTTGATATTTACCTGTCAGAAAAAAGTAAAAGAAAGTTCGATAATATCTCATCACTGTTTACAGGAGGCAGCCATGTTGATTTATCTAAGGTCACGTCTCAAATCTCTTAGATTGGGAGATTCTCAGAGCTATCTCAACACCAAGGGCACTGTTACGCCAGTTTGCATATGATACAGGCATGAGTTTGTTGAACTGAATTGAAACTAGTATAGTTTCTTAGAATAAATTATGCCATATTGGACAGGTACTTTTCTCACTGGGACAGGTACTTTTTATTTTGACTTGTCCGGTGGACAGGTGATTGAAAAAAAGTATTCCAGCCCTGCTTAGTATTCCAAATTATTGTTTCAGAGTTTATGTGAATTTTACTGGTGGTATTTATGTGTCTTGTGTGCCTTCTCACCTAATAGTATTGTGTCAATAATGTACAATGAATCTTAATTTTGACATCTAAGTAACCTTGGAGCAAACACTTTCAAGCATTTCAATCCCTTCACTTTGTATTCAGGATAAGGTACTATTGAATTTACTCATCAATGGTCAGTCTCAAATATTTCCCTTTTTTCCTCATTTCAGATTTACAGAAACAGAGACTTGACATCTTGCAGACAGAATATGATGAGGAGCTTGAAATACTGAGACATGAATTTGACTCAGAGAGGACCCTTATCATTGACCAGTTCAAGAGAGAAATGAATGACCTCCAAGATATCATGTTTGCCATGGATCAAAACTTCACTGAGAGGGAGAATGAAGCCAGGCAGGAATTCCAGAGTCTCAGAGATGAAATTAAAAATAAGGTGAGCAGTCAGTCTACAACTGCGATCAAGTTTATGTTCATCTACCGTTTCTGTATGAAAACAGTACTACTTCCAGTCAGTATGAAAATAATATGTTGGTGCAGTAATGGTCAGGATTACATTTATGCTTTGGATGGAAAATGTATTCTTTGTGCATGTGTTTGCTTTGTTGATATTTGAAATTTTGTTTACTAATGACCCTGAAAAGAATTGACAATCTTCCAACTAGTAAAGCGTCGTATTTGTGTGCCACCTTGCACACAGGACAGATGATATGATGTAGAAAAATGTCGTTGCCCTTTAAATTGGTTTTACAGGTCACAAAAAAGTAAGCAGGACAGCAACATCAAATGCTAAATTTATGTCAATATCTTAAGCAGTGTTTCCCATTAACATTGTAAAAGAGACAACAGAAATGATAATGTAGGTTAATCCCTTTTACAAAATGATTAATATTGTCCCCTTCTGCCAGTGAACTTTCCAGTGAAGACAAATGCATTGGTCTTGCCGTTACATTTTTGTATTGTAATGTTACTGAATTGCTGTCGATCTTTTTAACCCTCCAGAATTTAGAAGAAAAACATGCACTGAGAATCCAACTTGAAACACAAGTAGAGGATCTATGGAAGCAATTCCAGCAGGCATTGAAGAATTACAATGAAACAACAGAGGAGAGAAAACAGGCATTTGAGAGTCTCAAAGCCAAGGATGAAAAGAGCGCAAAGGAAATAGAAACACAGATGAGAAAATTACAGAGGATATCAGTAAGTCAATCTCATGTCCAAAACATGGCCGTCATGAAATTTTTCTTTATTTTTTAAATGTTAATCTACATGACAGATTACTTTTGATATTTTTGTAGCATTAGAGACTAACATCAATGTGGTGTTCCATATGACAGTGTTAACTATCACTTTGAAGAAAAAATTTAGTTGCAGCATGTGAAAAACATATTGGATTGAATTCCTCAGAGGTTGACACAAAGATCTCTTTGCAGCAGACATCTAACTTACTTTCATTCAAATTACTGTAAAGGTTTATTTAAGGTGAAGTACTACGAATTACGTCAAAATTAAGTTGTGGTGTCATTTTCTTGAAACTTTGCACAAATATTCTTGGAAGTTGTGCAAGTGCAAAAATGAAATAAAAAATGGGGGTCACCACGCTTGTTTCCATGGAAACGGACGTTAAAATGGCGTCGTTAGAAATAAATAAAAATGATATAATTCACTTAAACTAAAGAAAGCAATTATAAAACGCTCAGCAAATGAGTTAATTTTAATAAATACCAAGACTTAAGATCCATATCTATCGAATGTATAGTTTTCATGATGTTTGTGAAGAAATGTTAACATAAGTATCGATTACAAAATGACGATATCGAAATTATATCACTACATAATTTTCGAACTTTCTTCCTGTCGCTTTGAATGGTGTCATTTTGACCAAACTTGGCGAATAAACTCCTGACATAATACCATTTAGTTTACACTTTTAATAAAAGGGTGTCACCACGCTACTTTTTACAATATCTCCAGGTGAATGGGTAATTTGCGCCATATAAATGGGAGAGAAATGTTAATTTTTCGCTCATATTGAATAAAAACCAGCTTCCTAGGGGGTCAAAATATGACAAGGTTATAGGTCACATGTATTTCTAAGACACTGGGTCAAAAAATTAGGTAAAAGCGCAATTTCAACAATGGCAGGTGATGTTAAATACATGCGCTACAAAATAACCCATTTGCGGCAGGCTGGAGTTAAATCTGCGCAGAAACGTTCTAAAGCGTGTGCGCGTCCGAATTCGTCGCCCTTTACCTTAACAACAATGGATACATGTAAAATGTAACTGAGGGAAGTTTGTTATGAGAGTACGCTATGGTGTGTACAAAAATGTTCATGCGAAATTCAAACATGATAGTGACTTTGCGTTAGTGACTTTAATACTCGGATACGATGTGCAGTAATCACCTTTATACTTGCTGCCCAATTGATCACATATATCCTCTCTGTGATAATTCTTTTTTACCAAATGTTTGATTCATTTACTGGCTAACTCACTGAATAACTGAACTTGCTGTCTCTCCAACAACAGGACACCATGGCCCAGCTGAAGGCTAAGATGGCACAGAACACCAGGGAAAGTGAGGAAAGAAACAGAGAGCTTAGAGAAGAAAAGGAGTATATCTCAGTGCACTTCCAGGAACTGAAAAGACAAATGAATGAGTTCAGGTCAAATGAGAGGTCGAGACTCACCAAGCTCACATTGCAGAGTAATTCTGCCATCAAAGAATTACAGAAAAAGAAAGAAAAGGTAAGCATAATCACGGTAATGCAAAGTTACTGGCATAATAAAGAGTTGTCAATAACAGTACTTGGGAGAGCTACCATTGTTTTATTTTCTAATATCGTGGCAATATTGTATCATTCCATCCGTGTTTCCCCCACAGGGTGAGAGGATCTTGAAATTGGCTGAGCAGTGCCGTAAACTGGAGACAGAAGAAGAAAAAGTGTTGCCTTTCTATGCTTCGTCTCTGACCCAAGAAGAAGCTGAAGATGTTGCAGCTGCTGTACAGGAGCCACCAGCTGAACCTCTGGCAGAAGTAAGAATTTCATTTGCAATCTAATGCAGTATTTTGTGAGCACTTTATTTATTCTTAGCTCAGACCATTCAGAGTAAAATGGGTTTATTAAGGAAATTCTTGTGAGTAACAAAGACTGTTCTTAACAGAGAGGTGTTTGAAGAAGACAGGTACGGGTTTATCCAGTTTTTGAGTTGAGAAATGTCTCTGATAGAGGTTCCCCTCAAAAAAGGGATTCATGAGCATGCATGTCACCATACATGCAAGGTGATCCTGAATGTAGTTACTAGGGAACATATAGATGTGGCTTCACCATACATTCTAGGTGATCCTGAATGTAGTTGCTAGTGAACATATAGATGTGGCTTCAAAACAGTGAAAATAATGAAAGGGAAATATGTTCAATATTAAATTTGGTTTACTGAAATTTAAATTAATGTTGAACATTAGGGCCTTATCTACATGAAGGATCCACCAGTGTTATCATCCTTGTTATGATATATTCATTTCAAATGTTACGTACTCTGTGTCTGTTTCTTGTGACTGAAACTTGCTCATTTATGTTATCAACCATTGGCACTTTTCCATGATTGTAAGATGAACCGTGACTTGTTTTGTCGCCCACAGGTCATGCATGACTACACTGCATTGGAGAATTTCTGGAAGAGGTACAACAAGGTGCTGCTGGACAGAGTGGCCTTGGATAAGGAGAAGAGCATGTTGCTGCAGGAGAACCAGCAGTTGAGGACTGTGCTGAAGCAGTACTTGGATGGTATTTCAGTCAATGATGAGATCCTCAGCCAGAATAATCCATTGTTTGTGGTCAATGAAAAGACAAATGTACAGTAAGTATTTGTCAATTTTTAGTCCCCACGGACACCGTCCGGGGGACTTATAGGTTTGGTCATGTCCGTCCGTGCGTGCGTGCGTCCGTCCGTCCGTGCGTGCGTCCGTCCGTTCACGCAGATATCTCTGAGATGCCTGGAGCAATTTCATTCAAACTTGATAGAAGGATTACTTCATATGGCATACAGATGCACGTCAATTTGTTTTGTGATATGATCCAATATGGCCGCCAGGCGGCCATTTTATTACGATTTTTTCATGTACAGAGCCATAACTCAGGCATGTTCCAACCGATTTTATTCAAAGTTGGTACAAGGACATTGACCAATGTCATACAGATGCACGTCAATTTGTTTTGTGATACGATCCAATATGGCCGCCAGGCGGCCATTTTATTACGATTTTTTCATGTACAGAGCCATTACTCAGGCATGTTTCGACGGATTTTATTCAGAGTTGGTACAAGGACATTGACCAATGTCATAGATATGCACATCAATTTGTTTTGTGATACGATCCAATATGGCCGCCAGGCGGCCATTTTATTACGATTTTTTTCATGTACAGAGCCATTACTCAGGCATGTTTTGACCGATTTTATTCAGAGTTGGTACAAGGACATTGACCAATGTCATAGATATGCACATCAATTTGTTTTGTGATACGATTCAATTTGGCCGCCAGGTGGCCATTTTATTACGATTTTTTCATGTACAGAGCCATAACTCAGGCATGTTTCAACCGATTTTATTCAAAGTTGGTACAAGCTTATTGACAAATGTCATAGCTGTGCACGGCAATTTGTTTTGTGATACGATCCAATATGGCCGCTGTGCGGCCATTTTATTACGATTTTTCATGTACAGAGCCATAACTCAGGCATATCTCAACCGATTTTATTCAAAGTTGGTACAAGGACATTGACCTATGTCATACATATGCACGTCAATTTGTTTTGTGATACGATCCAATATGGCCGCCAGGCGGCCATTTTATTACGATTTTTTTCATGTACAGAGCCATTACTCAGGCATGTTTTGACCGATTTTATTCAGAGTTGGTACAAGGACATTGACCAATGTCATAGATATGCACATCAATTTGTTTTGTGATACGATTCAATTTGGCCGCCAGGTGGCCATTTTATTACGATTTTTTCATGTACAGAGCCATAACTCAGGCATGTTTCAACCGATTTTATTCAAAGTTGGTACAAGCTTATTGACAAATGTCATAGCTGTGCACGGCAATTTGTTTTGTGATACGATCCAATATGGCCGCTGTGCGGCCATTTTATTACGATTTTTCATGTACAGAGCCATAACTCAGGCATATCTCAACCGATTTTATTCAAAGTTGGTACAAGGACATTGACCTATGTCATACATATGCACGTCAATCTGTTTTGTGATACGATCCAATATGGCCGCCAGGCGGCCATTTTATTATGATTTTTTCATGTACAGAGCCATTTCTCAGGCATATCCGCATGTTTTGACCAATTTTATTCAAAGTTGGTACAAGGACATCGACCAATGTCATAGCTATGCACATCAATTTGTTTTGTGATGCGATCCAATATGGCCGCTGTGCGACCATTTTGTTACGATTTTTTTCATGTCCTGAACCATAACTCAGACATGTATCAAGCGAATTCATTCAAAAGTATTTTTATCACAGACCTAATGAAGAGGACTCTATCCTCTTTGAGGACCTGTAATCAAAGTACCGATTAACAAGTGGGGACTGTGTCATCAACGATGACTTGTTTTGTAATATTTCAACTGAGAAATAGAATCACGAGATGGACACATGGAAGCAACCAGGGCAAACCCGAGAATTTAACTGGCAATGTGCAGTGTCTCAGAAGCTTGTAGGTTATTGGTTGGCAGAATATCATTTACGCTAATGAATCATTTCAAAAGAGCCAATCAGCTACCCAATAGCCTTAGTTTTGGACTTCTTAAGTTGCTGAGAATAATTACAAACTACCAGCGACCTGTAACCTTCTGAGCTGCTGTACAGTCCCGAATCTAATGTATTTTGATATGTACCTTGGATACAGGTACTGCTACCTGGCATACAGGGTACGTAGGTATAGCTATTGATAAGATCTGTAAAGCTTGGCATATTTAAGGATGAGTTTGAATAGATATCGCAGTTCATGTTTTCAAGAATGTTTCTGAAAATACATACAGAATGTGGCCATTGCAATTTATTGAGTTGAGTTTGTATCATCTCAATAATTTATCCTTTGAAGATATGTCAAAGTTTAATTTTGTTACTGATGATACAAACCCTGAACTTTTGTAACAAATACCAAAACAAATTTGTCAGCATTTTTAGTAGTCAAGATTGTATGCATAATAGTTTCAGCATCCACACGTTCAACAGCTAATGATATTTGTAATGTTACTTTCTTCTGCAGGCTTTCTGTACCAGTGGTTGACCCGAGAGTTAGGAGACCCACCCAGACTATTGTGGAAGCTGCACATGTTGTCAAGCACATCCTACAATAACAACGCGGAAGATAACGCAAGAGAAGCTTTATTAATTGCCAGGCAGACTGGATGCCTCATTGTAAATAGTGTGAAATACAAAAAAAAAGAAACCTATACTGGACACATCTGCTGTTGTTAACTCTCAATGGCCACTTTTAGTAGATTTGAACGAAATTTCCTTCAGTTATTTGATGTTACCAATATCAGCGTCAAAAAATCATTTCTTTCAGCTCCATCACAAAATCAAGGGCAGTGGTGCAAAAGCAGACTTTTGTACCAATAAAAAGTGATTTCAACTTGTCAGATTCAAAATAAAAATCCTGTTTTTATTGTACAAAGTGGGTGTTGCATACGTACATTCATAAAGCATAAGTTATGTACCACTACATGCCTTACGTTGCTTACACTTTTACAGACAGTTGTTAAATATTGGAAAAATGTACTTATAATAAATATAAACTTTGTACCAAATAAAACATAGTGTTAGTTTTCTCTGAACATTCCAATAGAAACGATATGTTATAAAGATTCTTTCACAATATATCTATTTCATGTTAGCACTGCTTTGAAATACTTCAGCTATTTCTACAAGTAACAAACATCAAGTCACTGGAAAATTATTGCGCATGCTGAGACAGCCACTATTTTGGCAAAGTTCTGTATTGGACCAACAATAGTTATTAAAAGACACAGTCAAGGATATTAGTGAAACCCTATGCAAACTAGACCAATTCAAGCAAACTTACAGAAAGGAGGAGCAGAGTTCCGAATCCCAGGTAACTACTTAATTCCTCCTCCTCTCCCTCCCCCCCCCCCAAATAAAAATGAATTTTGCAAACTGTATGTATCATTCTTCCTGTATCAGAACAGCAAGGAAGTTCTTATTAACCATTTTCCATGGAAATCTATACCAGGTAATTTATTTGACCCAAAGAATATGAGCACTATGTTTAGCTCAGTCAAATGTATGCGTTCAGGATCTCCTGGTTTATAGCATACATTGGGAGTTGGAGACTACAGTAAAATTAATACAACAAACCAGATTAAATTTGTCAGCAGCATAATGATATGATGACACAATGTGCACTGATACAACCAGTTACACTGGTGAATTCTGCTATGTTTATACCATGGGTCAAACTTTGTTCTACCCACAGTACTTGAAATAGTGATCTTGGTTCTAGTCATGGATAACAGTACAAGCAGACAATGACACCAAAGTCAAGGTGAGACCTGAAAACAACGACCCTGACAAATGTGACACATGTGTGGCAAGAGCCTGCATTTCATGTACATGTACACAGAGTTGATCGCATGACCACATGTCTAGCACCACATGAAGTGTATACACTAAAGTCAAATACTTTTCTTCACTGATAATGCTGCATTGAAACACATGTCTAACATACGTCACCAAATCATGCTTTGAGCATGGAGGTAGAATTTCTTTCTTCATCCCTCCAGCAAGAATCATGTTAGTCTTTCAAAACATTCACTTCAGAGTCTTTACTTGAAGGCATACACATGGGCCATCTGTTGTGATTACCAAATGAAATAGTTGATATGCTACAAATATGTCTGTCAAATAAAATGACACACGTGCTGACATGCCCTTAAGTCAAAATAACTTTGAATTGGTTTTGATCTAATGAAGAAAACGTTTCAAGTACAACTTTTTCACACCTAAATAGAAATCTGTCATGTACTTAACAATACACATGATCTGAAAACTTTTCTCTTGATAAAGGCCTGGCAGTGACAAAAAAATACAAACAAAAAGAAACTCAAATACCCTGTACAACAAAATATTCATGGGTCTGGTATGAATATGACAATATTTCTGTCAGCATACTATGATAAGGATTCAATCAAAACATTTCATGTTGCACCCTTTGTAAGTTTACATTGAATCTCAATATAATCACAAAGGTAAAATCATGACTGGCCTATCAGCATGCATAACATTTTGTCTGTGGATGATCAGAAAGAAAACTATGGTATCATAGATATTGTCTTGTCACATCTGATACCAAAGAGCATGTTTTTTCTTCTGGACTATTGCTTCTGACTTACTGTCTCTTTACAAAATTTCTCACAACTTTGAACTTGTCTACCAAGGTTCACATGTCACTATCTGGTCAAGTTGGTCGAAAACAATATTAAGTGTGTAATACAGTCTACGTGACATATTATCACTGGACTTGACCATTTTTCAACATAAACAGTACATAAGGATGATTTTAGAACACTTGTCGTGCTCAAGCATATAAACATGGTAAGTTTTACAAAAGAATTGTTAGAGTGGTATGTTACACAGTGACCATCTGGATGTACTGGAAAAGGTTACCAGTAATGCTAAACTTTTATAACAGTATTGCAGTATGTCAGGACTAACCTCTGTGGTTTAAATCTACATCATGGGAAATGTTTTGATGAAACCTTATTCTTTACATGTTCTTTCATCACTTAAAGTATCTTTTATCATAAAAAAAACACCTTGCTTTTCCCTGTAATTAGTAAAACAGAAAGTTACTGAGAGTGGCATTATTGTGTATTTCTTTTCTTCTGTTTTTTGTGTTTTTGTTTTTGGGAGCAAAGTTTTGCCTTTGGCACAAGGAAAAGAAGCCATTGGTAGGACTGGCCCATATTCCTTTGACCCTAGTTAACATTAAATTACATAAGTAATCATAATGTGGATGCAACACATGCCTAACACAGATGATCTGATGCAGATATAGTCGCTTTTCCCCTATAAAATTCAATTAAGCTGCTTTCCCTGCAGTCTGTTTTTAGATTCCACTTAGTTTGAGAAAACAGACTGGCCCGATGAAATTGACATGGCTGATATTTGAAAAGTTGTACAGCAATGTTACTTTAGTGAATGAGTTTGCTCATACACAGACAGATGCCTTCATTATCATCTTCATAACAGGCATGTGTGTGCATCACAAGGCACATGTCACAAACGGTTTTGACTCATATACACATGACAGTCAGACATTGGTAACCAGCTGAGCTTCTGAAAAGCGCCCTAAGACACCAATTTCTTTCAGAATCCAATAAATTATTGAGATATGAATATGCTATGACAGGGGCACAATGATGATTGAGTTACTGAAGCCAGATTGGTTGTGATCTCTAATATTATACAGAGTTATGGTCATAAACCAAATTATCTCATGTTCATGCATGCATATTTTGTTCAATTTACCAGAAACATTCATGCAATTCAGGCTATAGTTTTTGTGTGTATGTTGTCAGACACACAATAGAAAAACAAACTTACCAGTGTATTATCACCTTTGCCAATTTTTTCATTAACATTGCACTAAGAGCTAGCCATTTTCTGCATTCTATGGAGGAAGGATATTGGGTATACAAGTACTTGTGTCAAATATCTGAAAATATGTGACCTCTGAGACTTGCTTGACTGGAAATTGCACAAACCAAATAAATGTTAATGAATGTAAAACAACTGGCAGAGCTTAGTTCTACTGATTTTCACAGACAAAACCAACATGCAATAACTATATGATCAGTTTGGACTTTGTGGATCATCATGTTCAAAGAAATCACTGCATCAAGCAGCACAAATTTTTCACTGTTCAGAGGCTTTGTACTGAACACACCTAGTTCACTCTAATGAAAAAAATATTATTGCATTTGACCTGTGGGCACGCACATCGATCAGGACATGGTCAAAAGCGTGCAATTTCCACTGTGAATCTTGGCCTGTCGAATGTCATACATGTGTCTTGGACCATCATTTTTATCTCCTCTCGGAAGTGGTTGGCCGCTTCTTTCCACTCCTCGTGAGGGCCAGTCCAGTTTGCCACCTGCATGCCTTGAGGTAGTGAGAATGAAACATGCTGTATTCTGGGTAGTGACGCTAGATTCATGATGATATTCAGGTACGAGTGGTAGTACAGCTTGCAGCCAACTAGAACCCAGTGGCGCAACACAGGGAACTTACACGAATCAATCAGCGTAATAATCTGTCCTTCAGACAGGTGACCATCGAACAAAAAGAGGTGTACTAGCCTCTCTGAGATTTTCTTCAGGAATTTGATAAATGCCACAAAGTGCAAATCCAGCCGTTGACTGCCGATGTCCAAGTGCTTCAGGGCCAGGGTGTGGTGGGACTTGGCCAGGTACTCGAAGTCAGCAGCCTCAAGTCGGCAGTTACTGAGGTTCAATTCCTCCAGGGGTCGCTGTATACCGTCTAACAGCCTCTGTACCAGTGACGTTAGAGGAGTGTTCATCAGGTTAAGCCTCTTGAGATAGGGCAGCGATCTTAGCATTGCAGCTAGGGTATCGATGGGAGAGTCACCAAAATCAGGAAGATCAAGGGACTGCAGGTAGTATAGACTTAGCACTGTATTGTAGATCTGCGGCAGGTCTATACAGTTGTCAATTTCCAAGTGGCTCACCATCTGAAATCAGATTTCTTGTTTAATATACACAAATGGACAATTTTTAGATATTAACTGTGACTACAAGGTGAACTTTTCTTCTGTGCAGGAATAGTTGTCCAAAATAATTTTGTGGGGAACAGTTTCAAATACTTTATATCAAAGTGATTGAAAAACATGATGTGAAAGTAATTAATAAATGGAAGTGGTGCTGTAAGCAAGAGAAGAAACTCCATACAATACGTAACAGAACAATGGACACTTTCATTTATGTTGTTGATGATGGACAGTATTTGTAACACCTGGAATTGAAACAGTATGTACAGCGTTTAAATGTGGTCCTTACAGACAGTACATTTGAGGTTGTTGAGTAAATACTTTTGCCTTGTTTAGCAAAAGTTCATAAATTCTTACTGCAAATAGATCTCATGATAAAAGCTTGAAACCATTAAACACTTTTCATTTTATTTTCTAGTACAAAACAGCCAGGAACTGTTTATTACAATTATATGCAAGTAATACCGGTATATAGAGTATTGAGAAATTAATATAACTACAAGAAAAAGCGAACTATCATACTTTGTATCAACAAGTAGGTGAATGATTTCTGAAAGGTCAAAGCAAAGTAATACATATAGTGCAGGTTGTGTTTATAGTTACACTGTGGCCCACTGATTATTCTTGTGACCAGATATGAACTGAAAATGCTCACGTGTTTCATTATATATTGCATTTATGTGCAAGTTTGAACCTTTGCTACATGCTTTGCTACATTTAAAGTGTTATGATCAACACAATGAATTTCACCACAGATCAATTCTAAAGGTCATTAAGTATTCAAATATGTAATTAGCTGAAATAAAATAATTAATTTCTTTGAGTACTGTCATTGTATCACAATATAGCATGTGTAATTACCTTTGGTCAAGTCCTTCAAGCTCTATATGCCAAACCGTGAAAGCTTGTTAGCTATTTATGCAAATTATGAATTAGCTGACATGAAAATGCAAAATGACTTTCAATACTGTTATAACCTGGTATAATGATCAATGTACACAGCATGTTTCGCCAAATTTTATCAAGTAAATGCCAGTATATATCCCTAATTTGGAAGGTTCATTAAATATGCATATTGGGAATTGGCTGAAAAAAATGTCAAATGACTTTCAATAATCTTGTATCATAGTATCTTTAATGTACATAGCAAGTTTTGCCAACTTTGGTCAAGTCAAAACAGATAAATATCGCTAATAAATGCGGGATATCGGACCGCAGGCGGGCGAAGATTGCATTATAAGCGCGCCAACCCAAACTCACTGCATGGACATCACATTTACGAAATCGAAGTCCAAAGTAAACTACGTCATTGTTAGAATAAGAGAGGTTTTCCATCACACGGGAGCATACCACCACAAATTTTGCACAGATGGCGTTGCACTGGCATTGCAAAAGGGTGCATGGGAGCATGGGAACGCGGGCAGTTTCCCTCGCTATGGGTAGGAAATGCATTGAGCAAGACACACTTCCGGGTTCGCAAAAAACGAGGATCCCATTTACGGGGCGCTCAAATATAACTATTTGCTGTGATACATAGCAGAGGCGTATATGTTTGTGATGCTGAGAATAACATCAGTAAATAAATGACGGGTTTTAAAAGTTGACGTTTTTTGCGATGAAACAGACTTCTGAAGGTAGCTCGCTTGGGGAACACGTCATCCCGGCCGCTGTCCGCTTTGACCCCAGTAATTCACACTGGTTTTGGTCGGCCCCAGGTACCCAAGTCACTTCGACCCCGTCACACTTTTGCCTACATGTCTACGGAGACGATTCAACATGTTCCACAACAAAGCCAAGACAAAAATTGAAAATATCAATAAAATGGCTTCACAAAGGCTGAAATACACGATACTCGATGAAGTATGAAGTTTATGAAATGAAATCAAAATTGACAACACAAGTGTTTGTCTCGGGTAATACCACTTGAACTATTCTACAGACTGTTTTTTCCATACAGTGCAGTATTTGTCAGTGACAAATTAATCTTTGCAATACATTTTTTTGCGATGAGCTGGAAATTTGATTAATATCGAGTTAATGTACATAAATATTCCGTTATTTACTGGGACACGTTTATTTTCTCGATCCGCTATCTGCGGACTACGTGCTGAAGTACATTGACTGTTCATGTCAACGATCGTTTCTCCCTCTGCAGAGTTTCTGTATCCCGTTCAACAACGCTGTACCTCGATCACACGATAGTGACGCTATGTAGCTGTGCAGTATTGAAACTTATCATAAAATGGCCACCTCGTCTAACAGTAACACGTATTGTCGGGATTATCGTACGGAAAAAAGACTGCAAAAGTAAGACTTATGAATCTTCATCAGAATTGAACACATCATGATTGTACACGAGTATCAACCGTGAATGCACGTTGAGCTCGGCAGTTACACAAGCATGGTACGCTACATGCATAGCCCTACGAGTATGGCGACAGTGCAGTGTCCGGCTTTGGCTACGCCGCCTACCGGAGGTGGGAGGCGGCGTAGCCAAAGCCGGACACTCTCGTCATACTCGTAGGGCTAGCTACATGCACTGTCGCGATGCCGATCGTATGCATTCCAAGGCCTATCCCGGAATTTGTTTCACAAACAACCTCAAAGGAGAGCAAACATACTTCTATGGACAATGACGAACACGTTTCTTGGCGAAGCAAAATCAAAACAGTGCAGAAGTACATGAAGTAGGTCATGGCCTTGGACTCTGTGCACGAACCTGATTGGACACTTCAATACCTTTGACCCAAAGTTATTATTCATCAGCACTTCCATGCCATGAGGCTAGGTAGAGAACGTATGTACTCATTTCTGGCGATCGAGCAGCGAGGGAAACAATCAATTACCAAGGATAAAGCTAATTTGCTAAACGATATTTTATCTTGAATAGTGAGTTGAATGAGTAATAAAATATCATATTTTTAATGTTCAATACGAGGTGGAAACACGGAGGGACCGTGGTTGAAACCAGAGCTATCCAGCTGTAGCCAACCTGGACAAGCACATTTCAAAGCGCCCTCAAACAGTCGATTGTTTTCACTTGTCATACGCGGCGTAACAGAAAAATTAAAACTTTCATAACTTCATTAATATCCAAGCCACGCCCACCAAAACCTTTTCAGTTCTAGCCATTTGAATTCTGAAGATGTCTACCAAATTTGACTGAAATACGTTCAGCCGTTTTTGAGAAAATGGACCAACAGACAGACAGACAGACAGACAGACAGACAGACAGACAGACACACAGACAGACAGACATCGCTGCGACATATGCTCACGTGTTCACACGTGAGCAAAAAATGACCTTTTTGTTTGGATAACACATTTTTAAAATAACTGTCCCATTAATGGTAGTATTAACATTGTATGAATCATGTTGTGATCATCATACATGCAAATTTTCATGTCAATGACATCTTGAATAAAGGGTCAAATAATCCCAGATTTGAAAAAGATATAGGGTGTTCTACTCTGGAACACTAGCACACTGGCAATGAAGATGACACAATCGTTATTTCATACCTTGGGTTCAACATACTTGACAACGGTGGGCAGATCACTCTCTGTCATAATGAGACCTCTGCAGTGTAGACTAATTGGAGTCAAGCTCCTCAGAGTCAGGGCATCGACCAGTGCAAACACATGCCATTCCGATGCATATCTGTCTGTTGTACAACACATGTTGACTTGCAGAGTTCTACCTGTTGATGTAACATGTATGCCAAACAAAAGGTCGTTTTAGATGAAAACTTAGAGAAACACTTTACTGGTTGTCTAATCTTTAACCTGTTCACCCCCTATTCCGTGTCAACAGGTCAACAATCAACTTTGGTAACAATGGGTCTGGCCCAAACCATGGTGGTTAAGGGTTACTGTAATATGAGTAAAGAGCTAAGAACACATCAAACTTCTCCCACAGCAATTTCTCCGCAAATCTATGAATATCATTCTCCTTGAACTTCTCAATGCTTATAATCAAACTGAAAGTTGGCTTATGAGCATTACAAATGAACACATGAATTTCAATCATCAAGGTTATTAAATGTCCTACAGTGATCATTCATCTTCAATTTTCAAATCTCTCTTCCAATTGCATTGAGTACCACTTCAAATTCAATCTGAATTTTTCATTAAAGATTCAAATATTCAACAAAGTTTGCTACATTCCAGTCATCATACCATCTGCAGGTATAATATTAATGTTGAATATCATACAAGTGTAAAGTCACAACCTCACTATTCCAAATTAACCTAAATCTGAGTGGCTTGTACCTACCAGTAGGAGGGCTCACAAAAGGCACTTGGTGGCAGAGTATCTGACCTACCAACAGCTCAACTTCTTCAACATCAATGCCAAGAGAATCTATACTAGCCTGGGCTAACTTAGTGGTTCCTTCCTGGTCTGCAGGGATAAAAACACATACAGAAATATTTACAAACAGACAATTTTTAAGAGATATATCTTATCTTGAACCTTGTGGTATTGTAAGAAACATCCTAAATACACCTACACAGGGATCACTTTGGGGCGCGATAACGCGATATTTACGCTCAAAAATCAGAAAAATCGCATTCAGAAAAAATCAATTGGGCAAAAAAGTCACGCCGATAATTCAAATGGCGCGTACGTGATACCTTTACGCGATCTCAATTCATCGGTAATATAATTTGGCACGTTTTCAGTATAGAACCACTCATTGTGTCGTCGTAGAGAGCGCTATAATTACGCTAGAAAAAAGCTGTTGCAGAGTTACCCGTTTCAACAGCGTTTGTGATTGGTTGCCAACAGGAAGTTTTGGGTTCATTGACAAATCATTGGAGTCGATACAGCGAGTGTTCATTGCTGATGTACAGTGTGTTGTCGTCGCTCAAAATGGCGCTTTCGAAGGAATATTCGTGTCCAGTACGAGTGGCAGTGCGAAGAAAAAACGAAAATGCACCATTCTTGACTACTGTACTTCCGTTACTCCCGCACTAGAAAGTATGGATTCAATCGCCCAATTTCGGCCCAAAGCCGTTTCATAAATGACGAGCACAACGAAATCTTATTATTATACCTTTCGAAACTTTATTGTGTTTATCCTCAAAGTCAAACTGTTAACACCGACAGAAGTGGCATTTAGGGGGTCAAAGTTGCCAAATTTTTCTCCCTTGTTGAATGCGTGTAATCAGACTGCTATTGCAGTAATCGGACGTCGTATTTCGAATGTGATAAGGGGCTAAATATTGATATTTCAAAACTTCGAACCCCGATTTTCAATTTCCATGTGTTTAGAAAACTATATGGAAATATTTCGTGATAATTAGTTACGTTTTTAATCCATGGACGACGCAACTATATTTCAACGTGTATAGCGCTTAGATATCGGACACGAGCTGTCCCTGTGTGTTGCGTTCGACACCTCGTATCGTACGGTGTGGCTAATTTCACCAAGTTTGTAGCACTCGAAATAGCTTCTACCCCAAAAAAATAAAATCCAAAACGGGACGGCAGCGTCACCTGACTTATTACCGTATGCTGTAAAACGCTATCAAACTGAGCGAAGTGAGTATAACGAACAGCATGTCATTAAATGTCTGAAACTGAGGTCATCCGAAAACTCTCACTGAGTGTATTGTTATGCAAATTAACCAATATTAGGTCCGGTTCCCACAAACTTTGAAATTCTCCCACTGTTTTTTTTCATGTGCGATTTTATCTCATGCCGTTCTTGAGCCAGGGTAATCCCTGCCTACATGTATGGCTGATGAAATTGAGACTTGAAAGAAGGTCACTGATAATGTAAAGGTCACAAAGTGGTGGTGATAAGCTCCCCTATCTTAAAGACCTTGATTTTCATCTGCAGCCTTCTTGTGATGCCACTGATGTTTAAACACAATTTTTTTTTTAATTTTGAAAATATAAACAGTTAATTTTGGCCATTGGGTATTAAGTGATTTGTCCCACCTTCTTGAACTTTTGCGACATTATCCATTTCATTAAGGGACTGTGGATAATTCAAACACGTGCACGGTAAACACAACTTCTGCGTTTAGAGAGGAAGGGGCTTTGGCTGTATTTCAATTACTGTGCGCAAAATCGCACTACAAGTTTTCCTATCGCAACATCTCGCTACACGTATATTGCGCTATATTGTTTGGCGTGTACCAGGCCAGTGCGGCACCGGCCGCTACACCAGCATTCTTTTGACATACATGTGAATCAATGCACCACCAGTAAAATATGGATACACTGTTTCATTTCATTCTATTGGTTGCGTCATTGTTGAGTTGGCACTGAACAGAGATTGATTTTAGAAGGGGTATGCGGGGCACATACAGAATGAGGCTTGGTTGAATTTTCGCACTTCCAAACTTTCGCTTATGGGAGGGGGGTTGAGGACAAACGCACTTAGTTTCGTTTACCGTGCGCATGTATCCACGGCCCCTAAAGGTAACTTCCTGTCAACCTATCACAATCAGTACAACTGGATGTATGAAATTCTGGTAAATGGCAAAGACCTATTCCAAAATCTACGTACATCATTATACATAGATTTGCATTTTGAAAATTGCATTCACATGCCTTACTTTACAGGTCACAAGCTTCTTCTTCCAAAGTTGTACATACCTGTGTCCAGACAAGAGATGTCCAAACACTGTATATTGGAGGTCTTCAGGATTTCTGGCAACCAGTCACCAATGGCCGATGTCAACTTGGTGGGTAGGTTGTTCCTTTCTCCTGAGAACAACTTTGCAAATGGCACCACACTGTATCCATGCAATAGACACTTGAAATCCAACAAGGTGTATGGCCAATTAACCAACAGGTACTTGATGGAATCAAAGTGTTCGTTGAGGATAGCCATGCGGAGTAGGTTGAAGTTGACTTCTCTAGGGGTGTTCTGCAGGGCATACTCCACAGCACTGACGGTGGGCACTATGGCAGTAGCACAGATATCTACCAGTGGTAGTGGACAGGTCACACCGATGCACGGCACATCATCCAAGTCGTGGGGATCAAGCTCTGGCAGATCTTCATAGCAAGCCATTCTTGGAAATTACTGGCGATGACACAGAATGAGAATATTGTATTAATGCTCTGCTTATTGTCACTGAGGTAAAAACAGGAAACAACTTGCTGATTTTAAAATAGTGAACATTTCTTATAGTTTACTTGAACACATGATGTGATTCACTGATACTATACAGAGGGAATAACATTAGCTCATTTTACAAATCACTACTTCAACATCTTTTTCCATTCACAACTTTATACTTCTTCTTTTTTACCTTTATCAGTCTATTGGGAACTTTTATTTGTGAAACTAACTGAGTTAAAAACAGGAAACAGTTATTTTTTCCTGTAAACAGAAAACATATTGGTGATTTAGATAAAACTGTGATGTACACTGATGCCATATAGAAGAGTTTGCCAAGTTTACTAGTAACAACTTACGCATGTTATTTGATTCACTATTTAAGATCTGTACTTACTAAAAAGTATATTACATTCACTGGAAACTTTTATTTGTGAAACTAACCGAGAATATGGTTTCTTTTCAACACTCTTCTGTACTACGTACATGTACTGTTGCATTTGAAGAAAATGACAATTTTCTGACACTGTTGTGTTTGTACAAGCAAAGATGAACCACAAATATTACCATCATTCTTGGCTCCTTTTTTGAATGTCAGGACACTACAAATTTCTCCTTGTAAACAAGACCTGCAGTTTCTAACCACTGTCAAATGAGTGCAACTTTCATCAAAATAACTGGAGATAGTTTGCCTGTCAGGGTCATGCATGTATGGAGGAAGTTCTGAAAGACAGCAGTTCCACTGAAAATTCCTACAGAGAGTTGAAAACGTTTTGATGTACGGCTTTCTTATTGCATTTTTGTTTTGGAAATAATCCTAGTCCATTGATTCAACACACTTTCAAACAAATCTTGCCAATAACAAGACATTAAAACTCTTGGGAATGTGTTTCCTGGTTTCTCAACACCACTTGATGTCTGCCTCTCTTCCTCACTTTGAGTGTGCTTGTGTTTGTACATGTATAATACAAAATGAAAGTTTTGTCTCAAGAATGATACAGCTTAAAGTAAGTCTGTTAAATCAAAAGTTCCTGAAAGTCGGTTTAGAAAACTAGAGCACTAGAAAACGTATTGAAAATTGAAAATTTAATGAAACCATAGTTTTCTTGAAATTTTTCATAATTTTAAAAACACCATGTAAAAATTATATAGCTGGCAGTTCAACTCTATTGTTGAAATGAAGTGGTTGGATCCATATTTGCAGTATATGGGTAAGAAAAGATAACAACAGCAGACAATGGATCTATGCCTTGCCAATGACTGACTGAAAATTTTTAAGCATGACTGGAGGCAAGAAATTCCTCTTTGAAGGATCATTGAGTGATACTCTATATTGCATCATGAGGCCACATTCTGTGGCAAAAGCCGACATACTTAGCTACAGGAAGTTGGTGGTCTCATTGAAATTATTATTCATTCAGTCATAGACAGTGCAGATGAGAGACTTTCTATGATTCAAAACGTCACCCGCTCCCCTCCCCTGACTGTGAATCAATAGACTTTACACACACAAAAGTTTTGCTCATTCATATTTTCCCATTTGCTTTGTTGAGACGACTGGCATAAAAGCTTACCAGACGAATAAGAAGGTAAATTATGGACGACAAATTCATGGGATTGCCTTCCAGGCACTCGAAGATTTGAAGTACAAAACTTTAATTGAATTGGATGCGTAAGACCAGAGGCAGAGAACCCGTGACGTTGGCTGACGACATCGATGGGGGCTCCTCAAGGATTTCCCAGATTTCCAATTTGCATAACAAAAATCAATGTGCAAAATAAAATGACGACAAAATTGGACCCGATATAATTTGCGCTGTGCGCATAACTCATACAATCGTAAACCTGCATGATAATCGAGAAAAAATCCACCTAGACTAAAAGATTCTTCTCTTCGAGGCTATTTACAGGGTCAAAAGTGTGTTTTTCCGACTTCAGCTTCCCGCCCGAAAAAATGAACAGCCATCAACTTCAACTTCAAACACCGCACGACTTTACTCAGACAGATTACAAAAATAAAGCTGAATGGATACAGACGAGAGCACACTTACTTGTTGCGGTTCGGTTACTTTTCGTCAGTGGTGTTTGCCATCAACCGATAGATGCTAAATGTACAACGCACCGTGCAGCGTGGTTTGCGTCTGAAGTGGAAATCCCTCAACTCCCGTCACTTTCTTTGTCGACGGCAACGTCGCCGTGTGATGTTTTGAACTCCTTAGCTCACGAAAAAATCATCAAGTTAAAATATGACAAACAGGAAAATCATTCATTCATTGATATCAAGCTAAATGGTAACTCGAACTTCTCACTAACAGTTTTGTTAAATTCAAAATGGCAATATTCAGTGACATTTCATTAACCGGTCATTTTTTGGACCACTTCAAATTTTCTCGCATACTTGGGTAGTACGGTGTGAGTCAATATGGCGGCGGAGGAGAAGAAATTTTTCTCCTCGACCCTAATACATTTGGCCCGGTGCTTAGCGAATATAACACCCGCGCCATGGGAGAAGGTGAGTGAAATGATCAAATAACGTATTGATTGCTGAATCTAGTTTTAGGGAAACCAATTACAGTGTCGCTAAAACTATGAAAGTCATATGCGTACGATACGATGTCAGTGTGCAGCGCCGCGTCGGCAATTATGTTACTCTGCTGCTGAGCTGCGTAGCGTATCTATATACACAAGTTACAGACGAAGCTTGTGTCATGTTTTGTGTTGTCTTCGACTGTCACATCATGTTGTGGTACTCACACATTTCGTTTTATATACCATTTGCAAATGTCATCGACTTGCAATTTACCATTTACACTGAAGTGGCTAGCTACATAGTTGATAGAAAGTATCGTCTATGTCGACAATGGTTTCCATTGGCACTACACTACAGTACTGTAGCCCTGTACAGGTACAACCCCAATTTATAGTATAGTAAGTTCGCAGGTAGCAGCTTTTCAAAAGTATTTCCCTTGTGTGCATTAAGGGAGTAAGGGAAAGTGGTCACAAACTGCATTTTGTATTGAAATATCTACAAGATATATTCCAAAGTAAATAATTGTTCAGCATATTGCAATAAAGATTTAAATGAAATAGTATAAATTGCAATTTGTGTGACAACTTTTAAAGCGTATACTGCAATCATCTGCTTTAATGTTTTAATTGGCCCCATGGGAAATTACACCTTTGCAAATATTATTGGCGATAAACGAGAGAAGTTTCAGTACATTACTTGTGTACTGTACAGGTATATATTCATTTCAATTCAATTCACTCTAATTTTGTGAATTTTATTTGCATTGAGTCATTGAGCAAAGATACTATCTATTACCTCAGTAGGGATTTTACATGAAATTGATAGACAGCTATAATAATAATAAATTATATATCAAAAGAAAGCTCTCTTCAAGACCAATTGATTGCATTTTGTTTGATGAAAATCGGTTCAGTACATGCAGAGATATGTCCTGTTGAATTTGAAAAAACTTTCTCCTATTTAGAAATTATGCGATGGTAGACACCTGTAGTTATCATAACCACCAGGTGACCCCATTTTGAACATTGTTTGAGGAAACTAGAATTGCAATTTCTTGTGCTTTTTGCAATAACTCAAGCATTTCTTATTGAAAATTGATGAAGTTTTTTGTGGACATTGCTGACGAAATGTTCAAAGGTTTTTTAATTTTTATAAATGAAAAAGGTTATTTAGAATGCTGTTTACAAGGTAAACAAAAAAAACAATACCTGTAAAAAATCAAATGATACCTGTGACATTGATCGCTGTATGCATTATGTATCGTGAACATCTACAGAAATATGATAATCATATTCCATATTTACTTTGCATATATGAAAAAAGTTATTTAGATTTATATTTACAAGGTAAACAAATAAACAACAATACCTGTAAACAATCAAATGATACCTGTGACATTTTAGAACTTGATTTAATTTAACAAATATTTTTTTAGAGTTTTTTAATTTGAACTTCGAATTTTTTTTAAAATTTTTTGTGTGTATTACAACTTTTATTAAATGATTATGAAATATGTCTGATTAATGTCGATTTTAAGTTAAAACAAAGAACTTTTCCAAAAAGTCAAAAAAACTTCGTTCTCAACCCTTTTTCAATGCCGTAAAATTAATATCAACACGCATTTATAGAATGAACAACTGCATTAAACTGGATGCAAAGTTAAGCTGCCCCGGAAATAACATAGACCCTCGAACATGTCGAAGTCAGCGGTCCGAAATACAAACCAGTATAAATACAACTTTTTCAAAGTCCGGGACACCATCAATGAGGAAAGAACAAATTAATAATCTATGGCTTGTTCTTCAGAGAGAAACAAAATAGTCCCCTTCTCGGGAACTAAATATAGAAACTAAAATTTCAGTATAGTATCGGCAAAGTGTGGTGCTCATGCGTATGCCTACACTGCAGTGCAGTGCTGGCTTGACAACTTCTCAGTGTCTCTCGAAAAATATCACCCGGAAGTCAAACTACTTCGAACAAGATAACGTTTGAAAGGGTAAAGTATATTTCTCTAGTTCCTTGCGTTAGATAAGAAATCAGACAAATCTAGCTGCAAAATCATGAACGTCGGAACTCAGCTTAGACCTCCTGACACAGAACATGCGGCGAATGCGCCAATTACGCGAAGCGTCTCGAGTGCTTGTATGTAATTCCGGGAGTGCCGGATGTAAAGTTGGGGTGAAACCATACTCGCTAAAAAGGGCCTTAAGCATCATTTTTCGCATCGTCAGACTCGTAATTATTGCAGAATTACAATTAATATTTATCATAAAATTAATTTTGGGGCCGAACGTTTAAGGAAATCAAGATTTTCTTTCAAAAAAACACAAACGAAACACAAAGTTTGATCACAGATTGAGTTTTTCTCGGCCGATTTTAACGTTTGCCCCCTCAAAATGAAGCCCATGATCTCTACTTTCGTACCAACCCCAAAAAATAGTGATGCGATCAGAATAAGTCATGCGGAGAGCCTATCAAAGAGGTATATGTTCGATCTCCTTCGCGGGACATTCGAGGTCACGGCACAACGCTCATAATGGACGCCAAAATCGCCGGTACGCGTGAGTTTGTAGTCGTGCTGCTTTGCCATTTATCGTAGTACAAAAGTGAAAATTTCCCAAAATGAAGTTAAAATAATAATCTTCAACACTACAGTTTCATTTTCTCTGATTATTTGGTCTATTTAAGAATTAACACGAAAGTTCGGACTAGACCTGCATCGAACGCGTGCGTTCAACACAAATGTCACGTGACCTAAAATCCCTAATCTCAGTAACGCAATAATGTTTCCCTGTTTCGCAACTTACATGAATGGGGATGTGACCAAATAAGTTTGGTTTATCTGCTGACCTCAATCAATGTGTTGATATAACACAGTAGGTGTGGCTCATCCCCTAGATCATTAGCTATAATAACAACACTCAGGCCTTTCTTGCTTGCATGTAGAGAATTCCAATTAATTTAAACTGTATGAAGGGATACATTTGTAGCATTTAGGGAAATACAGTTTAATCATTTACTGAAGAAAACAAATTTCAAGCCACAAGATACTGCTGGCCTGTCACACCTGAGTGAGAAAAACCAGGATGTGCATAAGAGTTGCCCTGCTCTTATGTGTACATAAGGGCTTGTGTTTCTCACAATATTTGAAATGTCTTGAAATCAAATTGCATGGTTGATGCTAGCAGCATTAAATGTAAATTTAAACTTAGGTTGGATCATTTTCCATCGCCAAACTTTCATTTGACATGCAGATATATGTTGATCAAACCTGAAACATTTGTATGTTATTGGTATACTATACTTTGTTATGAATTCGTAAACATGAACCATGCATTTTTGCTGATGCGCCGATGGCTAATGTTCAAAACAGGGAATTCATGCCAGTCCTTACACTAGTAAACTTTAGCATAACTCCCTGTCTTTTTATAGTGTCAACCCATTTCACAGGATTCTGTCAAGATGAAAGGCTTGTAGAAATTGTATAGCCTTAAAATATCAAGAAAGCTGGAATTATAAAAGTTTTGGGCTGGCAGTAAATTTTAATAGATCACCACAAGGCTCATGCTACTAAATTATATTATACTTGTTATGTAGTTATTAAAACTATCCAGAAATATAAATGTGCGAGAATGAATGTCTCATTAATTACTCTTTAGGTCATGAATTAAATTCTACACTTAATATAAACCAAACAAAATGAACAATACAGGGAATAAAATTTTGGGTTTGGGGTGAAATTGGACAGCAAAAGAGATTCAGCAACAGTTTCAATTTTGGAAAATCACAGTAGTTGTTTACTGGCATAAAATGAGAAACATAAATTGTTTTATGGTACATGATTTAATTAAAAATACTCAGTCTGTTATGAGCATTTCCAAATGCTTGTTATTGCTGAGTATTGTACATTTGATGGTGACTACAAATTTCATTCGTGTGTGAAATCTGTATTCCATATTAGTGGTATATGTATGCTGAATTATTAACTACATCAATGCTATGGTATTTTGAAACATATTTTAAGCTACAGGGGAAACATCTGTTGATAATGAATGATTTCAAGTTCAAAATTATTTTATTATATTACAAAACAACTTCATAAAGTCATGTGTGAAGCCATCTATAAAACCAGTCAGCCAGAATTAAGTTAGAACACACAATAAACTACCAGTGTTTATTTTGTGTGGGAAAAAAATCCATCTGCAAGGGACCTGTTCACTTGCAACATAAAAATGAAATAATAATGACCTGGATTATGGATCATTTTAGTGGACCCTAGATTCCATTTAAATGTAATAATCATGTACATTTATTGGGCCATATTATCTTGAATAATAGATGCAGTTTTGTCATTTGGCAGATGACTTGCAGGCCTATGCAGTAATCCCTGTATGCCAAATTTTGGTCAATCATCAAAGGGATGGGCTCCAGATATTTGTGCCTAACACACTGTATAACCATGTTATTGTTTGGAGTGATGACATATTCTTTCATGCCATTTCCTATCAGGTGATCAGTATCAGATAATCTAAATTGTTCAATTTTCAGTGATAAAAATGTTGTGCAGAGATCCAAGCACGCAATCTGTAATTTGTACAAATCACTGATATACTAAAATGTTAACACAGACCAAATTGTCTTTGGGTAGCTCCTTATACTACAAGACAAATACTACATTCTAGGATCATTTGTATTATTTTCACTTCATGTAAGACATTATGTACATCTTTTCTCTGGTGAAACATGGTAATATAACATTCAGAGAGCCCTGCTTCATTGATAGAATGGAAGTAGGATGGCTGTTGGAATGGAAAATTAATTCCTAGTATATGCACTGTATATATGCAAGGAATTCTTATTATGTGCCATTATCTACCATACGTGTATCTATGAATGAGGTCGGGGTCTTCTCTGTCAGTCTTCTTTATTATCAGCTTGTAAGACAACTATGTAAATGTGATATACTAAATATCGTCAAAAAACAGTGTGGTTGTTTTGTTGTAGGAAATCTTTTTTAAAAAGTTACCATTAGTTTCTTTCCATCAGTCAGCTGTGTTGAAGCATTTTCAAGAAATATTAATTAATAGTGTGGTTTTCTAAATGTTTTTGTCAGGTGTGTACATGTTTTGTCACTAAACATAACTTTAAAAAGACCGATATAAAAATTTACCACAACTCCTTCTTTGTAAAGTGTGAGGCTGGACAATATCAGGGATGAAAGCATTGCGACAGCTGCTGGCTACTACCTCAGGGAATCATTAAAAATAAAATGAATATAAAAGGATGCAAAAAAAAGTAATTCAACCGGGAAGAGGTCATCGGAAGCCTTTGCTGGAAAATAGTGCTTTCAATGCAGTGTCTAAATTATTACTGAGACTGCTTAGTATTTTTCATCATAAATTCATTACGCATTCACGTGAGAGCAGCAGTGTTTTGAAATTGATGTACAGTCATATCCCAAGGGCACCTGGCACGTACTGTAACACCGGGCTGAGCCGTATTAGTTTTCAAGGTAACGGTACAGTAGTTGTAAATTTCAACAGAGAAGTAATGTACAGCTGTGAGTGAAACCGACTCTGTAAGGACCCTGGGTGAGGAAATTCCACCATTGAGAGTAATAGATTACCACATATTTTATAAGCTTTTAGTATTACGGTGACAGATGAAGCTGGAAATTTGATTAAAAATTTGATTAGAAAGGCATTCTGCTGAATAGCCAGGTACAGGAGATTGTGTAAATGTGAAAGTTTTGACACTCAACGTGTATCGAAAGGAGATTGATAGCAAAGAAGGTAAACTAACCAAAGTTCGTAATCCTGGGTAATAATCACATTTGTATCTTTTCAAGTACGGTACATGTGTTTCATTTACATATCATTTTGGGTTTTTTAAGTCCAAATATTACAACAAAATTTTAGGAAATGAACAGGGTAGCAGACAGCAAATAGTGATCATTCTTTGTGCCATTGTTCCTTGTTCAATACTAGCAAATATGTCTTTTGAATCTTTCCAAAAGCTGCAATCACCATAAGGCATTTTTGTTCACAAATGAAGCCATTCTAGCGACAGAATGATGAACCGTAAGTGTACATATACATGTACCTGATCCTGTAATCCTGCACAGTGCAGGAAATCAAGTGTATAAAGTGTACACTCTCATATGCACTTGAACATGCATCTTTGTGGAAGGCAGAATTTTACTTCAAAAGTCAGAATACCTTACCAAAACAAAATTTTGCAATTTACTCAAGGGCTGTTCAACAAATAGTTGAGGAAGATTCAAGGGATATACCAGGTGATGAAATCCAAGCTTCACTCTAAATCGCACGCTGGAAAGTTGAAGATCATAGATGAAAAGTAACCCTACTATTGTTTGCATCAAATTGCTGACAATGTCTGGTTCAGTCAGAGTACCTTTACAACAACATAATGATAAACTATAAGTTTACAATATGGCAATATGAGGATATTTCTCTGACACATCTGTCTGATTAAACAATTTAACTTTATCAGAAATCAATTTATGTTGAACAAAAATCACTTTCCACAGATGTTTATTGCCATTCTGTCACAAAAGATACATATTCTGAAGGAATTAAATTACACATCAAAGGTACTTGAATGAGGTATCAATTACAATATAAAATTCAAACTACACCCAAAATATGTTTTCACTCACCTAGAAAATGCCCAAGCCCCAGAGAGAATTTGAGGGCAATGGATGCGATGGATGGATGGAGAGAGAGAGAGAGAGAGAGAGAGAGAGAGAGAGAGAGAGAGAGAGAGAGAGAGAGAGAGGCATTGATGGATGGAGAGAGAGAGAGAGAGAGAGAGAGAGAGAGAGAGAGAGAGAGCTGATATTGAATTAGTGGAATTAGAAAAAATGTGGAATTAGATTTATCGTTACATCTATGGACTACCAATAACTACTTGAAAAAACAAAACAGCTAGTCATAATGTAAATTGGAAAATTGCTGGATATTTCCAATATTGTTTAACATATACATATTGGTATACAGTGTGCTTTTTATAATACCACTGTGGATTTACAAGCTAAATTTTGATATGCTGTATATGAAAGTGAAAGCTTTCTAATCTATAATCATAGCCTTTCTTCTCAATATTGACCACCCTTCCTAGCCCTTTCATTCCTATTTCCCTGGATGGGGTCCAATTTTAGCCGTACAGGAACTATATAATTGTACTAAAGTTTGGTGGTTAAAGGGTAAAAATTACATGCCTTTCTATTGTCTGTTATCATACATGTAGTGAGAATTCAGCTCTGCTTTGGCTTGCAGGGAATTGCTTCACAGTTTAATATAAATGACTATTAACACCATAATGACTATAGCTAATGAAAATGTTTGAACACAAATAGGTAATCCTACCTCATGATAAATTAGTTTATCAATGAATGGTTTAATACCCATCATCCCCTACCATTAGGTTTGCATTTCACAGTATTTCTGAAGATTGCCTGCTTTCATTTGCTCGGAGAGAACTTTTCAAACCTGACAAGACTCTGAATGTAATTATCACTAAGGGAATATAATCTTCACATACCATAAAGGTTATGATCTTTGGATGTTGTATTGCTAATGTTATCTTTTCTCTAATGTAATTTCACTGTCATTTACTTTCAACCGGGTATTTACAGTGCTCACTGCACACTGTAAATTCATGTCATGCCATATTTCCAAGGGAAAAAAAGATCAACCCAGTGAGTTATATCATCTAGAAATTTATGATGTGATTGAGTTTCCCATGAATAACAAGCCTTCGGGACGACAAATAGGAGAATTATAGATAAAACCCTGACTGTAATTTATGACAGTTGATAGCTGCAAGGCAATCTTGTTAGGTCAGTAGGCTCAATGTACAAATCTTGAAATTACTTTTTTATTGAGGCACCAAGGGACTCAATTTTATTTTTTTACTACCCAAATTTACAATTTGCGTTGTAAACTGTCATCTCGACAGACATATTTTTACTATTTGTATGTTAGAAGATAGCTGCAGTGTCTCTCAGTGGTTGAGGCACATGTTCATATCCCCATAATGTACTGTCACTGAAAGAGCTTGATTAGATGCAGGGGGTACACAGACTACATCTGTGAAGAGCTTACAATGAGCAATGAGACACATCAGTTCGGTTCTCAGAAAGTGAAAAAACCAACAGTAATTGTGCAACTACTATTGATTTCACTTTTTCAATTTCAGATGTGTTGATGTTTTTTAGTTTTAAAGAATTGTATCGTGACCTCTCTTTTCAAGAGGATCTAAATCACTTTCTCCAACAAAAAGAATACTTGAAATTCTTTTTTTCGTTTGATTGTATTGCACAGAATACATGTATATGACATAGGACTACCAGAAAAGTTGCAACGGATGTTGATTTTTCAAAGGATATTTTTTTCTATCCGATCTGTATTAGGTTACATGTAATTCCTATATACAGTAGCATAATAAACCTCTTTCATGTAATAAAAATCAAATAATCACTCATTCGGTTTGAATATCTGGAATGAAGTTCCCTGTTTATTTGATAAGGTTGTTGTGTTGTCTAAGGACAAGATTGTGATTGGATCAGCTATGTAGAAGCACAGGCAGGGACGCTCTCCACCAATCAGAAGGCTTGTTTAAAATCTGTTACAGGAAATACTTATACTCAGGTTTCAAGTAGTATGCATAAACGCTCTCCAAGCCACTCTAAATCTCTTCCATCATTATGACATTATCCGCAATGTATGTGACCTTTTTGTTTCATAATACATAACCATGCACGTATCACAGATACACCATGTCAATTTTCAGAATGCTGCTTATGTAGATATACTGTTCTACTGGAGTTTCTGTTGAAACTAATAGAAGCGTTTCTTTACAGGGCCAGTAATGCTAATGTTTGATGATTTTTTTCATCATTTTGGTTTGTCAATTACAAGTTCTTATTTGACTCCCAAAAGAATGTTTAAATACCCTCTACTGAGCTTGTCAACGGTGTGTCTATATGTGTAAAATGCACTTTGTTTACATATGAATTCTTGTCCGGACCAGAATTCACTTTTCAACAAGAACAATGCAGTCTGTACAAGTACAGGCTGAGTTGACAAGCTGAATACTGTGTTTATCAGCATGCTTTGGGGAGTAAAACAAGAAATTATGGTTAAATTATTAAAAACAAGAATAGTGAAAAAAATCATCAAAAGTTAACATTATACACAGTGTGTATTGCATTACCCGTAACTTACTCTCATGTATTACATGTAAATTTCATGATTTACGTGTTTGTAATTCTACTCTCTGTAATAGTGTTATGTGGAACATTTCTTGTTTTTATTGACACTATCTACCTTTTGCCTAACATTTGAATAATGATTTTAACATGTACCGGTATGTGAACTGGCACTATACTTGTGCTCACTCTCTGTAATACACATAGTTTATGTATTCAATAAGCAGGTCTCAGATCTTCATCCAAATAGTATCTTCTGATCATTTCAAAAGACACACCTTTGAGTGGCTACTGATAAATGATTAAACCGTCCCCCTTGTACCATTGTGAATGGTCACCAACAAGCTAGGCATGGGTTTGAAGTCCATTGTATACATGGAGTGTCTGGACTACTAGTATATCCAAATTCCATGCAGTGAATGCTGACAATGTGAGATGATAAAATTGAATAAACCTAATTAGATTTCATACAGTAGGTGTGAATAATTCTTTAACAAAATATCAATTATTGATATCAAAGTAGAGTAGCATGTACACTTACATGTATGTAATTGAAGAAAAACGGCCTTTAGAAATAAGCAGTCAACATAATTTACATGTATGCTATTTTGTCATCCTTTGTTTTGAAATTTGACATCCAAATTTGACATCTAAAACTAGCGTATACAAAATAATTAAAACTTCCATACCTTCATGTTCAATATTAAACTTTATTATCTGTGACACGTGAAGCAAGTACTTCAGGACTACTTGTACATTGTAAAGTGTGAAGTCCATAGTCCAGGGGCTTGATATCAGATTCCACATCAAAAAATCTATGAAAGAAATGGATCGTAAGTCTCTCAAATTTCGTCTGGTCGATGGTCCTCACTATTCCCAGTAAATACTGTCATTTCAGAGTAGGATTGTTACTTGTGTGATTTACAAAAATGAATGCAATTCCTGGCGACAATCTACAAAATTTATCCTCTTTACTCAACCTACCATTTTACCAGGTAAATATACTGTATTCAAAAACAAATTGCAAATAATCTGATGAACATTGATAATGCTGGGCTGTGCTGTTTGGTTTGGTGATTACACTGTCTGACCTGAAGCCAAAACAAAACCCTGAAATTCCAATGGATACTAGAGATCACATTATTTGAACTCTGTCATGTGATTGAAGCAAAGTGTGCTTTTCCGCCAGATGGGAAGAATTTGTCAGAAACACATGTACATGTTATTCTTAGTGGAAAATGAACTGTTTGCAAGAAACTGTGTTACTGCAGAAGACACATGAACATTAAGTTGATTTTCTAAGAACACAGGGACACAGATACATATCTATCATTCTGACCTGTGCATAGAGGTCAGGGAATTTAGCCACTTTTTAAATATTTTCTCAAACTATCATCAGACATGCACATGATACAGCTTCTTCCTTTTCCTCCCTGTTATTATCATCGTCATGAATGTCATCAATGTTATCACCATCATGATCATTATCATTATCATCATCATCTTTATCATCATTGTTGCTATATTCATCATTCTATGCCATGACACGATAGTACTCTGTATGTATACACGTGGAATGATTTTGATTATACCATAACGTCATTCCACCCTGAGCTGAAGGGCTTACTGAACTCATCCACTTGTAAAACCACTGCGTTTGCCACATGCCTTTAGTCAACTAGCCGAGGTTGAGTACATGTGTACAAGTGCGGGGAGAAAGTTCAACAGATCAGACATCAGCACATACTCTCTAGTGCAGTGACACAGGCAACTCATACAATACTTCTATTATATAATAATAATGTTATTACACTACTATATCGTCAGTGGATACAGTATGGTAAAATAATAATAATAATAATTATGAAAAATAATAACAATAACGGACAAAAATAGTTATAAAAACTAATAAAACTACCATATATACTTTACATGTATGTGTATATAATATAATAATAATCTAGTGTTAATTTATATTTTCTACAGCTGCAAATCTAAACCATATTTTAAAACACTGCTACATGTTGATATAGGTGCACCTGTTTTAAGTCATGGCTGAACAGTCAGCCCTTTAACAATCTGATGCATTCCAAGTATGTTAACTCATATTTTCCTGCCATTGATACAGATGTGGGTCAAGGATGAAAAGTAGTCAGCATTTCAATGAAGTTGCATCACTCTGTACTGCGTTATATCAGATGTACCGAATGTGTGATAAAAAGCAATGATACATGTGCCACAGCATGTAGGTCTGTCATAGAAAGAGATGTTACATGTACATTCCAATAAATATCAAAGTTGTTTGCCTCTTGCTATCATAGCTGGATGCGGGTCAGGGCCGGAAAGTTATTCAGTAAAGAGATACATACACTACAAAGATACGACAACTGTAAATTGATGTACCAGTGTAAAATAGGTCAAGGAAAATGTTTCTGGCAGAAAATCAAGATGTATGGACGTTATTTTCATGTGTAAGCTAACACTAAAATCAGAGCAGATGAATGAAGCACAGATGTTGAAGCAATTGTGCAGACTTTACAGCATTCTTTACAAACTTGTGAAGTGTTAATTTGCAGCCTGTTACAATGTAGGTGGTGATGATTATAAGGATTCTCCCTTATAATTGCCCTGGGCACTTCAATGATGAAACCTTTTGTACCAATATGTAAACAGAGACATTTTTGAGGAACACCACACACACATACAGGTGTGTGTGTGTATGTATGTATACACACACATATATGCATACTGTATATATATAATATATATATATATATATATATATATATATATATATATATATATATATATATATATATATATATATATTATATATATATATATATATATATATATTTACATACACACAAACACACACACAAACACCCACACTGGATAATTAACATAGTATTGTGCCGTATTAAGAGATGCATTTAGCTAATGAAGCCATACCTGCAACAGCTGAACATACACATTCATGTAAGTACTTCGATCTGAGAATAGTGCCTACAATTTTTGCGTGGACTCTTAATGGGCAGGTGTTGTGTCACTGATAAGACAGGATTTTGTTGAGATACGGGTCCTTGTATAGATTCTAAACCCAAAAAGAAGGTGGTATAATTTTGCCTGGCATGTGTTCAATTCATGTGAACTGACTGACGTGTACATGTTGGTCACAGCATTCAACCGAAAGTAACACCAGTGTGCAGTATTGTGGTACTGAGAAGGGGTATTGGTTTCAGTCCAATCAGTTTAAAGCTGCAAGTATCATTTGATCATATGTGGAATCTTTTTCCTGTCTGTAAATTTCAGTGTGATCGTCGTAAGCTAAATACATTTCCTGCTTGGCAGTGCTCCTATTACATGTAATTCCATGGAAATGTAACTCACATTTCCTTGAACCAAAAATAAAAGGAAAATATAAGATGACTGATAAGCTGTTCACTTACATTCTCTTTATAATGAAATGAAGTTAAAGTTACAGTTAAAGATTTATTGAATTATAAAGTGTAACTGAACACCTGCTTAAAATATAATTCGTTAAAATACAGTAAAGTTCAGACGGTGTCAAATCAAACTCGCACCAAAAATAAACAATACATAATCACTGCAGGAATCTTAAAGATTTCAATATGAGCTCTGTATAAATAACAACTGATATGTTTCAGTATAAAACTTAAAAGATGAAATGAAAAAACCATATAAACAAGTGACAGGGTGGGTTCAGTCTAAAATGTTTGTCAATTCTTTATGTGTTTTCATTCCTGTCTGATCAGTAATAATGGATTGTATAACACCACAAAGTTCAAAAGATACTGAAAGAAACTGGGCTTTTATCTAATACAGTGCATTTTATCATTTCAGGTGAATCGTTTGCTGGCCATGTGTCCACATTCCAATGGCAAGTCAATCTATGTGTTGGATCAAAGAAGACAAGACGCTGTGATTGCGTTGGGAATTTATCTCCTTGAGTCAGGTCTCCAGGTACGTTGTCATGGTAACTGTTAGCTCAATCATGTCCAACTTCCTGCGGATGTGTTGTTCCCGACTTAAACTTTAATCAAAGTTCTGAAAGTGATAGGCTATAAACAATTGTCTCAGTGTGTGGTTAAATTTTCTCCGGAAACAACTGCAATATGAAGACGTGTGAAAAGTGAATAAACCAGAGTGGCTACAGCAGACATGCATTGTACATGTAGACAACCTTTTACAGTGATTTCAAACTCATAATATAAACATTTTGAAGTGAAAACTAATATAAACATTTTGAGTCGGCTTGGTATATCTTTCAGACCTGATAATCTTTCCGTTAAATTCTGCTTTCAGCACAAGGATAAGATTATTCCGTATTTCCTAGGACTGTTGAAATCATTCCCGAAAGCAATATGGATTGAAGATCCGATACTTCACACCAAAGGAAGTAAGTAGTATCATGCACTGTATCTCTGGTGTTTTCTTATTTGTCCTGTCATGAAACATGCCTTCACTGACAGAATTCCATTAGCTAATTAAAAAGTCTGATTTCAACCCTTTGCTTCAGGGTGTACAATGTATGTGATTCTATCAGGTCAAGTAGGTTAATTGCATGACGTGCCTCATGTAAGATTGTATTTTAACTGATTCGGCCGATTGAAGACCTTTATGAGCATATATAGACATGTCTACATGTATATATCTATCTTGCAAGCACATTGATATGTATAGTAAAAGTACCTATGACAGACATACATGTACTCGGGGACATGTACACGCTTGTGTACAGTATAGAGTGTGTCCATTGTTGTGTGTCACAGTGATTTACAGTACACAGGTAACCCAGCACATCCTCTTAACAGTAAATTTGAAGAGACTTGTATACTTTGATTTTTTACATCGATTTTGAATGATTTGACCTAAACAGGGTCAAAGTATACTGAAACATAATACATTGACATCAAATAACATTGTTGGTCTCATTGTATATGCCTATTGAAAGTGAAAGACTTAAATTTTGGTCAAGCTTTTCTCTGGGTATCTTTCAACTATTCTCTTTCAAAATCAGGAATAAAAATCGGGAGCCACCTTGCAAATTTGGTACAAGAGAAACAAAATACTCAAGATTTACCAGTAATTGAAATTCAAAATGGCCACCATCACTGTGTTAACTCTATGGAGAAAAAATAAAATTTTAGATTTTTGAAAAACTAAGATGGTGAAAATATTCCTTGTCAGACAAGCTTTAAAATGAGCTCCCACAAGTGGTAGACAAGAAAAGAATTGTAAAAGTTTGAGAGTCTGAATATCTGTCCCCGTGGTGCATTCTACCTTTAACATGAATGGTAATAGTGCCAAAATCAAGCTTTGTAAAGAGTGATCACAACTTGGTAGTCTGTAGGGACAATACTGTGGTAAGTCTTGCATGGGTCATCATCACATCCTTGCAATCATCTCAGGCCTACAAGACCAATATAATGGTACAAATCCACCAGTTATCTTTTGGGAAAATGCAATATTGATGGCTCTAGGCTAAAAAGATTTGACTCTGCCCATTCCTGTTATGCGTTTTGTGTGACTTAATCTTGCAGAGCTTCCAGAGAGTGAAATTTTCAGTTTTTGTTTGACGACACTTCTCAATGATATTGCAGCTGAAGATGAGGACAACTGTGGAAGTGTGAGTATGGTTCGGATTATATTGGAATTTGGAAATGGTCCCTGTTGAATATTTGAAATGCTCAATAGTCTGAAAACATCAACTTAATAATTTCATATGTTTATGTTAATATGTATCACTTTTGTCATTAACATGAAATTTGTGAGGAATGCTGCTGTTCTAATATAAATAGACTTTATGCAAACTTCTGAAAAAGCTTTAAAAAAATCACAACTTTATTACTTCCTTCAAAACCTCTCTCCATATTCTCGAAATGAAGATTCCTCAAGTGTGATATTTAACCCTTTGAGTGCTAAAGTCAATTTTTGTTGCTTTTATAAACTACAGCCCAGTCAAATTTTTTCAGATTTTTCTAAAATTTTGATCACAAACTGTAGCCGATGAAGGGTGATACCCATTTGTTCCAAAATAATAAAGAAATTGCAGAAAAATTCATAAAAATTGGTAAAATATTGCATTAAAATTTTGCTGGGAAAAATTACAGCACTCAAAGGGTTAAACAGCAGTCAGGGAGTAGATTTCAGTTTTGTAATAAAAACAACAGGCAAAATGGTTGTCTGTGCAGCTCAATACTTTAATTCTTTCTCTCAATTTCTCAATTTTTCAATTTTCAAAAAAAAGGTTAAACAAAAAGTAGATTTCTGAATAAGTATAAAGGCAAAATTTCCAAATTGATGAAACTAAAATCCTTTTCCCACATGTGTACACCTATGTCACATTTGAAACTAAATTATCAATTTAGTTTGTCAAGTAACATTTTATTTATTACTTTTCATCACAAAACTTGAATCACTAAGCTGTCAATCTTTTCCAACTTTGTTCCAGATTATTCAAACACAGCTGGATGTGTTTCAGACTCTGGGCAAGATGTGTCAAAGTCCCAGCTCTGGAGAGGTGACAAGAAGTAAGTTTTTGGCATCTTAAAAAATGATAATCTCTTTATGTTTTGATCAAGACTCAGGAAAATTTACAAGGATCAAGATTTTCTAAACCCAGAATAAATCCAAAAGAAACCGCGCAGCTTAGAACATTTGAAATTTACAAATGGATATAAAATTCATTCAGCATTGTTGTGTAAATTAATAAAGTATACTTTACTCTTGGTAAAATGTAAAATTGTTGATTGTTTGGCTATTTTGCCAGAGCATTGATATTTGCAACTCTCCATAAACAGGTCGTCTGTGCAGGGACATTGTGCCAGTATTTATTGGAATGGCCAGAGCCATGGGCCGTTCCAGCAGTGATCAAACTCCCCTCCTGTGTCAGCTGTTGTCACCTCCAGTGAGCCCCGCAACCGTGCAGACAGGGGACGAGAAAGTCGTCTTTGTCAGGCGATCGTTCAGCACATTCCGCCCAATCATTTCCCGGTCGATGTCGCAGACGCTGAAAAACATCAATCCTCCCGATGGGTCGATATCACCCGTGACGCCGACCATTGAAGACAGGTACTCACCAACAAGACACATACCACCTCCCGACAGAGAGGAAGAAAAGCAGAGACTTCGAAACAAACACTACGGCTTTGATCCAATGGTTCACCTATTCACAGTGGTTGGGTCAAGCTTTCCACGAATGAAGCCAGTGGTTGCGTGGGAGGAAGAAAAACGACCACCAATCAAATTCAATGTACAACAGTTACAAATTGTCCTACAGATGGTAAGTTTGTTCACTATACGGCTATGTAATGCTCTTTCCTGCCAGACAGTATGGCTACCCCATCTGCCAAGTCAGTAAAAAGCCAAAACCATATGTATTTTCACCCACTTGGCGTGGTCTGTTGTTACAGCAGCTTTAGCCTGTAAAAATCATTCTCACAGTATCTTTATTTTCAGGGGCCTCTAAACTTTCAATTTCTTGTTAAAATGCAACATATGGGACAGTGTATGCTTCACTTTTTGTAACCAACTTGACCTGATGGTAATGTATGAACTTGGCAGGATGAGAGTTTTAGAACTCTCTCCTTCAGGAATTTTGAGTCAAACAATTATCTTGTTGTAGAAACATATCAGTGATTTTACAAAGGTGTAGGAACATATTGTATAGTTCGGGATACCCTCCCCCAGTTACAATTGCTTCAATATACCAAGGCCATCCCCAGTAAAGTGACTAACGAACCCCTGTAAATTATACTGTTTATGTCACCCTCTACAAAGAAACTGCCGTGTAGCTTTTATTACCAAATCATATCATGATGTGACACATGCTCTATGTAAATGCATTTGATTTTCTCATCAAATTGTAATCTGTTCACTCCATGGTGAAAGGGAGTGTACCTTCCATCCATTTCATATCAAATCTTAACCCTTTTCCTACCAGACAGTATCACTTCCAAATCTGCCACGTCAGTAAAAAGCGGTACTGAGCCAAAACCTCATGTATTGCCACCCAGAGTAAAGTTGAAACTGCCCATGCATGTACACTGCCAGGTATTATAGGGTTAACGCCCAGAAGACAGATAATCAGAGATGTTCAAACTCACTAAACTGTTTTTGCTTGCTTTCTACAAGAGAAAACTGCAATAATCGATCACCACAGCTAGACTGAAATGCTTTCATATTGTTTTCAACAATCAAGCAGACCAATATATACAGAGAAATCTATTTTTATACCTTTACTCTTACACCATAGCTTGTTTTGATCCAAGATTCCTACTAAATAGCACTCTGTGTCTTTTTCATATATATCAGAATCTTTTTTGCCACAATAAAAGTGAATCATTTCTGTAATTTATATTCTCTGTCTACAGTAATGCTGGGTGTTCAGTTTCTAGATTTTACAATGTGAATTAGTTTTCTTCATCCAGGCCAAGAAGCTCATGAACAAAGACATACTGAAGTTTTTAGACAATGCCTTATCAGATTATCTGGACGAAGGCAAATCTGATCAAGCATTTATCTATCATAGCTTTAGTGAAACTATCAACGTTACAATGGTGACACTACTCAGATATTTACTTCATCACCAGGAAGGTAGGTGTAAGCTACATACAGTAATTACTGACCATGTGTTATTTCATCGGCAAAGTTTCATCTCAAAGTTGTTGTTTGAAGTCAGTCCAATATGACTCTCACAGGAGGACTGGATGATGCACACCTATTTTTATACCCAAGCTTGGAGTCTCTTCCAAAAGTCATAGTGTGATTTCTTGGAGAAGTAAAACACCACACGGTCACCCAACATGAGATTTCCAGTGTCAAAAAACAGTGTTCATAACAACCGCAAAACTCATTTGAACAGGCAGTTGCAGCAGACAAAATGTACGCTTCACTTTTGATGAAAATCTTCATAACATATATACATATATAAAATCCTTCAAATTTACAACTGTTGTAGTTTTTCGAAATTGAGAGAGAGTACTTCTTACAATCTCATTCTCTTTCCAATTTTACAAACGCAGTGGGTCCGTTTTCTTTTTCTCCACCAGATTTGCCAACCAGCTTTACAGTGGATGTACAGTCTTTCATTCGTGACTTATTCCTGTCTGGCCAGACAGAGCTTCAGAATAGAAGTCAGGATGTACCAAAGAACATGAACGCTGTGAACACATTTGCCCTGGCTGTCCAGGCCAATGCGGCGTGTGTTGACCTTCTTGTATGGGCAGTCATGGAGGATACAGGTTAGTTTTGCTGCAACGACCACTAAACATCTTTTAACATTCATCAAGGCTATTTTGTCTCATTAGTTACTGTTTTGTATTTCTTTATCTCTTCATTTGAAAAAAAATTGTACTGCAAAGAAAAGGCAAGTATTAATCCACTTATTTTATAATAAAATTCATATTTCAGTAAAAATTGTACTTTATGTAAATGTTGTTTTGATACACTTATTTCCTTCTGCATCACATCAATTTTACAAGGTCTGATATTTCACAAAAGTTATACATTGTAAGCCCTTCATGAACTGTATTTGTGAGAAAGCAAAGTATTTGTATTTCTGTGAAAGATTCCGCTACTTAATTATATAATCTCACCCAGGATGTTTGATCTTTGACAGTATTTTTGAACCAAAACAATTCTAAATTTGTCTTGAACAGTATTGTATAAATTCAGTAACAGGCCAAACAAGGGAAAATAAAATGTATGTTTAAAGATCTGTTCATTTATAGTTTAACACAATCACTTTTTTTACAGGTGCCGATGGCTTGATCAGCCGACTGACTGAAAAGTTGAATTCCAATATGGGAACCAGACATGTGCTGGCACACATGCCACTGATGATGTGCTGTCTAGAGGTGAGGGCAACACACTTTTATGACACACCTTGTCATCAAAATGGATCAGTCCAGACCAATATATTCCTGTGGGTTGACTTTGATGGTGTTTTTAACCCTTTCAGGCCTAAACCACTATATATAGGGGTAGCTCTGGTAAGTTACTAGAAAGTCAGGCATGAAAGGGTTATGAGTAGCTTAGTGGAAACTTCTGTGGAGTATTTCTTTTTCACAATGTAACAAGCCTTGTAAATTTGCTCACACACATGCAAAGTTCCCTCGTGCAATGGTGAAATCTCGTCTTCTCAGCGTCTCTAGTAGGCGGATGTGTTTAAATTACATTGCAACAGAAGACATGCCCCTAATTGCAGGGATGTGATCAGAAGCAAATATTATGATTAGCATGAAGGATAGTAGGCTTTCCAGATATTCTTTAGTCAAGGAATGGTTAATCAATATTGATTGAACATATTTTTGCAAGAAATTCAAATTTTACAATTTGCATCACAAGGTATAACCCTTTTGAGTCATAGTTGTGTTTTGCTCATAAATTACTCTGTTAATCATTGGTGTTTTGTGAGGGACAGTGAACCAGTCAATGTCACTGTGGTTCACAAGTCATGGTAGTTGAGTTCCTAGTGTACGATACCAATGGAGCGATGTAACGGGAAAGCAGCAGTGTTATATTTTGTTCACCAAGAACCAAGTTCACCAAGTTCTGCAAGAATGCTGATTGCAATAATTCTCTTACCTGGCAGGGTCTAGGCATGGTGGCTGAGAAGTTCCCAATGATGGCCAATCTTTGTATCCACGCACTGGAAGACTTCCTGGTCAACCCTTCACCAGTACTCCTGAAACTACACAAACAGCACAATCTCAGCTCATCAGGTCTCGGGGTCAAGGTCACTGTGGGTGGTCAATCAGCCACCTTCATTAGCGGACTAACAGGGTCAGATTTAACCCCCTTTGAGAGGTTGCGTGATTCAGCCATTCACAATCTCTGCAGGTGAGTGTCAGGAAAGGTAACCCTGTCACCCATGTTTCCTGGCGTAATAGTCAATGCCATGCCATTGTGAAAAAGAATATCACAAAAAGCTTTGAAATGAATGTTCACCTTAGGTAGCAGGCACCTCAAAAGTGAAAGACTTAACTCTTGCTCAAACTTTCCTCAATGAAACTTTCAACCATCCTTTCACCAACTCGAGAATAAAAATCAGGGGTCACCGTGCAAACTTCTGTTCTAGAGAAACAAATCACCTAACATTTACTGATATTCGAAATTCAAAATGACCACCATCCCTGTGTCAACTCTGCGGAGAAACACAAAATTTTCAATTTTAAAATAACTAAGACAGTGAAAATTTTTCTTACTCCAAGAAATTTAAAATGAGCCCCCACAACTGGTAGATCAGAAAGAATAGTAAAAATTTGAGTCTAAGTATCTCTCCCCAAGGCGCATTCTATCTGAGAGAGGTAAATTTAGAACAAACAAATAAACAGATTTGTAGTAGTTCAGAGACCAAATATCAAATCTCAAAGTAATTTTCCTCTGTAATTTTGGTGACTTTTAAGTTCAGAAAGTCTAATTCCTGATGACATTACCGTTCCATCATTACCATCCAAAGTAAATATTTCCTGAAATTTAGGATGTAACTTTCAGTAAAGTGTTTCTACCAATATTATGACTGAAACATTAAAAAACAACATACTAAAAAACCACAAGCTGCAACAGTAAAGTTGTAAAACAGACAAAAATGTTTGTCCTAATTCCTGTTTGCAATATTACATGTCTAATATTATATTCAGTAGCTAATGTACAATTGCAGTCAGTGTTATTTAGGACAATACCGCCATTGGATATTTGGTAGAAATCCATTTGACCAATGAGTGGCTGCCATTAGGAAATTTCTGAATAAAGTCCCATGATTTTGATCTATTGACAGATCTTTGAAGGCTGGTCTGAAAGAAAACTCAGACTGTGTACAGGCATTCCTTGCATCCATCTCAAACAGACTGTATACAGCAGAGACCAGTGACAGGTGAGTGTATAATGTCTATTGACGATGTGCTGGCATCAATCTCAAACAGATTATATTTGTATTGAGCAGAGATCAGTGACAGAGGACTGTCTATGCATGCAGGGTACATGTACGTATTCACATGCTGTGTAATTTACACTACAGTATTATGTACGGTATACAGTTAGAAAATGGGTCTTCTGTATTGTATTAAGCCGCAATCTTTCTTAAGATTACTAGATTCCAGAAGCAGAAATACCTTTTTTCATTTAGACGTTTATGTCAGCAAGTCATATTTATATTTAACCTTATATTCCTGTTTCCCTGTGCGAAAGCCCATTTTTTCTATAGAAGACAATTGGATGTTTCAAATGTTTATTGTAAAAAGGCTAAAAGTAAATGCAAGAGAAATAATTGATTCAAGTAATATATATGATATTTTGAAAATAAAGCAACTGTTTATGGATATTGATTATAAGTTTACAAATACTTGTGACAGCAGACTGATATAAGAATCAATATACTGATAATTACATATTTCTATGTCTGGAGTATATTTGACAATCAAAATTCACTACTGACAGTCTGAACCCATGGATGCCGTTTTTATTTCTGCCAGGGAATCCACACTGATTTCCATCAACACCATCCTGACACTGGGACATGTGGCAGTGATATTACGCAGTACTCCCAGGACAATGGAAAGCATCTTCCAGATCTTCCAGCAGAGGTTTTGCCGACCTCCGTCACCCTTGGATGTCCTGATTGTCGACATGCTGGGCTGCATGATCATCAGCGGATCAGTAAGTCATCAGGGGATGAAACATCACCCCATTGATCACCCCTATAAGCACATCAAATGGAATCTGCCAAATGAGAAACAGACATGTATATGTTGATATTTAAAAATGTAGTTAACAAAGTCTAGGGACGCAGACAAAGTTTCAATGGTGCAGAGTTTGTAAATTACTAGCAGTTTATATATCTGTACAAACGACTCACAGACACATATGTAGTCGTTGACTCTACTGGTTCGCTTGTACAACACTTACTTATTGCTTTAGGGGAAGTGAAAGTCTCTACAATATTCAAATAAATAGTACAATAGATGTACTGTTTTATACTTCATTTGACTTCGGTATGGTTTTGATTTGCAAAACAAGTTTCAGGATGTTTGAAATTCTTCATTACGCTCATTCCTCCATAAAAGCAAAAAAATACACACATGTACTGACAGATCTCGATACCTGGTTTGCCTGTGTTTCAAGTCATGATATAGAAATTCTGTTCCTACAGATTTAATTATTCACTTTGATCTTTTGCAGTCTTCCATCTATCAAGACGTGATGAACATGTTCATACAAATCAGTGTTGAAGCAGGCTCAGCTACCTATGGCACGGACGACACCCATGGATACAGGTAAAATATTTTACTTGACTGTATTTACCCTACTTCAGCTCTTCCGACTCTCTCTGAATAATACACAGATTTTTAGCCATATCACATATGTTTTGGATTGTTTTACTCCGGTATTTGCAAAATTTGAACTACTGAAAGTCTTACTTGTGCACAGCAGAAATTTAGTTTTATTCTGATGTTAAGCCAAGGTCTAGCTGGTCCTATGTACATCCAGGTTCAGAGAACTAACAGTGCACACTGTGAACAAATTTATAGTCTATTTGCTAATTATGCAGTTTTTACAAGCGCTCACGGGTTTCATTTCAGACATTGTTCTCTGGCTGTCATCAATGCACTGGCAAACATTGCAGCAAACCTAGAAGGCGAAACAGAGCAACAAGAACTGTTGGTCAGATTGCTGGAGTTGTTTGTACAGCTTGGTTTGGAAGGTAAAAGAGCCAGTGAGAAGACGTCTACGGCTATCAAAGCATCCAGTAGTGCTGGTAATCTGGGTGTTCTCATACCGGTACTGGCATTGGTAAGTTCTTGTGGACCACCTAGAACTCTGCTGTTTAACCCTTCCACCACAATGGTCCCACCCAAACCCACTGTTATCAATGGTAAATGTGGATCTATTTACAAGGAATTAGGGGAGGGAACAAATTATAAATGATATATTCACCATTCATATATTATATGAACGGGGAATGTGGATCCGAAGGGGGAAATGTTGATCTCTTTACAAGGAATTTTGGGAGGGAACAGGTTATCACTTTGGCCACAAAATTTGGTAACAAGCATATTGTTTTCTATGACTAATGTGGACTTTCACAGAGAGATACAGAAGACAAAGATAAACCATTCATACATTACAGTAAACATATGATTTCTGTACCCAACCTTCCTTTGTTGTTAGTGCTGTTGATATATTACAACAAGAGTTGTCTAATAGTTACCTCTAAATCACATAAATACTCATGTTTTCTTTGATGTAAGGATACTTTGCAAACTATACACGTGTATTAAAGGCCGATGAATAAAAATTTGCAGGAATTCTCAAAGCAGCTCAGAAAAGCCCAGACATGTTACATTTGCCTGAACTGATGAAGTTCATTACTTTGTTTCTTCAATGCCATTTAATTTACAGGTAAAATCCCTTCTTTCGGTACATGCAATTAAATCAGTTACACAAATTTCTTGAATTTGCTAGCATCCTTTCTAGGCATAATTTTCACCTGATTATAATTTCTTAACTTTAGTAATGTACTTTTCACATTTCATACAACTTTTTTTGGTTTGCTGTCTTCACAGCTGGTGAAAAGACTGCCACCAATTATCAACCCAAAGCCACGTCTACACAAGCTATTCCGTGACTTCTGGTTGTACTGTGTGGTCATGGGCTTTGCTGTCGAAGAATCAGGTAATAATCTTATTGTAGTCTTCTTCAAATAACTATGAAATTGTCTCTTTACATTCATTTTGAAGTGTCTATTAAATTCATTACAATAAAATGAGAAAAAGCTTTTGTCTCCGATGTTGTTTTGCCAATAATCTGTTCATGTATTACATCTCATAAACACTTGTCATTTTCAAGCAAAATATGTAAACATAATAGGAAACACAAGTATACATCACCAGTGAAAAGCTAACAAACTTGAAAAATACAGAAAATACAAAACTCATCAAATGTTTGTGCATTTCTGATATACAACAAGTTGCAAATATTACAGTGCGTTTCACCTAAGTACCGCAACTCAGCGTATGAGACGGACAAAATCCACGTGTAAAACACACGATTGGCTTGGGTATCACGGACACATTTCAAAGCCACCGACTCGTCGATTAATTACAGTAAACCAGCATGGGGCAGCCTGCTGTCTAGACTGAGAGATAAAAAGTTGACTAGACTTGATCTACAATGTAACTGTTTCTTTTACAATATCAGCTAAGAGTTCAAGAGGTGAAGGTATTCTCAACAGAAACTAACTAAAAAAGCAATACAATGTAGATCAAGTGTATCTCTCAGTCTAGACAGAGCGGCTGCCCCATGCTGGTTTACTGTAATTAATCAATGAGTCGGTTGCTTTGAAATGTGTCGTGATACCCAAGCTTATCGTTTGTTTTGTACGTGAAATGTGTGCGTCTCATACGCTGAGTTGCGGTACCTAGATGAAACGCACTGTAATGCAGATGACATAAAATTGCCTCAAAATTATTATCGTCAATTCACTTTTTCACTGTAGCATATAAATTATTCATATCACAACTTTTTCACACATGATTACTGTCAGTTAAACAACTTCTCTTAGCATCCAAGAATTTTTCATGAAGTTCTTTTTTCCTTCATGATAGTTATAAAGATAGCAATTGATTCAGCATGACTTTATCTAATCAAGTTACAGATGTTTATTTTTTAAAATATGTAACTGTCACCACTTTGGACATGTAATTTACATAACTGTGTACAATTTTCCTTCCATTTTATTTTTCCTTTGTTTTTTGTTCTCTTCTTTCCTTTTGAATGCATTGAAAGTTCTGAAGAAGCAACAAGGTACTGAGTTCATACACCATTGTTGACGAAAACCCCCCCACACACCTTAATCACCTGTTTGACCTTTGCATGTACCGGGTCACCATGGGTGTTGTATGTCACGATTGTCCTTGACAACAGACATCCCACAATGCATCGGTTTTGGGTTTCTTTCTTCCATAGATATTTTAAGTATTAACGCTAGCAATTAGATGTGCATGTCTGACCAATAGGATAAATATCTCTGTACCCTTTTTGGACAACAACAACTCCAAAGTGTCTGGTGTAGGATGTTAAGGTTTTTCACTTTTTTCAACGTGTCCTCAAGATTAACAAACCCTTATTATTCAGTTAGATTAACGTTACAATAATTCAATGATAAAAGTTAAATCGGTACTGGTATTATCAAAGATATCATCTTTGCTTTCCCGGTGATTGTAATTTTTGTCTCCTCTATACAATAAAGAGTTTCCCTGATACATCCACTCACCTTAGATTATTAATTTGTAACAGTGTGCTTTCTTTGGGTATACCAAAATGTGTTGATCTCAGTAGGCCAAAACAGAACTCCCACCATAATCCAGTCTATGGCTTGTCCCCTGGTTATCCCCCATGTTATTCCGTGTCCATGAAATCCTATCATTCGACTACACGCTCACTTGTAGTACAATAGAAGCCATTAACTTACCAAGCTCTGCATGATGTGTTAGTATTACACAGTGCACAGTCACTAGATACTGGTGAAGTGTTACACGCAGTTCTTCATTTCTCTTTGTTTCCGACTCTATTTACCTCCTGACCTGTACGGGAGTTTCCACATTTCAGTTACTTTTATCACGACTTGTTTTTACACAGTTCATGGATTTACAATGGTCAGTCCAACTGGGGCGGCATAGCTTTTAGATAGTCAAAAGCATGTTTTGGTTATTTTTAAAAAAGATTGACTAGGATACTGTTATGGATAGATTATATTTACTTCCATATCATTTGAAAACTGATCAAAAGATATCACCATAGGCATTGCATGTAGTTTTATCATTTTGTCTATTTGAAATTTCAGTCGTTCATCCAGAATGATAGAAAATCACCTTTAAGCAATTTTTTTTTATTTCTGTCTCAGTTATATCGGAGTTTCTTACTTAAAAATTACATAACCATCTTTGTAACATCTTTTGAAAATGTTATTTTAATACTAATTGTCAATACTCAACTCTGTAATTGTCCATGGATTGTACAAAATTGAGAAAAAAACGGTCGGTATGTTTGGAGAAGTTTGCTATTTGAAGACTGAATAATTGGTTCCAAAGATTGAATGTTTGTTGCTGACTCGTGTAAACTGTGCTAGGGAGTATGGAGACATTTAAAACACAAGAGTGTATGGTGTGGCCAGGATTCACTTCTTTTTGACTCCCTAGAACAGTGTCAATGAGCACAATAGCTAACCTTGAGGTTACATTGCCACAAAATCGTGTACAGTTTTGAAACAACTGGTTCATAGCATTGTGCCAGCAAACTGTTACATTTCTCTCAATTTTGTCCTTCCCATAAAATTGCAAGGTCAAATATTGAACATTAGCAGTAAAATATCATTCTTCAAAAAATGTTACAGAAGAGAACGCCACTCTAGAAGCATCACATGCATGCAATGTTACAATAAAAAGTTGTTTCTCACCAGCTCGTAATTGCATAAAGGTTCAGTGTGTTTGACAGCTGTATCATTTTACTGTGGCAGGTTTATGGCCAAGAGAATGGTACGAGGGCGTTTGTGAGATTGCTTCCAAGTCACCGTTATTGAACCCCACAGAAGGCGAACATCTGAGATCAGAATTACAGTACAATTCGGCCCTGAGGAATGACACTGTAGCTCCTGTGAGTAGAATTAAAATATGAAAAATCATGAATGATGTTTTGATTGTCACAGACTGACAGAATGAACAGCTGCAAAGATACAAATACACCATGTGCATGTCATATCTTCCTTCCACCATGCTTTCACAGCTTGTGTTTTGATCTTTCTCAAAGTTGGTCAAAATGATCATTTATGTAAAGATATTCAACAGAGAATAGGGTCATTTTACTACACAAATCACTAAATTGACTGTTTGCCATGACAACCAGACTTTACGTCAAATCAATAGTAGAAATCAAACTTTAGAAAGGGTTGCTTACAATCACGTCACAAAAGCACATTTTCAGAGCATTATTTTCATACTGAATAATTGATTGGAGGTACTGTAAGACTCAGTGACATCCAAATGCTATGATCTTTGTTTCATGTGTAGGCTGAACTGCAGGAGTTGAGACAAACCATCCTGTCCCTGCTGGAACAACCTGCAGAAATAATCCCATTGGTCAGCAAGCTCAGCTTTGCACAGTGTACCTATCTCCTATCCGTCTACCGTCTGGAGACATTACGTGTTCAGAACAGCGGGGATCAGTGCAGCTTCCATGTCCTCTTCAAGTACCTGGAGGATAAGGCCATACAGAAGGATAAAGCCGGAATGTGGCAATGTATGGCGGCTGTCTCTGATCAGGTCTTCAAGATGTTCTTGAATCTGATGGAAAACAGGGTGAGTGTGATTCCGTAGAATAAAGTTCAGAACACATTTATTTCAAAAGGAGGACAACACAGGAGACAGAAGTGTTGAAAGCCATTGTAATGACACAAAAATTACTAACAATGTGGGAAACAACATCATGTTGTAATAACATCATGAAATTCCAATACCTGTCAATGTCAAAGGTCAGAGGTTAGTGATGTACCTTTACAAACCCTGGCAGTACTTTCACTTCAATTGTATATCCTGTGTAATGGTTTCACGTTTTGTAAAGAAATAATGGTTGGCAAAGAGTCATGTGTAATATAGAAATGACATCATGTTTGATCATCAACATTGCAGCAGTCCAACATAATCTGTCAAACAAAGGATTATACTTTAGTATTAGATTAGAATTATGCTATGCATCATTATGGAAGGTCATGTTTGGTTTAAATTTGCATTTTATCTCATTGTATCTTGAGTTCTATAACAATCACAACTGTATCTCAGATTTTGTTGTTTTATCACAAGTCACGTCATAATTTTACAGTGAGTATTAAAACAATAATGTTTGTTTTATTTTCCAGCCAAGGACTGATGTACGGGAAACTGAACTTGAGACCCATGCAGTATTTCTGCTGGTGAAATTCAATCACATTCTAAAGATGATCAGAAGAGTTGCTGACAAATACCTATCGGCATTGGTTGACAAGTAAGAACCAATCCCATTGCATAATTACACCACATCTTTTGAGGAAAGTTTGTTAAAATTAGGAAACCTTGCATGACACAGCTTTCACAGCATTTTAGTTGCACTGATATGAACATATAACTGTTGCACAAATGATAGAGATTGACTCATGTCTTCTTTTATATTTCTTTACTTCACTTTAAATCACAGCAACAAAATTTCTTTTGCCAGAAAAACTTGCCAAGTTAATCAGTGATACTTTTGATCAATGTATTTCCAACATTTCAATTTATTGTTAGTGAGAAACTACAACACTTTTTCAGCTCCAAATTTTCACCAAAATTAGTATGGGATCAAAATTGTAACCGTTGTGTGTATGTCTGTAGGTTCCCCCATTTGCTGTGGAATGGAAAGGTGCTATCAACCATGTTGAATATTCTACAACTGCTGTCTAAATCACTGGAAGATGAACCCACACAGGAAGCAACTGTTGTTAAGATTCCAAACACATCATTCTCACTCACTGTCATGGACACTATGGAAGCCAGAGAAGTAAGATAATTATATGTATTTTCAATCATTTTGTACAGACCATGCTCAGCACAGAAAACCTCCAAATTAAACTCTGAGAACTTCAAATTGGGGGAAAAAAATGATAAAGCGGCTGAATGTTTAAGCTATACTGTGGTGACAATAGTGTACGATGATAGAAAACATAAGGATAAACTGTTTGAAAAAATTGAACTGTCCTGCTCTATATATATCAATAGAAAAGATGAGGTATTTTGAGTTATGAATTAAGGTCTAACAAATAGGATAGACACTCAAGACACTACACATAAAGTGAAGTAAAGAAAGTTAATTTCACAAGTTTGGATCAACAAGCTAAGTTACTATAATTTGTTGAAGATTTCATGATTACAGATCTGCCTGTATTAACAAGTACCATGCTATTAGTGTGTGAGTTGATGTATTCTAAGTCCAAAATGAAAAACACAGCTCTCCAGAGGAAAATCTGAAATGAAATAGTTGACATTTCCACAAAACACCACCAACAGGGTATAAAGCCTGTTGAAATTTTCACTGAAATATTTTTTTCCATAGAGCATAGTTCGTGACTTTGCCGCCCGATGTGGTGGAATCTTACAAGAAGCTGTCAAGTGGGCACCAGCAGCTGCACGGTCTCATCTTCAGCAGTATCTCGTGGAGTTGGAAAGTCGTAGCGACCGTCTATTTCAACACAGTGGACTTGCCTTGGCAACTGAGAGTGCGTTACAGTTTGCTGGATTCAACAAGGCTTCCTCTTCACTCGGGGTAAGTGTGCAACACTAATGATTTGTTATTCAGTAGTTAAACATTGCCTGTAGAGGGAGTTGTGTGTTTAGTCATTGGAAACATCCTCCTTGTCAATGAGAAAACAGAGAAATGTATTTGCCTTTGGTATTGCAGTGATGCAGATATTTCTGAAGCAAGATAAACAATATTTATACCAAGAATATTCAATCTTGATTGAATGAAAGCTTGATTTTGTACTTTAGAAGTTGATTTTAAATGCATTACTCAAATAGGTACTCACAGGAAGCAGGCACATGTAATAAAGGTATGTGAAGTTATACATAACAGGGTTTTTATACAAAATGGTACACTATATCTGTCCTGGTATATTGATTGTAGGGTTCAACCTTGGATAAGAGACCAGGGTGTGTGAAGAATGACTCGTCTAGTTTTGTCTCCGTCATGAGTACAAGAAGCAGATATGCGGGAGAGGTAAGTGCACATGTAGCACATTTACTCAGGTCTGCCTTGTATTGGCTTTCAGATTTTGTCTAATAATTTTGTCTGATACAGATATTGATCCTATCTTAATACTTGTTTATAATCATTTAGGCATGAAATCACATTTTGTTATATCATCGTTATGTTGTAAATTCTAGACCCCCTGCATATTCTGTGTAGTGCCCATAGAATATGGGTATATCAAAACAATAGTGGACCCGATGGCACTGTTGAATTGCCAAACTTCTTATTAGGAAGCCTGCATTGTCAATTATATACAAAAATATCTAGAATTGCATAACACCATAGCTGCTTATAAATGTTGATGAAAAGGGATAAGTATTTTTATCGCCGCTCTATTTTTCCATGGTCACTAGCTGCTGTATATGTTGATGATATAGCATTGTCTCTTTATCCTTTTTCACAATTTGAACTTAGAATTCGACTAAAAGTGTGCGTTTTACCTCCAACTTGTCTTAAATACAGGTTGCTGGTATGAAAGCTATCTACGCTGATTCTGATCTGAACATAAGCTTACCCAATATTTTGAGCCAGCAACTGAAGAAAGCCTGCGATGCTGAATCTGAAGAGGATTTTGCCCACGCGATGTTTAGAGTCTGTGCACTCTTGATATCTAGCCAAGGCAAGTTATCAGAAACTTATTCAATCTTCTGGTGAATTTTTATGTACAGTCCCAGATACGGAAACATGTAGACATTTGTTGCTCACATCTATGTAAGGGACTCATGACTTGCTAATCAGACATTTACGAAAGCCATTATTTTCTCGGCTAAACATTTTACACTCGGTACACCTTGGTTGCCAGTGGACTTCACTGCTTTTGGTTGTTGGTCCATGGGTCTTTCTTGTAGCAAAATCGTATCATAGACAGTGTACACAACATTCAAAATATTGAGAGAAAGGGTTAGTCGTAAATATGAAGTGTTTATTTGATGTTTCTAAATTCAAACTGACCTGTGTTAACAATGCAATACATAGTAAACTGTCATGTTTCATTCACACAGGCGTATTTTCAGTACGATTTTTAGCTTTTTGTTGATGTTCTTGAGGAACACACTTCCGAGCATACATTCTGGTGTGCAGCCAGTCCTTAAGGTGTTTTCTGTACTGTTTTTTTTTTAGGGTTAAATCGTAAGCTACTACATAGTCTTTGCTGGGCACCAATCAAAGTCTTCACAGCTGCTACCATGGAAACAACAGTTGCATGCTGGAACTGGTTGCTGGCAGCACGACCAGACCTGGAACTCCAGGTAATGAGATGTTCTGAACACAGATAGTGTATAATTTTATTTCTAACCAGATGTTGAGAAGTATTAAGGTTGGTTGCATCTCGGGCAAAGACATTAGGACTCTCAAAATTTTTTCAATATTTTTTCAGTCTACCACTTTGAAGGGCTCATTTTAAAGCTCTTTGCTTAAGAAAATATTTCAGTTTTAAGTTTTATTTTTTCCTATAAAGTTTAAAGGGATGGCAGCCATTTTGAATTCAGATATCAGTAATAAATGTTAGATAATTTGTTTTCCTAGTACCAAACTTTGCAACATGACCGTTGGGTTTTATTCTTGATGTAGTGAAAGAATGGTCGAAAGTTTCATTGAGGGAAGTTTGAGCATAAGTTTACATCTTTCATTTTTTAAGTGCATACTAACTTAAATGCCATTCAATGTCAAAGAAATGTTGAGTAATTCATGATGAGCGTTGCTTTCCACTGACACATTCAATAATACAAAATCACTTAATCTTTCTGTGTTTTCCAGTTTACTCAAGAGATGGTGTCTGCATGGAAAATGACAGTGGATGTACGTCTTGGAATATTTGAACCTGATAAAGCAGAAGTGAACCCACTCTCATGCACAGACGATATGCCATTAGCACCAGATCCCCCAAATGTTGCTCCACATCAAATTTGGACAACAGTAAGTCAGTATAACTATCTGATTACACAAAGTTGATATTGTTTTATTTCTGATCAATACACTTTTCTTGAAGGCAGCTGTATTGAAAAATATGTTTTCTTCAAGTAGTGCAGTACAGTGATGTTACAGTAGCCTGACATGTAATCATTGTCATCTGACTGTGTTCTTAAAATGCAAAATATGAGAACTGTTTCTTAATTTTTTGTTTTTGCACACCACTCAGAGCTCATTAAGCACAGTTATTTTGTACTTTGGTTAATTTGGCATGAAAATACAGTAGAATCTACAGTGAAAAAGACTGAAACAAACAATTAGCATTTCACACAGATTTACTTCAAGTCAACCACAACTTCGTGTCGGAGTGAGTGCATTTCAGTTCATGAATGGATAAACATTTGTCAGTATATCTGACTTGGTTTACTTTTAACTATTGTACATTTAGCACTGTTTGCATTCATATCATGAAGTAAGTTGGCAGTTTTGGAAAAAAATCTGATTTCTTTGGCACTCTGCTAATTCATTCACTGTTTGTGATACAATAATGATGTGTACTATCTGTGTGTTTGCAGTTTTTACAGCAAAGGTTTGAAGCAATCAAGTACTCCAGCTCTGATCAGGTATGATAATTTGACTGTGTACGTAGAAGGTCAGTTTACAGAGAATGTACAAGACACCATAAGCACCACATAAGATTAGCTTGACAAAGACTATTTATATGTTATCAATCCTTGGCAGTGTAAGACATTCACGTGTACCAGTACTTTTGTTTTATCATATGAAATCTGCATAAAATGAGCCAAAATCATAATCATGATTGTTACTTAAATGTTTCTTTTGGAGAAATAATTGAATAGAGACCTACAGTAAGACCCTTGCCTGTAAAGTTTTGCATATACCAGTCTGTTCACCTCTGCTAAATGTGGAACAGTTTCTTTCAAATTTGACACAGGAACAACTCACATTGACTTACATATATATGCCAATTTGTTTTGTGATACTATCCAATATGGCAGTTAAGCAGTCAGTGACAAGCATTTTAGTCCAGAGCTAGCGTTCAGGAATTTTTGTACCAACATCTCTCAAATATGCCACAATGTGACTTACATAGGCAGTTCTCCAGTTCACTGCACACATCTGTTTCACCACCAGGTTGAGATGTTTGGTATGCTGCTCCATCACTCACTGTCACTGTACGTCGGATGCAGACCAAGCCACATGAGTCGCCACATTGCTGCAGCCAGTACCAGATACCGTCTGCTTACCATTGGAATGTCAATGCTGCAGGGAGACATCATGATGCAGTCCACTAAGAAGAATGTCCTACGAGAAAGGATTTACTCAGCTGCCTTTGATTACTTCACGTGAGTATCTGGAGTGGTTGATTGGGTCATCTGTGAGAGTAAAGTGATAAACGAAGTAGAGATCATATTAGAGAGTGGGGAGGGGAAAAGGGGAGTTCTCATGGACTGCCTATGTGATTATCAAGCACTGCACATTTCAGCTTTGTATTTTCTGTCAGTATTTAAAGTAGTTGATTGGGTACTCTGTGAAAATAAACGATTGGGGAAAGTTCTCATACCTATGGACTGTCTACTGGTAGTTGATTTGCAAGCACTGCACATTTCTGATTTGTATTCTGTGTGCCAATGTGTCAGCAATTGCAATGGTGTTGGTCTGAGTCATTTGTTACAACAACTTTAGGTGTATCATTGTCTCACAGCGGTCAGAAAGATGCTCTAGGAATGATAGCTGAGCATTGTAGAATGTACAAAATCTGATTTCATAGTTCTACCCAATTCATATTATTGATTGCCTTCTTTCTACATTACATCATGACCCACAGCTTAGGTGAACAAATTTACAGTGATTTATTCAAGGAAAATGGAATCAGTCTGTGAAGAGTTCAGATATCTAATGGTAATTTCATTTCCTTTCAGTGCATCAGCAAAGTGTCCGACCCAGACTACGTCAGAACTGAGAGAAGATATCAAAGTTCTTATCAAGTTTTGGCAAACCATGCATTCTGATAAGAAGTATTTGAGATACAGTGTCATTACTACAGGCAAGTTAAATTCACCTTATTCAGAGAATTTGTCAGAATGGATATATTTGCCAAAGTCTTACCATTGAAAACAAAAGTTTGTGTACAAACTTGGTGGTTACAGGTAGGAGAGTTTTTTCAGCATCAATGTTACTTTCAGGTTCTGAAGGCAAATGTTCACCAGCTAACATTGGCCACTTTCCCCAGTAAGATGGTCATCTAGGCCACTTTTCGTCCCAGTTAGATGATCATCTAGGCCACTTTCCCCCCGGTTAGATGATCATTGACTATCATTTCAATGAACTATACAGTAACTCTCTTAATGTTTTTGGTATATTAAACAGGCTTTGAAATCTCATATCTGGCAATCAAAACACTGAAAGCCATTTTGAAATTTACATTTTCATCAGCATTTTCTATCTGCTGAGTCAGCATTATTAAAATGACAATTCAGGTGTTCAAAAAACTGTTGAAATAGTATGATCTATAGATGGTAAGGCGAGGAATTCACAGAGAGTGAAATCCCAATTCATGGCTGAGAACATTTTGAAAAAAGCTGGCAAAACTTGGTGAATATCCCGTCAATTTGGCTGGTTTTGGCTAAAATGATAATTAAGGATAAATAGTTACATGGCACTTTGTACACTTGTTGGCCTATGCAGAACCAACAGACAGCGGTCTTGGATCAACCCTCAGTACAGTGCCTGTTGATCTGAGAGCCAGTGCGGAGTTCTCACCAAGGCAACCAGGCGGATGGATGAACACAGTACCTCTGACTACTAACATGTCAGTCATTTCAAAACGATCATCAACGACAAGGAAAAGCCCTGGTGGTACAGATTACTTTGTGAAAGACTACATGAAGAGAAGAAACCTTGTGCTTTCCCTTCTGGTAAATATTTTTATTAATTTATGAGGTTTTTTTGGCTTCGTGCTTATTTCCGTGTAAATATTGATGTATTGTTTGTAAGTTCCAATTTAATCCTTTGAGAGCTGTAATTGATCCAACCAAAATTTTAGTGCAACATTTTACCAAGTTTTATGAATTTTTTGTATATTTTTTTAATAATTTTGGACCAAATGGACAGAACTTTTTATTGACTATTGTTTTTGATCAATATTTAGGAAAAATCTGAAAAAATCATCTGGATCTGAAAAGTGATTGTATGCGTTATATTTTATAAAGGTGTCAAAAATTGACTTTGGCACTAAAAGGTTAATCCTGAAATTGCATATCTTTCCTTATTACCCAGTAGAAAATAATAAGTCACTTTAGCATTTTCTTGGTTTAAACTAAATACAATCGATGAGATCTTATTTCCTGACCTTACTTTCCCATAGGCCAATGAGATTGAGAGACTGACCACATGGAGCAATCCCATTGGTTCACAAGATTTGAACATTGAAGGAGAAGATACCATTGGCACATGGAGGGCACAGGTTGTGTCAGAGAGAACATGGAGGGACAATGTAAGACTGGCATGGGAGGTATCACCATATTTAGCATGTGAACTACCCAGGAGGTGAGTCAAAATTAGCAGAAGAGTTTTCATAGAAGGCTGACATGAATGAGGGAATTACAACATAACGGTTATCATGATTTTATTTTGCTAGAAAATCTAATAGTACATTCCTGAAGTTGGTGACTTTGATAGACACCGTGTATAGAATGTTAATCACTCAACATTTTGAAGGAAGTAAATAATTTGCACTAACCAATCAGAATGTACCTCTCAGATCGGTCAAAAGTGAAGGCACAGTGATGTTTATTTGCATATGAATAGCTAATGAATAATTCATCAGCTTCATCTCTGATTGGCCAAAAGTGAACCTACAGTGATGTTTGCTTGTATGTTAATACATAGCTATTGAATAATTCTATTTGAATTTCCATATACCATACTACACATGCAAAGAACAAGTGAATACTGACTAGCTTTGATACTTGATTCTTAGTGTACCAACTGGTATCAACTTACCCATTGGATCAGAAGTAGGAAAATTGTAACAATGCCCAGAACAACTGTGAACATTCTTAATATAACATTGTCACTGTCACTTTAATGATGGACAGTGCAAACTCATGTTTCTTTTGCGATGTCCATTCCTACAAACAGATTCAAACATTCAGATGCAATAACCAGGGAAGTGATCAGACTGGTCAGGTTAAATCCACTGGCCGTCAACAGCTGTCCGGAAAATCTACAGTATCTGGTCACCGAACACAGTGTCGAAGCTGATGCACCAGAGGTGAGAGCACACACTGTGACACAAACTGTAGACACACACCCTGACACAAGTTTTAAGGCCTATTAGTCACAGAGCTTTTTTTGAAATCACAGAAATAAAGAAGTTACTGCAAACACAGTAACATCTCACTAAGATTAATTAATGTTCAATTTTGTTTGCTATCTGCAATGCCCAAGTCTGTTTAGTTCTGTAGGAGTAATGTACATTAGCCAAAATAAAACAAAAACAGTTGAAATATCATGAAATGTGTGCAGGTATGTTTGATGAGGAACAAAATGTGTCATACGTATACGACTTTCTTTGTAATAGTAGCCACAAATACCTTGATGGTTATATGAACTTCCCAGTCATAAACTAACCTGTGCTTTGAAGATGCTAATATGATTATTTCTCTATTTAACCCTTTTCCTGCCAGACAGTATCACTTCCCCATCAGCCAAGTCAGTAAAAAGCAGTATTGAACTAAAACATGACGTATTTTCACCCGCTTGGCTTGGTCTCTTATAGCATTTTTAGTCCATAAAAATCAAGTTTACAGTATTTATGCTTTCAACAGCCTTCAAATGTTCAATATTATGTTAAATATTGGATATTCAGGAATGCACATTATTATGTTAAAATACACCATATAGAATATGTTGTGTTTCATTAATTTTAACCATCTTGACCTGATGGTGAAATATGGACTTGACAGGAAAAGGGTTAATGATAAACGAGTTAAAAACCTGTGTAGAATATGACAAAGAAGTAAAAGACCGTGAAGATACAATGGTCACTGTGATTCTCTGTTCATCTTTTACAGTTAACACATGTGCTGGTATGGAAGACAGTGCCCCCAGTGTCAGCATTGGTCTATCTATCAAGACAGTACCCACCCCATCCACTGACAGCACAGTACGCGATACGTGTATTGAGATCAACGCCATCAGAACTGCTCATATTCCTAGTACCTCAGCTTGTCCAAGCCATAAGATATGACACTGTGAGTTACTCGACCATCCTAGGATTCTCTACCGAGAACCCTCTTGATTATACACCATGGCAATCTCCTTAATTTTGAATGGTGTATTTGGATTTTGTGCATGGAAATGGGGCAAAGGCGATGTGTTTGTAATTAATGTGAATGTTAAGGTAGTATGCACCTTGAAAGTGAAAGATTTACCTTTGCTCAAACTTTCCTCAGTGAAACTGTCAACCATTCTCCTTACCAAATCAAGAATAAAAATCAGAGGTCTACAAGCAAAGTTTGGTAAGAAAGAAATTACCTAACATTTACCAACATTTATAATTCAAATATGTTAGGTTTCTATTCAGGGAAATGGGTGTGATAGTGTCAAAATTGTTAATAAGAATATTTTTTTTCATTTTGCTTGCAGTTTGGTTATGTAGCAGAGGTACCTGCTATGGATTGCCCGGAAGTCACCGCTTAATGCTCATCAGCTGATATGGAACATCAAAACCAATATTTTCTGGATGAAGAAGGCAAAATAGAGATGGTATGCCATTTGATCCTGTGAATTATCAATGTCAAAAGGTCAACCACTTCAGCGGCGGTTTGGCCGTGGTGCTTCTCAACGTCCGCAGGTCTATTTCGGAAGTGATTCTGACCTTTGAACCCAGCCATGGTTGCTCACACATATTGTACAGTATCCACTTATTGTACAGGTGTGTCAGCCATGTTTATAAAATGGGAGTAACACGTTCAGTATTGGCAGCACATGCATTTCTATATAGCCATCTGTGTGAAAATCACTGATCGCCTATAGACATAGGTGACTGTATGCCTTTAAAATCTGTTGAATTTTGAGTCTTTGTCGGGGAAGTGAGACAGTGTATTTTATTCTTCATCCTTGCAGGTGAATTTGCAGATCAGGTTGAGGCTATCATGAATGACATCATCAAAGACTTGTCAGGAACTGCCAAGGATTTCTACGAGAGAGAGTTTGACTTCTTTGGGAAAATCACAGCAATATCAGGGGAAATCAGGTACAGTAAATGGTTTTTTATCTTGGCTGAATACCGCTCATGATTTCGCATTTTACTTCATGAGAAAATGGGCCAAAATGTCATGAATATTTTCAAGCGAAATGTACTGGTCTTACAAATCCAGCAAAATTTTACCAGTGCGTGCTGATGATATTCAAATTCTGCAAATCAGAGATACAAGTACATGCAAGATGTGAAATTCTTCTTGTAGTTTTGTTTACTATCACTGTTACTGGCCTATGTGGCTCTGTCTCAGTGTTTTCTTGGTTAGCATATTGTAATGTGTCTTCCATTCTCTGAAGGCCATTCCCCAAGGGTCAAGAGAGGAAACAGGCCTGTCTGCAAGCATTGGCCAAGATCAAGGTTGTACCTGGCTGCTACCTACCAAGCAATCCTGAAGCTCTCGTTGTGGATATTGATCACAAATCAGGTACTCCCATGCAGAGGTAAGACAATTTCATGTGGAAATTCTTTCCCTCCACCAAGAGTTTAGGTGCAGAATTTTTCACCCTCCAACAAAGATTTTATGTATAAATGTTTTCCCCAATAAAAGAATTTTATTTGTAAATTTTTTGCCCTCCCAAAGAATTTCATGTTTAAATTTTTTTCCTCCACCATACCAACTTGAGTGGACAGTTCAGTACATTGTTCTGGACAGGCAGATGTTGATTCACTGTAGTCAGTTCACATGGAAATATTCCTGACGTCAAAAAGAGAGTAATAGGTGGGATTCACACTGAATGATTTGTCTCAACCAGAGTAGGTGTAGGATTTGAGTCAGCTCAAAATGATGAATTTAGACATGAAATGACAGACCAAAAGTCAGAGTCTATTGGTACAAGTCAAAAGTATGACGTCTACATAGAATTTAAACTGTCCGGTAATAATAAAAGTGTATGATTATGCCATTGTCCTAGTTGGGGCAAGGCCTTACTGTCATCATATCATTCAAATTATTGTGGTCAGAGGTCACAAGACTATCTTTGTTCCATTTCTCTGTATTACATTCAGTGCTGCAAAAGCACCGTTCTTAGCCAGGTTCAGGGTGAAGAGAGTGGGCGTCAGTGAACTTGAAAGTAGAGGCTTGCAGGAAACATTAAAGACGCCAAGGAACTTGACATAGGACCACAACTTTGGCAGGCTTGTATCTTCAAAGTTGGTGATGATGTCAGACAGGTAAGATAACATTGCAGGTGTCAATGTCTTTGTATTGTGATAAGTGACATGGGGCTTATTCATCATTTCATAATATGCAAATATTGCTGCCTCACCACTGCTATGCTCCAGTTTATCTCTGCAATTAGCAACAATGTATTAAATGAATGAAGGATGACATGGGTTCAGGTTTGATGCATTTCGTAACATACAATATTGCTGCTTCACCACTGTTTTGTTCCTGATAATTCCTACATTGGCAACCTTGTAATGAATGAAACATGATGTAATGGTATTCATTAAGTAAAGTGTAATGAGTATGCAAATCAAATTTCAACATCTTGCTGTAAATGACAAATATTTATTTATATATACAGGTAAGCGCTATGTACTTTTAATAATGGCAATTGTGAATTTTCACATACATCTGACATATGAGCACTTTGGACTTGAACAGGTTAAAGCCACAGTCCTCAATCCCTGGTGCTTGCACGAGTTCTCGATGACATTGACTGCTTACTGTCAGTTCTTTGTTTTCCATGGAATTTCATCAAGTGTAATACTCTCTTTTGCAGGATATGTTAGCATTACAGGTGATTGCTATGTTTAAATCCATCTTCCGCTCAGTTGGTCTGGATCTTTATTTATTTCCGTACAGAGTTGTGGCCACAGCTCCAGGAGTAAGTTTATGTTTTTAACCTTTGAACTTTTGATTATGTTGCTTTTTATTTGAAGACATCTTTAATATAGTGTAAACTTCACATCAAAACGAGCATTTTCAAAAGCCAATATTCCATGACAGTAAATGAGAATCTTTGATGCAGTTAAGGTGCACTGCCAAATCTGTCCAGTGTTAATGATCTTTCTTTAATGGTTATGTGACTTACAAGCCTCTTTTACCATATATAGGTATATGCAAATTTAGGTACTGGGTATCTTTTACCATATATGGATATATGTAAATTAGGTTACTCAGTACCTTTACCAAGTATGGATATATGCAAATGTCAACCCATCAAAAGCTACCAGTTGGTATCAGTGCTGCATGCTCTGTTACATGCTTGTAACATGTGAGTTTTGTTTGTCTTTTTTCACGACAGAGTGGTATCATTGAATGTGTGCCAGACACCAAGTCACGTGACCAGCTCGGCAGACAGACGGACTTTGGAATGTATGAGTATTTTATCACAAAATATGGTGATGAGACAACACAAAAATTCCAAAAAGTAAGCCAGAATTGATGTTTTAGTTACCGTAGTTGCCATAATGTAATGCTGAAATTTTATAAATATCTCAGAACTGAATTAATATTGACTTTTTGCTGAAAGGCTCAATTTTTATGTGCAACCATAACTAAACCCTGTGAGCATATGATTTTTTGCATTTTTAGATCACTTTAGGTTTTTTGAAGTTTTTACATCAGTTGTATATCATAAGATGTATCATAGGCAGTGCATTTGCATCAGCAATGGTGATGTGCTGTACAGTAATGAGTTATGGAAAGCCACAAGTGTCATACTTCTCAGCTACTAATTGAAATTGCAACATGAATAATTTTTGACAATGGCAAATTTTCAGTCCCTGTTTTGAGAGTTTGAAATCACAATGTCATATCGTATCTGCTGTCAAGTTACATGTCAGTTTTCGTGGTCAGTCATTAAAGATTTTGATCTCCTGTTCTTCAGGCAAGACGTAACTTCATCCAGAGTATGGCTGCGTACAGTGTTCTTGGTTTTCTGTTGCAAATCAAAGACAGACACAATGGAAATATTATGCTAGATACTGAGGGTCATATTATTCACATTGGTGAGTACATGCTGGTTTAAAAAACTAGTACAGGGTGGTTTTGTATTATGGGTCTATGTTGAGCGATGTTTTGTTCCTGCTGAGCTTTCAGTTTAGCAGACATAACTGTGAATGTTCTTCTCTGGAGAAAGTTTCCTTTTTGTTTGCTGAACACTGGCGTCAAATGTCAAAATTGGAAATGCAGTAGGATTATTCATTTATTAATTTATTACATGTAAAGTAAATGAAGGTAGGTCAGTGCGCAATGTGTATAGTGAATTTGTGATCAGAGTATGTGTGACTATTTTGCCTGTTAGTCTGTAAGCCTCTCTTTCTGTCTGTCTGTCTGCCTCTCTGTCTGTCTTTTTTGTCAGTTTCTGTGTGTCTGTATCTGCCTCAGAGTGTTTTTTACTTATGAACAACTGTTGAAACCTGTGTTCTAAAGTTCTTGCCATGGGATTTTTTTGCCCTGCAGATTTTGGTTTCATGTTTGAGAGTTCGCCCGGTGGCAACCTTGGCTGGGAGCCAGATATCAAACTGACAGAGGAGATGGTGATGATCATGGGTGGCAAAATGGAAGCGCCCCCATTCAAGTGGTTTATGGAACTCTGTGTTCAAGCCTTCCTTGCAATCAGGTCAGTGTGTCTCTGTGTGTGTGTGTGTGTGTGGTGTGTGTGTGTGTGTGTGTGTGTGTGTGTGTCAGTGTGTCTCTGTGTATTTGTGTGTGTGTGAGTCATGCATAGTGATTGGCTCTTGATTTCTATCAATAAGGATACAATGATGATTTCACCCAATAGAACCTTCTCTTAAATATTCACTTTATCAAACTATTGCACTAACAATTCCGAGGTTGTAAATAACCTCAAGTCCTATGGAAAATCTTGCAGCTTTCCACGTTCGGGTACATGATTTAAACTTTAATGATTCATCAGTTTTTATATCAGAGTACTATCAGTATGTAATTGTCAGTGATATAAAATGTGTTTGATGTCTTGAAGGTTCTGTAAGATGAAAAGTACCATGTCATATGCTTAAGCAATAAACCATACCAACTAATGGGTATACAATCAGATTTTGACCTGTTCTGACATGCACAAGCAGTAGCAAGTGCATGTATATCATGAACAGATTAGTGTTGAGTTGAACACTCCCATGGACATTGCTCATTGCTATTTTGTCATAACAGTAGATTAAAATTCTGGCATGAACTATTATGAAAGGAAATTTTGTCTGAGTTAGAACTCACTGATGTTCCAGCTGTGCTTTATCACAAATATAGCATTGTTATTTTTGAGTCTAGGCCAATCAGAGTGGTGTATTTGCACCATCTATATAGTTATATGATGTATTTGGTAATATCTTGAAAGAGTTTGTTTTCTTGACTGATTTTCAGACCTTATCAAGAAGCCATAGTATCATTGGTGGCGTTGATGTTGGACACTGGTCTTCCATGCTTCAGAGGACAAACCATCAAGCTTCTAAGGTGAGTAAGCCAGTCTCTTTGAAACAATCAGCCCAGTTGGTCCCAGCAAGCATCTGACTGGTTTATGTCTCCACATATATCCAGTCGGGATTTTTGTTTTAAACATTTATCATGCATTACTCAAGTAGTCAGGTTTTAATAATAATTTTGTAATACCTTTTTTCTTTCAGGCAACGGTTTGCACCGACCCAGAATGAAAGAGAAGCTGCTAATTTCATGATCAAAGTCATAAGGGATTCCTACCTTAGTATGAGGTACTGCATACAATTGTACCCTATGCTTACTAACTTTGTATCTTTGATTTTTGCGTTTTGAGATTTTTGAGTTGTAAAAGTTTCTTCCAATCTTCTGTCCATTCACTCTGTGTTCGTTGTTTTTGACTCCAAACATTGCAAGAGGAATGGCAATTAGTATTTAGATTATTGGTTGTATTTATCTAAAGGGCCAATAATGCTAACTTTTGATGACGTTTTCACTATTTTTGTTTTTAATGTCAACCATAATTGTCTTACTCCCCAAAGCATGCTGATATATACAGTGTCCAGCTTGTCAACTCAGCCTGTTCACGTTTACTGTAAACTGTCAAATTCAAATGTAAACAGTAACGGTGCATTTTGTGTGTCTGTCTTTGCAATAATGCTATACATCTGTCTTTTGTCATTTTGTATGTCCATTTCTTAAGTGTCTGTGTGTTGACATGTGTCTGTTTAATACCATTCATCTCTATCTATATATGTTCACGGATTTGTGCATCAACGTTTTTGTCATATACATCAGTTTATATGCCTTTGTACAATATCTGAGATGATACGGATATATACCTTTACTCTTTGGTAACACTTTGCTTTATTTTTCTTTGTTTCAGGAGTCGCACATATGACATGATTCAGTACTATCAGAACCAGATTCCATACTAATCAAGAGTCAATGCCAACCCAAGTGACCGGCTAATATTTCAGAGAGAAATACAGCCTACTTTTGATGCAAAGGAACACAGAGTTGACAGGACAGAAGAGATGGACAGTGCTCCGTAGTACCAGTCAGGCTGTACCATCTGACTGTATCATGGAGAAACAGGTGTACAAAAACAGATGTATAGGATTGTAAATTATATAAAATAGTCGCACTATCAGAGTGATGAAGGCATAGTTATATATTTCTTATTGGCTGTGTAGTCACAAATGATAGATGCCTTACAGGTGCAATTGTTGAGAGCCCTGTTGTGATCACGTCGATGTGTTGGTGCGTAAGGATGTACTTACATTATCTTAGGAGAAGTAGCAATGCTATCTTGTCTATTGATAGTACTATAAGCCAACACTGCCCTCTACAGGCAATTCACTGCTATTGGGGTATTGATTTCTTGTTCATTTGAAAGGTGTGGTTCAGAGAGAAATTAACAGTGAAACAATATTTGGTGATACAGAATACTACAATCTGTACCATGTCACTGGCAGCGAGATCTCTTATCTTTCTTCCATTGATCTTTGATTGTAGTTTACAAATTTTGCCCGTTGTTGATAGACTACAGTTGTAGTCTGCACACTGGGACTACTAAGTTCAAAAACTTGCAGTATTTAAAAATGACTCTGTCGGATAGACCCCTCACTATGAGAAATCTTAGATTTACAACTTTCGGTAAATGAAGAAAATTTTATCTCCGTACACAATTTAGACTTTTTTCGACTCCTTTGTAACTTTTGTGCCACAGGTTTAATTATAATTACACAGTCCTTCCATTTGGCAATCAACATATTTTGCTGAAAGTTTCTTCGTACATCAAATTGTGTTTAGTGACTAGAATGGGTACAAATGATGATATAACGCAAAGATGATCATCATTTTCCAGGAAAGTGAGTACAAAGTTTGTTCATAGATTTGTACCAATGCAAAGGAAAGATGAATGACAGTGATTAGAATGTTGAAATGCCGTTTAAACCAAAGCAAAACTTCAAAATGATTGTACAGATCACAGAAAGATGGTTTTTACAAAAATAATTATTTGGGACACTATTGGAAAAGTCCATGAATTTTCCAGAGGTAGAACACATTTGTTTCAATGATGGCCAGTCATCAAAGTCTCAAATATATCGCTTTATAATTATTATTTTCTAAAAGCCACCAAAATTTACTGGTGGATAAGATTTGCTTTGCAGTGCATACAGTGTATTCTGCCACTGTTCTTTATTTGCAGTAATTCGAAAATGTGTTGAATTTTCAAGTGTTAAATTTTATTCTCTAAACTTCACACTTACCAGTAACTTAATGTAGACATGACGGCCAACTCTTTTAAAGGGTGCTTAATTTGGTTCCCACAGGCAATAACTCAAAATTTCAACAGATCATATTTTTATAGAAGGTCATTATTTAACCATTGCAATCTACAATTAGAGTGTTTATTGTATAGTTTGTTGATTTAGATTTGACATAAAATTAAATTTTGCCAGTTTTCATGTAGCTTTGATTTCTGCTTTAACACAAGGGTAAATAGGATGTATATATGACCTTTGACATAGGAATTTTAGCTTTTATGAACAATATACGACAGTAAATTTGCCTGGGAAAGATGAGGTGGCTTCAGTTCCTCCATAAAATGCATATAATTGATACGATAATACAAAATGTTGCATTCGCAGTATGGCACTTGATAAAACCTGAAAGATGATTTCAGTGTGATTTTGCAGTAATCCATACAACATTTTGGTAGAGTAAGACAAATACTCTTTTACCATGTATATTTAAAGTTTCATTAACTTTACCAGAAGGTAAGATGAATTGCAATGTTTCCGTCGTTTCTTAACTGACATTTGCATTGACTGTATCAGGTTAGATTTAACAAATTATTCATCTGATTGCTGTACTTACAGTCCTGTCCAGCAGCTCACAAAAATTAGATGCTGAGATCTCTTAGTCTTTGCTGTCAATTGACCATTTATTTCTGCTGTTCTTGGCTCTCCAGGGAGACAAAGAACCAAGCAATCAAAAATGTAATGAAGAAGAAAAAGTGTAGATAATGTTCCTGTCCTTAGGTCTGATTTTAAGCAGATTGTCTTGTCCAGGGGGTTTCATTTCAAGATAATTATTTTATGATTATGTGCAATATGTCTGTGTGGTTATTTTCTTAAATATTCAAGTATTGTGTTTCGAGTCACTTTCGATATTTCAATGTGCTAATTCAGTTTGTTTGATTGTTTCCTATTTACAATACTCCAGATCATTTGATGCTCATGCAATATCTTTCCACAGCTAATGTATTATGCTACAGTGTATATTAATATTTCTAGTCACACATCCTGGCCCACTTTCAGCTACCAATGACAGATGTACACATCATTAGGTTTCTCCATCGTTGACAAGGCCATTTTCAAGTTAATTTCTGTTGTTGATATTGTGTACAATACGAGTGCTAACACTCCCAGTGGTAGCCAATAAGGTGTCTTGCTACCCACCTAGCTTTAAGTATTGTCCTTTGTTCAACAGCATCACCTATAATCCTGTCCAGGAGCGTCAACTGACATGTATACCATTTGGTCATATAATCGTTTTCTTACTTCAGAAATGACTCCTATCACAGCATATTTCATACATTTGTTTCAAGATACAAACATATTTAGCTACCTTTTAATTCAAGTATAGTTCAAACAGGGGAAACACAGCAGTAGTCTTATTTCAGTTTTGCTGTTCTGATCTGCTAACAGTTATGCGGTGCCTGTATTGTTATTTACCATAATTCTATTTACCTTTCAAATGCTGTGATACTCTTCCAGTAATTATATATCTCCACTGCAGCAGCAATCTGTACTCAAAAGTGTTCACTGTTACATTAATTTACAACTGGTTACACAAAGTTTTTTCCAATCTTTGCTAGTATGTATATTTACATAATATTATGATAATTGTGGTCGCATTGTGTGAAAATCATTTTTCTGTTACAATTTCCTTTCTTTGAGAATTTCTCAAAAACTGTTACATTGCTATATTTTGTTCTGCATTCTGAAGTGCTTTTCAATGCAAGTCTTTTCACATTTAAAAAAATTTTCAATACTCACATACACCGTTCCCCACTTTTGTGCATAGTAGTGTGTGTAGAGATTCTATGCCTTAAGCGTCACAGTTCAGTAGATGTACTGAAAATGCCACCAAGCCTACTGTTTATTTAGAAAATCCTGATTATGATATAAACTGTTAGCGTTACTTGCTCTCAGTTGAACCTATCTGCATGCTGGCTGTAAATGCCATTTGAATTACATTCTTCAGCTCAAATCAACTAAGCTGTTATCAAAGTTATCAATTTTCATTGCCAGGAAAATCACATGCTTTCAAAGTGTAGATCAAATGTTTAAGTTAGAGGTGCTGTATGCAAAATTACTCATTACTGTGGTGCATCTTTTATTAAAAGTCAGAGTATGAACTTAGAATTCAGTATTCAGTGGAGTTCAAGGTTGGGAAAAAAACCAACATTCTTACTCAGCATGCCAAGTATTTACCAGGTGCTCTAACTATCAGGGTCTTCAACTTTACCAATGCAGACTTCGTAGCTTCTTTTAATATGTCATGCATGATTTATGAATTTGCTGAAAGAGTCGATGCATGTTTATTTCAATCGTCATATTTTGTTTGTAAAGTTTTTTTCGGAACATTTGTCATCAAGCTCAAGTTTGTCATCAGAGTCAAGGGTATTGGTCAAGTTTAAGTCACAAGGTTTTTTTTTTAAATTTGAATAACTATTTTTGTTGGTCTTGCCAGATTTGTATCCTTGGGCGACAGTGGTTGCCAGTAAATTGAATTGATGGCTTTGTTCACTCATTGATCAGTTATTCATGTTATTATCTTTAATCTGATAAGATAAAGGGATAAGATAGTATCACTTTATTTTGCTTGATGGTAGACAAAAAGTGGAAAAATTAGCGCTATCATCAAGTCAAGAGGCCACGTGGCTTATCCTATCCTGTCTGCGGTTAATTAACTGTTTACAAGTCCCAACTAATAGGACTCGTGGTTACATTTAATAAGGTTAATGGAAGTGTAATGAATTTTGACCTGTTCTCATTCGGATAGCAAAAAAAAACTTGGATGTCCCCTTGTAGTTCCTTTTAAACATCCAAGTGTGACTGTATGAACTTGACAAATAATAAAAGTTTACTGTAATAATATTTCCAGGGCCGATTGACAATCACATCATAGCTACATTAATGTACTCAACTAGTTTGAACACATCATTTTCTTAGCCACAAAATTAAAAGATGAACATAAATGTACAGTGCATTATACCGAAAGAATGATCAATGTTTTAGTGAAAGAAGACAACAATGAATGTTTGACTGTGTTTTATACTATGTACAGAGAGCTTGATAAATGGTTTTATAGATGATGTGGTACTTTTGAAGAGAGAGAGAGTGTACAGGAATCAAGTTTGAGTTGTATGTATAAAATATGCCTTTGTATACCACTTTAACATTAGTATGTAAATCTGTCATGGAATAAAAAGACATGCTTTCACTGTAGAAAATACCATCTGATTTGAGTTGTTCTGTGTTCATGTTAGAACTATCCACAACCATTATCTTTACTCTCTGATATTCAAAACAATATTTAAAAATGTATCATATCAGTATAGTGATGGCGCAAATACAGTGATCTGATTGGTCGAGACGTGAAAGAACCTTGGTATATTCGCAATATACCCTGAGCAAGCAGCTTGAACAAAAATCCTTTTTTCAATGTTCCATGTCTGAATTTCAATATACTGTTATGATATATTGCAATAAATCACACCCAGGGATGGTATACCACCCGGTTTTGACCAGTTCACTTCATATATGCACTCGCTATCACTCATGCATATGTCGTGAACAGGTCAAAATCTCGTGGTATACCTTCACTTTGTGTGGTTTATTGTTTAAATATTTCACTGGTTACAGATGGCAGGGGCAACACTGAATGCGCAATGCCATGTACAAGGTCATAAGGCATGAATGCGCAATACCGTTGAGATCATATACTACAACTGCACTAATATGACATAGATTCTGCACACCATTCAGAATTCCAGTACAGTTAGATATTTATGCTAATATGCAAGATGACAGAAATATTTAAAGGGGAAGTTCACCAAGGATGATTTTTACATATGTGCTAGCTTAGTGGTCACTTACCCCGGAAAAGCTATTTTCGCCATTTATAACTCGCAAGATTTTTTACAAAAACCGATAGAAATAGTACAGGAAGTTGCCCATGTAATTTGAATCATGGGAAAAAAGCACCAAGCTTGGAGCTTGCACAGGCGTGGAGCTTGCATAATGTGATATGGAAGGGACCATTTTCTCATGGGTATGGCATTGTCCACTCACCCATACTTAAACCAGGCTGTGTGTATTTACGTAACTTTTGTTTATACTGAGTATCCTTGCATAAACGATGATTCACTTATAATAAACTGTCCACTGTCAGATTTTGTGTTGCTGTTTACTACTGTATTACTGTGAGTGGACAATGTGGGGGCCATACCCGTCCAAAGATAGTAGAAAGTGAGGGCGCTGTCCATACTCATCAAGGTAATTATACTACGGTGGTTGAATCTTGGGTAATTTAAAGACAAGAAGTTGGGTAGAGTTTGAGGAAACCAGGAAAGGAGTAGAGCACGATCAGGGATACATTTGGGGTAATAGACTCTTCTTCGTTACAGAATCGTTCGTGACGTTCATGACGGTTTGTTGCAAACGCACCAAGACATTGATGCTCAGCCTGATCTTAGACATCCCACTGATATGGTAAGACAACACTCCGTAGAAGTTGTCTTCTCATGGACTGCCTTGCTATTTCAGCAACGTGATCCAACGCTTCTTGGGGAATCCATGCCAGTGCATTGTTCGTAGGATTAGCTGGGTCCAGCAATATAGGTCTGTAATATAGAATATCCAAAGTATTTTTCAATTTGAAAGAACAAATCTCGTCATCTATATAATAAACTGCAGATAATCCATCAAGCAGCATTTAAAGAATGTAGCTTATTGTTATAATCTTTCTTTCAAGGTGTCAACGTGAGGTAGATCAGTGATATGGTTGAAAAAATCACGATGGACAATTCAACCTTCAATGTAAGCTTATACTATATCCTCATCATTACGATTATACACTACCGGTAATACATGGTTATAATGCATTTTAACGAAAGTTATAACATCAAGAATAGCAAAATGAATGTATTGGCTGGAATTCTTGTGATACTGTGGGTACTTTAGGGACTGGTCAGTTTCTTTGGCCTGGGGGGGGGGGGCAGTGGATTATTTTTTGCCGACGTCAAATAGTGGCTGACCCCCCCCCCCTATTCCAACTTTCTAAAACAGGGTGACCACCCCCTCTTCCCCCCCCCCCCCCCGCGCACGCCGAAGTAAAACAATGATGGAATATAAATTGAATAATTCAGTGTGTGTGTGTGTGTGTGTGTGTGTGTGTGTGTGTGTGTATATATATATATATATATATATATATATATATAAGTTTTGGGATATATTTTGAACATTCAGTCATTCTGTGTTTTAATGAAATTGTTGTCATGTCAGTTGTAAGATAGAGTTTGAATACAGTATTTTGAATGAGCTGTGAATGTAGTCCACTCTTTTTATGCATAACCATAACCGGGATGTGCAGAACTGTTGTAAGAAAACTGTGATTGTGAAATATCAGTGCATGTTGCTTTCTAATACTGAATTCTCATAGAGGAAACAGAAAAGTATCAGGAACTTGTCATGCTTTTCATATGAACTGCAGATTTCATAATGATTAGTACACTTTGCAAAACAGACTTTCAATCTACAGACATCAATATATTTCTGACATATATCTCTGATATATTAATATACTGCGCCCGAAGGGTGCGCCGAAAAATATTAATCATCCAGATATCTCTGATATATATACATATCTGATATATGAAAGTTATGCAGCTGAAGGGCATATTGTTTGATATTTTAGAGAAATGCGCCCTAAGGGCGCGCTGAAAAATTTTGAGCATACTGATATCTCAGATATGTATATGTCTGATATGTTAAAGTTTTGCACTGGGACGGGGCTCTGCAAAATATGTCTTATTATTATTAAAGTTACCCGCCCGAAAAATGCAACTGAATGATGAAATTTGTGGCTAGCACTATGCAATTTACGCAAGTATGAGCCGTGTCAAAATTCAAAAACACACTGACCCACCTATTGGCATTTCAAAAACATGATGACCCCCCCTATCACCAAAGTCAAAAACAGGGTGACCCCCCCCCCCCCCATGAATCCACCCCCCCCCAGGCCGAAGAAACTGACCAGTTCCTTACGTAAGGGCAGTCATCCCATATTAAAAATGGTGTTCAACGACACAATTTAATAATCCCCAAAAGAGAACATCGCAGTGTCACTGTGTCATTGATCTCTCAATGAAGTCAACCCTGGGTTATCTACTCACTTAGTTATAGAATGCGCCCTCATCGCTTGCTCAGCGATATTTCTGCTATAGTGCTTTGTCCATACCACCTTCATACTTCTGTAGTTCTCAAGTTGTTTCAGCACAGCTTTGAAAGCAACGGCCATATCAAATCTCAGAGGGCTGCCAGCTTTCTCCCACACATGGATACATATTAATTCCATGGCAAATGACTTTGGATATCGCATCCCCGGCTTTTCTTGTCCGCCGACCTCAACTTTTAGCCAGTACTTGACCAGCCGAATCAAACTCTTGACTCGAGTTGGCTGAAGACGGACGAATTCAAGCTGTAGTTGACAAAGTGGAGCCGAGTAGAAGGAGACATCTCTACCTCCGAGCTGCAGCATTTTGCGATAGATTCCTTCTAAAGTGTCTGTAAAGGGCAATGTATATCGTTCATCAAATTATCTTCATAAAAGTCATACACACTTTGCATTGTCACGATATTTAACTATTACCTAATAATTTTCAAATTACATGTATATGTAAGCTATAAATATGCCTTTGTGAAATAATGCCGAAGTTGTTAACAGTGTTTGTTATGTAGTCTGTTGGTTTTGTCGCTGACTTTTAGGACTATTTTCTCAATAACATTGAGTGTGTTCATCAGATGTAAATGACTTAAATTATCACTGTAAATCTCGGTCTCTATTTCAATTTGCCTGTTTGTTGTTTCAATCTGATTCAGAATTCAATACTTTCCTGGATTGTAATAGTGTCAAACACATGATCAATTCAGGTATTTCGATTCATAGCTCTGGTGTTTCGATGTAATAGAAGCACAATGAAGTAAGAAGACAAAAGAGCGCGAGCTTACCCTTGCTTGGTGGATAATGACCAAGAACTTCAAAGGTGGGAAGTAGATCGACGTCAAGTTTTACGTCACCTTTTTGCATTGTGAACTTCACAACATAATAGTCTTTGTGCACGTTTATCGCCCACCGTGTGTTGTTTATCTGCCTTGCAATATCAGCAAGAACTTCTTCACCCCGGTCCCTTCTGTCTCCCAAACCAGTGAAGGCGTTAAGAACCATGACGCAATCCAAGTCAGCGTATCCTCTGACGTGGGTGCCTTTCCCGAAAGATCCCGACTGTCACGAATATAATGGAAAGACGATTGTAATTTAAGATGTTTGATCTCACGGAATCAAATGGATTTACACACAATATTTTCAATTTAAAAGTTCATCATGTTCAATCAATGCAACTGGGTCACATTACCTTCACAACACGATCAACTCTGTAGGACAGATGGCGCTGCAGCCATTCCACCAGCATCGACACCAATTCTCCCGTCGAGCGGTTGTATGAATCTGTCGGTTGAATGCTTTCTAGGAAAGTTTCCAAATAGCTTGTGTGTTTGTCTAGAATGTCTGGAATGAAATGGACATTGGAAAGAAATGGACTTATATAAATCTCTGCAGCTCATGTTAAAATATAAAATCCTGCGTACGTGATGGGCATTCTCCATTGATATTATATTGATTATAGAAAGAGCTATGGGTTATACGAATTGTGAATATTGCTCTCATTATGTATTATCCCCTTCTTTCAGATTGCCGAATTGAGAAATTACGGGCACAGGTTGGACGGGGTATTCGCGGAAAATTGTTTTTTTATGTGAATACAAACTGGCTTCTGGGAAAAAATTGTCTATGATAAGTAAAACGAAATCAGTGTGAATGATGCTTCTGGATTCCAAATTTAGCAATACATTATATAACGCTTTGGCATGGATATCAGTATGTTCAATCGTTTGTCGAGTAAAACTATTTAAATAACACTACTTTAGACCTTACACGATATTACTTTCGTTTTGTCGATGTACACGTGCATACAGACCAGAACCGTCCAGAGTTTAGAGTTCAAAATAGCCCACATCTGACACGTCAGCACGAACACCGGTAAACTCAACTGTACACCATAGACAGTTTATAGAGGCAAGTGTCTATGGGTACACATAGTGACAACTATATCAGTACATTTAAATTACACGAATATGTAATATGTTGGGCTATATCCTTTGTTTCTGGAGCTCCAGAATTCTACAAAAACAGTTGATGTTTGTCGTGCTTGTAAACACTGCCAGTCAGTGTTTAGACAGTTCATAGTGTCGACAGCGTTAGTAACTCGATATAGGCCCTAATACTGCGAAAATTGCACTCTACTTTAATTTCGATTTGCACCACCGAATATACTTGGTATAAGGTAACTTGATGGGTGTCTGAAATTATTTCCCTTATGCCATAATCAAAACTTTTTTTCTTACATGGCGTAGGCGACATGATAGCCGTGAACGAGACAAGTATGTGTGAAGCCCAGTATATATGGGCATTCTGACCTGTCGATTAACCAGAAGTCATGCTGTGTAGCACTTCGACGATCAACTACCATTTTCATGTATGTATGTATTATATGGTTTTAAAATATTATAAGGACACGAGGGCATATTTCACCTCCCTTAAAGGAAAAAAACAAACAAACATCAGAAGTAAAAGTGACTTAAAAGTACCATACTAAAAATAATAAACAATTAAACAAGAAGCATCATTCAAAATGGCGATTTAATTTCTTGACTATAAACCTTACCCATATTTCTCACACTTTATCCGGTAAAGGTTCAGAATTGAGTCAAGGAACGTTCAGGTCGGCCGTCAAGTTCGACAATCGATCCACATAGACGGATCAACTCAGAAAGCTTTGCTTTCCGGACCTCACGATCATTAGCAAATAGGCACTATACTATGAAGTGGACACTGAAACTGGGGGGATATGGGGGATGCTGGATCCAGGGCCTTGCAAAAACGGACCTCATAAAAAGGATGTCTGCTCCCCCACACAGCAGAGCGGTAACTAAAACTGACGTGTAAAATCAAGTTGCGTATTTTACTTTCCCAAAGTAAACAGTTTGCTAACCTTTCGATGAACCGTAAAATATCAACATGAACTGGTTGTGAAAACTAGGCTGTATGCACCACGGTCATTCGAGGTACGAATGAAAGGCAGCATCCGAATGCTTCAGTGTATCTTTCTATCTGAGTGTAAGAGTAAACATGCAAAATTCCAAGTTGGAAAAAGTCTCTCATTTGTCCGATTCCAAAAAATATGGCTGACGACCCTCGGGTTCAGATGAATTACAGAGGTATCAGTATTTTGTCAACCGTCTCTAAATTGTATAGTTCCGTTTTAAATACCAGGATTGTAAAGCATTTGGACATTAATGATATACTAGTTGATTAACAAAATGGATTTAGAAAGGGAAGAAGTTGTCAGGATCACATATATGTGTTATCATCCATAGCTCGAAATGGACAAGTACATGACCTCTCTACTTTTGCAACTTTTATTGATCTACGTAAAGCCTTTGACAAAGTCGATCGTAACGCATTATTATATAAAATTATCTGTAACTGTATTGATGGGAAAATGTACAAGTCTATTCGAGCCATGTATACAGATACGCTTGCTTCTGTTAAATTAAATTTATTTCATACAAACTGGTTTGTTACTGACCAAGGTGTTCGACAGGGTGATAACTTATCTCTAACCTTGTTTTCTCTGTTCATTAATGATTTAGCTTTAGAAATTAAAAATATGAACAGAGGTATTAATTCAGATAGTGATACTAGTATCTCCATTTTGTTGTACGCTAATGATATTGCTATTTTGTCAGATAACGAGAATGATATGCAAATGATGTTGAATGGCATTAATGACTGGTGTAACAAATGGAAACTAAGTATCAATGACACAAAGTCTAAGGTAATGCACTTTCGCAGAAAGAATAATTTAAGGAGTACTGTAAATTTTCATATAGGTGAGATTTTATTAGGTTATGCAGAAAAGTATAAATATTTAGGTATAGTCATTCATGAATTTCTTGATTATACCATTACTGCCAAGGTAATTGCGGACTCTGCGAATAGAGCACTTGGCGCGTTAATTGCAAGGTTCAAGAGGTTAAAGAACATAGGATTCAAAACCTACACAAAAATGTGTGAAGCCTGTGTACTCCCGATTCTTGATTATTGTTCAGATGTATGGGGTTTTCAAAAGTTTGATTCATGTGAGGCGGTTCAAAACAGAGCTCTGAGGTTCTTTCTCGGAACTCATAGGTTTTCACCCCATCTTGCTGTTACGGGTGATACAGGATGGCACTCGTGCATTACAAGGAGATGGATCAACATGTTAAAACTATGGAAACATTTATCCAGTCTTGACGGTAACAAAATCACAAAGAGAGTATTTTTGTGGGATCATTCCTTGAATTGTAATAATTGATCGTCAAGTATTTATCGAATCCTGCAAGAACAGATCCTTTTTGATCTGGATTTAGAAGCTTTTGTCACATAACCAAGCAGAGTGGTTAGAAAATATGCAACATAAACCTAAATTACGTACTTATATGAAAATTAAATCATTGTATAAAGTTGAAAAATATGTAAATTTTAACTTAAGTCGTAGTCAACGGTCTCTGTTAGCTCAACTTCGTATGGGTATTTTACCCCTTCGTATTGAGACAGGGAGGTTTAGAAATGAACCACTGCAAGATTGTATCTGTAAATTTTGTGATGAGAATGTTGTGGAGGATGAATGCCACTTTGTATTTGATTGTCATCAATATCATCAGTTAAGACATAAGTACATTGGAACAATTCTGGACACAATTAGGGATAAACCTATCATAGATAAACTTAAATACCTGTTTTCTGAGCCTGTTAGGCAGTTTGCAAAATTTATTGAAAAAGCATTTTATAGACGAAAATATTTTTTGTATATGTAGGCCTAATGCCCTTACGTTCATTTCGTGCTCACTCTCACTCATTTGTATATTTTTGTGCTTCTTTGACACCTTCAACTCTTTGTACTGTATGAAGTTAATTGAATGATGACTAATAAGCCCATCGGGCTCGGCAACTCATAGAGTTGCAAGTCACAATAATAAACAATTACTACTACATGCATAAATAGTTTTACGTCTTGATACTGTGAATTCAGTAATAAAATTATTATGTTCACAAATTGTCTCCAAATTTCACCCATACAAGGTGTCAGTGTGTGCTTGGTGGGGGTGGGGCAGGGGGGAGTGTTTTCATTTCTCAAAGCAATGGGCTTCTTTCTTCCAACTGTAAGTAACTCTGCCACAAAGCCACCCTTTTCATCTTAATAGAGCCTCGTTCCGAAATCGGAATGAATTTATGAGAATGATTACTTCAATACAAATTAAAATTTCACACTTCCATGGATTTTATATTCTGCCAATAACTATTTTGCAAAAATAGCATGCGTGTTGCTTGCAAACCTTTGGCTTTCTCTATTAGTCTGGCGGCATATGAAGATATCACTTTCGTTTTGTTACAGACATGCATTCATGCAGTTTTTTACTGTAAAGCTTCTCGTTATCTAAACCTTTAATGGCAGTAAAGTTTAAATCCCTTAAGTTTGACAAGGTATACAACCAAAACACAAAATTTGCTATGCCATGTTTCAGTCAAATAGAGCTAGAATGGTAAAAATAATCATGATTGACCAAGGAATTCTTAGAAACTTCTTACATGCATAAATTTATGCCGTAAAATTTATGTTCAAACATATTACTTTCACTTTTATTTTTACCCGCCCAAACTATCATCAACGCTATAGCCCCTTTCCACGGGAGAATGACCGAGTTATTATCGTCATTTTGAACCCTGAATAAACTGCAGGATTTAGATATATAACAGAATACTTAATTTTGTATAGTATACAGAACTCTGACGATACACCCGTGGCCACTTAAGTGTTGATTAAGCCTGTCTGGTGCAAGCAGAAATTCTGTTTGTATAAACGAAACAAAGTGGTGGTCGGTGTAATAAATGTAAGGTTCACTATCGGCACCCCACTGTTAGGATTGAGATAACGTTCTACTAAAATGTCTCGCCTGCCCAATTCAAATCGATCACAACACTGCACTGTAGACACGCTGTAAGTCTGCACTCCGACAATAAACATCAATAACAACGGTCGCGAATATCATACGGGAAAATCCTTCAGTAAGGACGTGGGCAGCTTGATTGTTCAAAATATAAGACATTGTGGTGGCAATTTGGCATCTAGCGAGGTACCACGAGCAGCTACAAAAAAACAAGCAAGCGACCGTTTTAAGATAAGCGTGGAGGGAGCCAGAAAAGTTTGGAAGAGATATACATGTATCAGGACGGGATGAGAAAAGTGTCGTTCATGGTTACACGTATGTGAATACATGTACATGTAAAACGCTACCCCGACTATACTTTATTCTTACCTTTCCGTACCAAGTGAAATTGGAGTAAGTTTATTCACGGTTTGTAGGAAAGAAACATGGCTTAGTGCAAGTGAATGTTTATTTCGAAAGTTTTGCAATCAAGACGGGCGATGTCTGTAATTTAATTGCTAACATTTACAAAGTGGCATTTTCTCAATTCCCGCGTCTGAACAAAGTCTGAACAAGACACTTACGATACACGCTATATAAATAGTATCGTTGGTATTCATTCACTGCAATATTGAAATCGGCACAAAATGTGTGATGTTCTGTAACACTGACTGCATTTGAAACACATGAGTTTTACCTGAAACTAAATACTGATAGGGCAAATGCTGTGGTCAACATCATTTGTATACAGTGTATTTTATAATCACTCCGTAATTTCAGGCTAATCGGCGTGTCCATGGGGTACCGATAGTAGGATCATTATCACCACTGATACAGGGTAAAGTAACCGTTTTATCACCCTTCTGCAGACAGAATTTCTGCTTGCACCAGACAGGCTTGATCAACACTAAAGTGGCCACGGGTGTAAATATTCAGAACGCATTCATAGATTTCTCAGAAACCACCCTGCTGTACAGAAAAACAGCACGATATTTCCTGGAAGCTCAGGGGCAACCGTTTCTGCGAAATGGAAGCGGTTGTCATCGTCTATGTGACATGTAAACAGTATATTGCTGTCACGGTAATGTACTTAGCTCGAGTGAATATACATATAGCCCTACACTTTCAAATCTCGTATTCTGAATCGGACTGACTCAAAATAAGAGGGAACAAACGTTTTACATATGAACTAAAAACAGGTGACTTTCATGGTGTCTCTGTTTAGCAGTCCATCCCATACCGTCACGAGACACACGTGACTAGTGATTAATGCGAAATAAAACGCTTTCTATGTTCATGTATCTTAACTCTTGGCCCTCAATCTTGTTTTAATTTCACTTCTTACAAAGAATTTTCTTCATCATTCAGGCCAAAGCTGTCGACGTGATTCTATAACACACCCAATATCTGAATGAACAAGCATAGAATGTTTGGTTCGAGTTTCTCGATCGATACCGTGCCTTTCGTAATACTTAAATTTGTGATCGATGACAACATATTTGGGCCTATCATCCATCTCTTCGAATCAAAAACACATCCATCATAGTTCCAGCAAAAGCGAGGAAGTTGGAATATAAAGATAAAGGGGTTTTCACATTGATTATTAAAGCTGACATTGTGTGGTTTTGCATCGGTATAAACGGTATGGCAAAATACATTGCTATATTTTTTTTCTCAAACAGACGTCGACGGCATACGTGACAACAATGAGAGACAAAAGCAAAGCAATGCCATGGTGACCCTGCCCTTGATCTTTCACAACATGAGACATTTATGTGTCTTTCACTATCATAAAACTGTCATATACTGTTGCTTTCAATGTAATATCACATTACTTTCATTTTATCAGTGGGAAATGATAAATAAAAAAAAATTAGCTGCACAAAAAGCACGGCTTACCCATAATAGTCCAGTTCAAAGTCTGGTCAGGCAACGGCAAATTTCGAGCGAAATTTGTCTTTTTTTGTGTTAGAAAAGATTGCAATTTGCTTTCTTGATGTTGCAGTGCCGAGGTGTCTGGCCGATGTGGCTGTCCCGGTGTATCTGCTTACCTGGAATGTGACAGGTGCAGCCAACGAACAATAAATTCTTAAAGGGGTCCTTACAATGATAAGATATATTGTGTATGACAAGCAATGTGAACTGACTAATTTTAAGTCAAGAGGGTAATTAATTAGCTGTTCATAATTTGCCCTCCCACTAAACATTTTTCGACCTACCCTCCCGCACTCAAACTTCATTTTACCCACTCCCCACTTAGTTTTGCCTGTTTTCCCTCCCCACTGTGAATTTTTGAAGCTCCCCTGCCCTGTGGCGAAAAACACTTACCGATTTCCCCTGCCCTGGAAAAAAATCCCCTCAGAATTTTGTCATACGATTTCCCCTGCAGACAAAGTTATAAGTACTTGCCCTGTGTCCCCATCCCCGGAAATACCATGGCTCAACTTCCCCTGCCCCTGTTTTAAAAGTAGCTTTCCCTCTCCTCGTTTTTCGCCAAGCCCTGTCCCCTGGACAATCAACCTATATATGCCCTGCCCTACAAAAAACACTAAAATTTGCTCCCTTGCCACTTAAAATATGTCCCCTGCCCGAGCGAAAATAAAAATTTCCCCTGCCCTCAAAAATTGCTCTTGGAACAGCTTTTTCGATGAATAGCTCCGTTAGCTGCACCTGATGTGATACAAAAATAGAACGGGACTTTCCACTACCCACAAATCCCTGTTTTGTAATGTTGTCATCGAGCTTGAATTATGATGACCTGATTGCCTCAGTTGATATGCTGAAATTCACGTCAGTGGAACACTTATTTTAATCGGCGGAGAGGGCATCTAAAGAAGTAGCTACTAGCTGTGGAAACGCAGCTATCTGTTGGCGGGGTAGCTGTGGGTCCATAGCTATGGTGTTTTCAGACGGGATTCTTGCCACACGGGCTGGTTAAGACTTTTACAATTTTAACCCCGGTGGTGGCGGGGTTAAAATCATAAAAGTCAAAACCAGCCCGTAAAAGGCAGGAATCCCGTCTGAAAACACCACAGCTATGGACCCACAGCTATTGGCGGGGTAGCATGCATCGCTATGCGGGTCATCGAAAGTCAACCCCGCCGCGGGGTTGACCTTTTGATGATCCGCATAACGACGCACACCGCCAACCCGATATCATAAAGTATAATTTTTTTAATAATTTTGAGAAAACAGAGGTTATATCACTTGAGACTAAGTGGTTCCAATGTAGGGAAGCTATATAGAGGCTATTACGCAAAAAAGTTTTTTTTTCTATTTATTTTAACATGATCTTCTGTGCAAGATATGTATCCTTAGGAGAACCAATCGTCATATTGTGGCAAGACCAGAGGCAATTTTTCAGTTAAAAAAGCGTTGAAATGCTGCACTTTCTTTATTGTCCTGGTTTTTTTTTCTGGGCATGGTTACGTTGGTATTATTGGGCGCTGACAATCCATTGTGAGAACCTACGCTAACCTCCAAAGACCGACGAATGAGGATGCGCCCTCACAAACTGGCATTGACAAAAGTAATGTGCTGAGGAGAGTGAGTGTACGAGAGCCTAGAAAATGTATGCTACAACCTTGCCTAAACGTAGCTCAAAGTTCAATCAGCCAGAGTTTTCAACCAGACAATCACAATATAGTGGGTTCACGCCATCACAGGCTCTCACTGTCGGGATCTTTGCTATAAAGGACCTTTGTTTTGTGAAGTCCTATAAGGTTGGGTAATATTCTAAAAACTAAGAAGTGTATTTTGAAGAGGAAGAAATTAATGACCTACTCTGAACTGGTAAAGAAAGAAAAGGCAATATGCGACAGAGAAGAAAAGACAATGGGAATAATAAATAAATAAATAAATAAATAAACAATATTCTAACCATCTCATTGAGAAACCTCTTTTATTACTTTGTCAATATTCCTTAACTCTGGTTGACGGTAAAAGTGAATGCCTCATTTACCTGTGTGTAACAAAGAGGAGGATAGAAAATCAACATCTTTGGATGAAAGAACTTGAGTGGAAATGTTCTTACAGGAAAAACCTTTATACATTTTATTCACAGAAGATCAGTCACACTATTCAGTTTGTAAATGTGATCAAACCATTGAAAGACTACTGCTGGTTGTTGATATATATAATCATGAAGCCTACAAAAGTCATAAAACTTATAAAAGAAATGACATTATTCATAATTAACTCGAGGCCTATCACTAACCCATGATAACTTCAGCTCGTTTATCTATTTTGAAACCAATGTCAGCCATATTGGATTGGACAAGATGTCATAATCTTCAGAATGTCTTTCACAAGTTTTCTCTGAAAATATCAATCATACAGACCCTATGAAAAATAAATTGTAAAAACAAGTGGCCACATTGAGTTTGATTGTTGTATATGTATGAATATTTGACTAACATGGAAGTGGTCATCTTAAAATTAGACTTGGTGGTAAATCAGAAACACAGAGCCAGCGTTAGAGTTGTAGCTCACAATACAAATCCATTCATGTATTACATATGCAAATATAAAAGAAAGAGCCCAGCTAGCAAACTACTTTGCAATCTTCAGATATTGAAGCTTTACACTCTGAATAAAGCATCATTTGACCAAAGCAAAGAGATACATATATATCTCATCCTTTGAAATGAAATTGATCCAGTTTCACTGAAATACAAAAATAATTTGACAAGCAAACTTTCTTGGCATTTGGTTTTTGATAAAACATATGGGATTGTCCCTCACTTTATCTTAAAAATATACACAATGGGAGGATACAAACTTCACACAAATATCCTCTTCCACTTTGCTTGCTCTGACAATCTTGAAGGTTCCTATTGCACTAAAGTATCTCAAAGGTTTTATTTGTACTCTACTGTAGGATAGCAGTTAGTCATACAATACTTTTACTTCAGATCCTTTGTGAAGAGTGTACACACTCTCATAAATTGTTGGTCTCAAGTTCCATTCATTTCGTCTGTAAACACCGATGTAGGTATACACTTCTGGTTTGTAGTTTAGGTGACATTTAATGCCCGCATTTTTACGGATTTTGTCTTCCAAATCCTTGATTTGCTCTTCATTGGTGCAGTCCTCATTATAAACACAGATGACATGCTGGTAATTGGTTTGAGACGAATCATATGGACTGACTTTTGCCGCACATCCGAGATCGCCTCTCGCTGTCGCCTTGGCAATCTTTTCCCACGCGTAATCCGCCTGAAAGCCCGTTGGAATATGCATCAGCCATTTGCCGAGGGTCATTTGATGTGATTTTGAGAGTTGCATTATTGTATAGAAGTTTATCGACCGACCCGATGATTTTAATCTCTCCCAGTCTTCCTCCAGACCATCAATATCAGGTTCATGACCACTTCGCCAATCTTTTGGTGATTCAACATAGATCCAGCCGATCTTATTTGACCTGTAAATGGACAGCAGAAAATGATGGTTGATGGGCGGTGATATCACTTCAAGTTCCAATATGTTATGTCTGTTTGGTCTCCTAACTAAATTTCTTTGTGAACCCTCATCATCATCCAGTGCATACTTTTTCCAATTCTGAGTACACTATATTACTATACCATCCCTACACTTGAATGCACATACAACACTCCCTACCCCAAAGGTAGAACACACCTCGGGAACAGATATTCGGATTCTCAAACTTTTACAATTCTTTTCTGATATACCACTTGTAGGGGTTCATTTTAAAGCTCTTGGTGTAAGGAAACTTTTTACTAATTTAGTTTTTCGAAATTCGAAAGTTTTATTTTTCTCCATAGAGTCAACACAGGGATCGCAGCCATTTTGAATTTCAAATATCAGTAAATCTTGGGTTATTTGATTCTCTAGTACCAAAATTTGCATAGTGACCCAAAATTTTTATTCTTGATTTTGAAAGAGAATGGTGAAAGATTCCTTTAAAAAAGTTTGACCAAGGTTTAAGTCTTCACTTTTGAGGTGCATACTACCTTAATTGCTTTCGTCCTATGTTAAGGGGTAACACTACGTGATATAAACTGCATGATGTTGAAATGTATTAATGGTAAAAAGTCGACTTCTCACAACAGCAAGAGTTTGAAATAGTGATCTCATAAATACTTTTAATGCAAATGCAATTGTTTTTACAGCAAAAAGTTCTGTTAGTTTTTGAAACTGGTTTAACTCATGCATCTTTTCAATAGTTGTTGCTTTGGATTAATCATGATTGAAATCTGATTTCATTTTAGATGCCCCCTCAAAAACATTTTAAATCCCACCAAACTATCACTTGGCCAAATATTAATTAAACCAACAATATTAAACTGCAGTTTTGATATCTTCTTTTTTCAGTATTTTTGCTCTTTGTATAAACTCCAATCTTGTGTTTTACACCTTATCACAGGACTTTCATAAATTCTTTTATCAACAGGGTAAAAAGAAATGAAATCCAGGGCTGGTCTTGCAATGACTAAAGGTTACTGCTGCAGATGACGGAATATCATTGGCAGGGGAGAGCCTGAAAGGAGAATGTGTCCCCCTCTTGATTGGTGTGTCCCCCAACTGCTCTTGAGCTTCTATCAGTTTGTTGTGGCTATTTTGAGCCTTTCTGTTCACTTTCTGAAACAATTGTATGGATTTTCGTATCATATCATATCATATCATATCATATCATATCATATCATATCATATCACATCATATCATATCATATACCCAGTGTGTATATCTATAAGCCCATATGATAAGCCACGTTGCCAAACAAATTACCTGTCATGCAAGCAATTCTTTCATTCACATGTTAAAGAGGGCCGACTCAAAGAGATTTTCCCAATTCCTTGAACTGAATCCAAGTTTCAAGAAATCATGTTTGTTAGCAGAGGACACGCTGATCATACTCATATATGCCAAAAATGAAACCCATGCCACACTATAGTACCAGAGGCAGTGTGCATTTGCATACATAAGTTATGCTGACATATTGACAGAGCTGCTAATGAACAAGTGAGGCAAATTTGAGTATTTGATATGCAAATTTGATGTTTTACCAGCAATTCCAAGCAAGTCTGAAATGACCTGATTTCTGATCCATTTCACTATGGCCCAAGCTCAACATGTCAAGTGGCCATGGGCATGAAACAAGGTTGACTGGATGGCCATGTTTTCTATCAGCAGCCTTGCAGAGGAGATACAGTGAATTGTATCATACCTGTATATTGATGGTGCAAATACTGCAATCTGATTGGCTGAGATGAGAAAATAACTGTGCTATATTTGCAATATAGCATGGTAGGAACAGGCATGAGCTCTCAGCTAGAAAAATTCTCTTTTCCATGTTTCATGCCAGAATTTCAATTTACTATTATGATGTAATAGCAATAAACTACCTCAGCAACAATTATACCACTCGATGTTGGCCAGTTCACTCCTTTACAATCGCTATGCTTGTGCATATATGTTGTGAACTGGTCAAAATCTTGACGTATATCAATCACTTGGCATGGTTTATTGCTTATTACATCCTGAGAGTGAGTAAAACAGGTTTTTACAGACATATAGTGAGGAATGATGGAGGCAGTCGGCCACCTTTCCTTTACAAACACATTTACTATATTGGACGTATAAATGGCTGTGTCAAGTGTGATCTATACATGCCTTCAGTGACTTTTCCATGTACTGCCCCGAGGAAAGGAAAGGTAACTCTGTTGAACACGTTCAGTGATTTTTCAAGTATTGCAGGAAGCTAAACTCTGACCAAATCAATAATATTTATATTTCATTGCAATTTATATATTTTGCATAGACAGATAAGTTTTCCACCTGTGGGATCAAGTGACTGTACAGCATAATGCCACTCACCTACATAAAGCTGACGGTCTATTATTTGCAAGAAAATCATTAATGTCATTTCCAGGTTCCTTGGGATCAAAACTTATCCAGTCGTCCTCATCGGCAGCCTTGGATTCCAGTGCATAATCTGCAGCTGTCCAGTGTTGTCTGCTGCCATGGCAACTGGCATCCATAGAAGCAGCACCATCCATGGCTGTGTATGCAAGGTCATAGCATTCCATAAATGTCATTTTATGACCATCCAAACATGTCAGAAATGTGTGCAGTATTTGCTGAATTATTCAACAGTAACATCTTCAAGAAAGGAGTTTCAATGAGCAAGCTTTCATACATGTTTATGCATATATGAATATATATATATATATATATATATATATATATATATATATATATATATTATATATATATATATATATATATATATATATATATATATATATATATATATATATATATATATATATATATATATATATATATATATATATAAACCGTACTCTTTGTGCCCAAGTTCAGAGGTTGCCATAAAGCCATTATGGTGATAACCGGGAGGGCACATTGTATACATTTTGTGTATATATATATATATATATATATATATATATATATATATATATATATATATATATATATATATATATATATATATATATATATATATATATATATATATATATATATATATTATACACACACACATTTGTGTGTGTATTCACTCTTTACGTTTATATACATACATATCTTCACTCTTCAACCTACAGTATGTATATATATATATATATATATATATATATATATATATATATATATATATATATATATATATATATATATTGTTATGTAGGTCATTTCCCCCCCACTCATCATGACCTGAGTTCAATTAGTCTAGAACATTCTCAAGGTCACTGCCCTTGATGACCTCACAACCTTGAATTCAATTAGTCATGTTTGGAATGTTCTGGAAAGTTGATTAGTTGTGTAAGGGAGATAATTTTAGAACAGTAATTAGCATGTCAATAAAAGTTCTAGATTGTTCTTATATGCCTTTATAAAAGGGACGTGCACAGCTTCCAGTCAGACTTTTGGGATCGTGTCTCTTGTGTGTTACTAAACTCCAGCAGTAGTCATTCTCAAGACTTTTCAAGACCTTCACTGCCAACGCTGGATTTATACTGTGGACTTTATGCATCTTCAAGCCTGCAAGGACTGTTCATTCATCCAACTGACTGTTACAACTCTGAGACTGGAGCTTTGCCGTCCCAGCTGAGATAAGTAGTCTGTACACTTTTAAAGCTTGTACTCTGTCCCTAACTTAGCAATTAGTTTTGTTTTCGTAATAAATTTTGTTTAAACGTTAACTGCTGAGTTCACCCTTTTGTTCGTTTTCTCTGCACGTAACAAATTGGGGGCTCGTCCGGGAGACGAATATTTTGAGCCGTTTGACAACATTTTGACAGCCTTTTCAAAACTACTGTATACTGTGAACTCAGCGAAATTCAATCATGGCGGAATTCAAGCCAGACGAATTTATGGATGACCTTGATCAGGACACATTTAATTCCCTCAGAAAAGACAACCTCATAGCACTGGCAAATTTCCTTAAAGTAGATGTCAAAAGATCTATGCGCAAGCGAGAAATTCAGTTCAAGATTGCAAAACATTTAGTTAATTCTGGCCATTTTGAGGAGTCTGCCTTAAAAGATTATGAGCCTGAGTCTTCCTTCGAACTCAAAAAATTAGAATTAGAAATACAGGCAGATTTGGAGCTTAAGAAATTGGAATTAGAAAAGGAAAAATTGCAAATGGAAGAAAGGGAAAGGCAGGAAAAATTACAAATGAAAGACAAAGAATTACAAATGAAAGACAAAGAATTACAAATGGAGAAAGACAGAGAGAAAAGGAGAGAGAATTGGAAGAACATCGACTACAGTTAGAAATGAGACGTTTAGAGCTTGGACAATCAGGAAAATTCTTCCCTTCAGACAAGTTTGACATCACTAAGCATTTCAGGTTAGTTCCCCCTTTCCAAGAAAAGGATGTTGATAAATATTTCCTTCATTTTGAGAAAATTGCTCAGAGTCTGAATTGGCCTAAGGAGTCCTGGTCTATGCTTTTGCAGAGTGCTTTGGTGGGTAAAGCCAGAGAAATTTACATTCAGTTGTCAGTAGAGCAGGCTTCAAATTATGATTCTGTGAAGGAATTAATTCTCAAGGGCTATGAGTTGGTGCCTGAAGCTTACCGTCAGAAATTTAGGGATTGTGAGAAGGTGAAGGATCAAACTTATGTTGAATTTGCTCGAACAAAAGAACAACTGTTTGATCGTTGGTGTTCTTCTGAAAAGGTCAGTCAGAATTATGACAAATTACGACAGCTTGTTTTGATTGAAGAATTTAAGAGGTGCATTCGGAGTGACATCAAGACGTTTATCAATGAACAAAAGGCAGATACATTGGAGGTTGCTGCACGTTTGGCCGATGATTATTCATTGACCCACAAATCTTCATTTCTCAGCAAACCATCCCAGTCCTTTTCATACAGAAACAATGCAGGTAAATTTAACTCCTCCTTTTCATCCAAGAATTTTTCAAAGGAGAGTAGGAAATCAAATGACAACAGTTCACAAAATTTAAGTAACACTCACACATCATCAGATCCCAAGTCTCAATCTCCTTCTGACAAACAGTTCGGTACACTTTCTTGTAATTATTGTAAGAAAGACGGCCATTTAATGTCAGATTGTTTCAAATTGAAAAGAAAACGTGAAGGTCAAAGTGGTCAAAGTGGATCTAAGCCCACCGGCTTTATTTCTTCATCAACTCAATTAGAGTCTAATAATGTGTGTAACACATTGTCTGAGGTTAAACCCCTCTTATCCCCAATTAATGAGGTCAAGGTCAATTCTTCTCAGGATAGCATTATGGGTATTTTCGAGCCATTTATTCATAATGGTTTATATCACTTTCTAGTGATTTCTCTTCCGCTACCCCTGTCAAAATTTTAAGAGATACCGGGGCTTCCCAGTCTCTTTTGTTGGCAGATACCCTGCCGTTTTCTGAAAAGTCATTTTCAGGTTCTAAAGTTCTTATTAAGGGGTAGATTGTAATGACTACATTCCTGTTCCTCTCCATAATGTCTATTTGTCTTCGGACTTTGTTTCTGGACCTGTGGCTTTAGGTATTAGGCCTTTTTTGCCTTTCGAAGGGATTCACCTTCTTCTTGGAAACGACCTTGCTGGGGACAAGGTCATTACTAATCCACTTGTGACTGATAATCCTAGTTTAGATCAGGATCCAGAGCCAATTGAACAAGAGATACCCGATTTATTTCCTTCATGTGCCATTACTCGAGCCATGTCAAAGAAAACTTCCGAGAATCAAAATACTCTCAAAAATAATGTCACAGATGTTGACTTAAATGACACCTTCTCAGTCAGGTGTTTGACACGGATCATTCCGTTATCCCTCGTGGATTTGAAACTTCCAGTAAAACTTCTGCTGACCAAAGTCAGACATTTTCTAGATCAAATCTCATTGCAGAACAACACAAAGACCCAGATATTTTGTCTTTGTTTGACAGGGTAGATGATGAAGGTAAAACTTCAGATAGCTCTGTTTCCTATTATACAAAATCTGGTATTCTCATGCGTAAATGGAGACCTCCAGATGTTTTGGTTGATGATGATTGGGCTATAAAACATCAAATTGTGGTTCCAAAGCCCTATCGTGCTGAAATATTGCGCCTGGCCCATGAAACGCCCTGGGCTGGTCATTTGGGAGTCAGGAAAACTTATCATAAAATTCTCAGTCACTTTTATTGGCCTAATCTCAGGCAGGATGTAGCACATTTCTGTAAAACTTGTCACACATGTCAAATGGTAGGAAAGCCAAATCAGACCATTCCAAAGGCCCCTTTACAGCCAATTCCTGCATTTCAAGAACCATTTAGTAGGATTCTAATAGACTGTGTTGGGCCCCTACCAAAAACAAGATCAGGAAATGAGTACATGTTGACAATTATGTGTACATCAACTCGGTTCCCAGAAGCCATACCACTGAGAAACATAAAGACAAAGACTATAGTGAGAGCTTTAGTCAAATTTTTCACTTTATTTGGCCTCCCTAAATGTGTCCAGTCCGATCAAGGCTCCAACTTTATGTCTGGAATTTTTCAACAAGTAATGGATCAGCTAGGCATTAAACAGTATAGGTCATCCGCCTATCATCCAGAAAGTCAGGGTGCTCTTGAGCGATTTCATCAAACTTTGAAAAACATGATTAGGACCTACTGTTTTGACACAGAGAAGCAGTGGGATGAAGGAATTCATTTTTGCTCTTTGCTGTTAGAGAGTCAATTCAAGAGTCTCTTGGTTTTAGCCCATTTGAGCTTGTATTTGGACATACAGTCCGTGGCCCACTTAAGCTCGTTAAAGAGAAATTCCTATCAGACGACGATGATTGTCTGAATATTTTACAATATGTGTCAGATTTTCGTACAAAACTCTCTAAAGCATGTGAATTAGCCAGAGAAAATCTTGAGTCATCTCAGCAGTCAATGAAAACCAAATACGATAAAAACACCTCAAAACGGAAGTTTGAACCAGGTCAAAAAGTTCTTGTTCTACTTCCAATTCCTGGCAAACCACTCCATGCTCGTTACTTTGGGCCATACCTAATTGATAAGAAATTGAGTGATTTAAATTACATCATAATAACACCTGACAGGCGAAAACAAAACAGCTATGTCACATAAATATGCTTAAGCCATATTTGGATAGGGATAATCCTACTATAACTCAGCCTGTCAGTGCAGTCAGTTCAAGCCATTATGAAGATAGTGATACTGAAACTGACTTGAGTGAAAATACTCTAAACTCAAAGCTGGGCTCGGTCAAGCTTCAGAACTCAGAAATCCTGGAGAAGCTGGAGTCTACAAAGTTGGCACACCTCCAGCCAGAACACCAACAACAGGTGAAAGAACTGCTCCACGAATATAAACACCTGTTTCAAGATGTTCCAACGAGGACAAACATCATCCACCACAACGAAGATGTCTGCGACAGTAATCCAGTGGAACAACATCCAGACGGACTGAATCCTGCGAAAGCGGAATATCTCCAGGAGGAAGCCAAGTATTTGCCGAACAATGACTTTATTGAACTCGGTAAAAATAACCGGACTTTGCCGTGCATACTTTATGCCAAATTCAGTGCCATTTCAAGTTTTCCAACAACAAATTGCAAGAAGATAGTCATGGGACATCCTGTTTGCTACTTTCACGCAAATTTAACAAATCCCAGAGAAACTACTCTACAATTGAAAAAGAGTGTTTATCTTTGATATTAGCTTTACAGCATTTTGAAGTTTATGTTACTTCTTCAAATCAGCCAATAGTGTTTATATTGATCACAACCCTCTTGTTTTTCTGCAGAAATTTAAAGCAAAATCAGAGATTGCTAAGATGGAGTTTAATGTTACAGGAGTTAATCTTGATATTAGACATATCAAAGGCAGAGACAATTTAATTGCAGACTGTCTCTCTCGTATTTAGAACTTATTGTTGTTCACACTTTTAAGATTACATTTGTAAAAGAAAGATTTTTCATTGAAAAATTTTCTTTTTTGAAGAGGGGGTGTGTTATGTAGGTCATTTCCCCACACTCATCATGACCTGAGTTCAATTAGTCTAGAACATTCTCAAGGTCACTGCCCTTGATGACCTCACAACCTTGAATTCAATTAGTCATGTTTGGAATGTTCTGGAAAGTTGATTAGTTGTGTAAGGGAGATAATTTTAGAACAGTAATTAGCATGTCAATAAAAGTTCTAGATTGTTCTTATATGCCTTTATAAAGGGACGTGCACAGCTTCCAGTCAGACTTTTGGGATCGTGTCTCTTGTGTGTTACTAAACTCCAGCAGTAGTCATTCTCAAGACTTTTCAAGACCTTCACTGCCAACGCTGGATTTATACTGTGGACTTTGTGCAGCTTCAAGCCTGCAAGGACTGTTCATTCATCCAACTGACTGTTACAACTCTGAGACTGGAGCTTTGCCGTCCCAGCTGAGATAAGTAGTCTGTACACTTTTAAAGCTTGTACTCTGTCCCTAACTTAGCAATTAGTTTTTTTTCGTAATAAATTTTGTTTAAACGTTAACTGCTGAGTTCACCCTTTTGTTCGTTTTCTCTGCACGTAACAATATATATATATATATATATATATATATATATATATATATAATACAAAGTAGTAATATATGTTACTTAAGTTTCATGCATCCTGCAATCTTCAGACAATTGTCTGTCTGTCTGTCTGAAGGTTGCATGATGCATGAAACTTAACTAACAGATATTATTATTTTGTACTTGACTATATATATATACATATATTTAAAAACTATCTACTGTTGATTGACCAATCAGAGTGCTCAATTCAGGGTGTTTTATCTACTCATAAAGCCCTGGTCACCAAATTCCAGAAACAAATGACAGCGCCGTAGTAAAGTACTGTCCAATCAAAAGTGAACATGTCATATTCTGTAGACATCTGGTACGTTTTAATATTCAAATTTGGCAACACAGTGGAAACCAGCTGCAACACAAAATCTGCTGTGCCCTAGGGCATTTATATAATGTGCCCTAGGGCATTTATAGGATGTTCCATTACATTAGAAGGCTATTTCACAAATAAAGTTTTAATTCATATCCTAAACATGTTACATTGACAAAGGGGACGGTTGACGTAAAACACATTGAAAACGAAAATATATCAGTTAGGGGCGATAGTTTTTAAGTCGGATAAAACCCTCGTCCTCGGGCTCTTCTGGTATATAAAGTCCAACCCTACGATAAAATGTCTCGGCCTGCGGCCTCGACATTTTATCGTTGGGTTGGACTTTATATACCAGAAGAGCCCTCGTACTCGGGCTTTATCCTATACATATATACACATATACACACAGACTATATATATATATATATATATATATATATATATATATATATATATATATATATATATATATATATATATATGATATACTTCCCCACTTTCAATATACAATGTGAATAGAACTTTAAATCTGCATATGGGTTGTAGCTTGGCAATATCATCACTTAATGTGTTAAATAAACTTGAAATTTACCATCCTCTGATCTCTCATCATTCTGTAGTCTGTACGCCTTTAGAGAATGTGGCTCCTCCATTTTCAATTGTAGTATCTAGACTGGGAGAAAATTACAGAAACATGGAAGGCATGTTTAATTCAAGTACAGTTTGCTCTCATTTGTAGGAAATAGGTGAATGTATTTGTTGATTTATAGGGACTGTTGATTATAAAGAAATGTGATTTATTTGTTTAGGGCCAACCCCACCCCTTCCCCCCACCTGTCCCCCTTAACTGTGGAAGTTGTTTGGGAATGTCTACAAAAAATTCTCTATTGCAATTTTGGCACACACAAAACAAACTGAGGTCTGACCCCCTCCCCCATAAATGAAAATAATCATGTTTTTTTATTTGTCAGCTTTTATGACAACAGTCCAGGTGTATGTATTTTAAACCTGGGTCCATGTGTTGGGAACAAAACCAGGGAGGCTACCATTGGATATTAAGCAATACAATGAAGAACTTATCAAACTATTGGCACACATTGTTTTGTCTTAGCTTGAACACTGCTGAATCATAACATCTTTAGATACTTATAGACCAAATTCTAAGGTAATCAGACAGGTACTTATTGAAGATTTTTACTACACAAAAGTGAGTAGTAATACTTGCTATTCTCAAAAACGGCAATATTGTAATTTCATGATTAGATTTTGGATAAATCTGAAGGAAAAATATCCTTAAGAACGATTGCAAATCATATGTCTAAGGATATGGAGAGATTTGTGAGGGGGAAAGTTATCACCGACAGTAGCAAAATTATTTTGAAATATTTGAAATCTATGGGTAATTTCATAGGAACCGGCAGTCCTGATTTCAAAGCAATCAGCCTAGGTAAACATGGTTCTATGATTGTTTTACAGGACTTTTCAACCAAAAATGAATAAACATGAAAACTTATTTCAAACAACAAGAAATTGCAGGGTCGCTATAAATCATGTATAAAAGCATCTTCCCGCTAGTCAAGGAGCGGATCTCCCCGGCCTGTTTATTCTCTCACCAAAAATAACTATGGTCGAAATGTTAATATACATACGACATTTCCTCTACGGTATACAAGTATATAAACGTATGGGTAAAGGCACTGAACTGAGGACGCAGCTATAATTTCTCAGTGCGTCAATATGCACGGCCACGGGTCAATGATGATTGAAAGCATTAAGACGGCGGTCTAGCCGGATCCCTGAAAACCGGAGTGCTTCAAAATCATAGTTTGAACAGAGAGACGGATGAGCGAAGCGAAAATGAAAACAAAAAATCCCGGAAATACGGACAGAGCACATGCAACGTTGGGTGGAAAATTTCTGCGGGCCGACAGATTTTGCCAGTTTTGAATGCTTACATTGGTTGCATGGTTACCTTCGTCTGTGCCGTATTCCTGCGATATAGGAGAAGTGTTTCCGTCGCTACAAAGATGATGTGTCACCGTACGTACATCGCATCAGCAACAACTAGTGTGGGTGACTGACTACAACAAGCGACTAAGGTCAGGAACGCTTTATTTACTGGCAATGACGACACGGGGAAAACCCTTTCCCATAATGCAAGACCGACCCAGACTGATGAACACGCTGAAAGATGCAGTCGTGTGTATGGGATGGGCCGCCTGTCCGTAAACTGTCAATAAACTCAACCGTACATTGTGATTGGTTCCAACGAGATTTTGTTGGAGAACAGCTACTCAGCACCGCGCCTTCAGTTGTTGTTTGGGTTGGAGTTGACAGAGACCACTCCACAAATAAATCCTTCAGTCTACACATATACTCATCAATATCTACAAGTATAACGGAAGACGTTGTAATATAAGTTGGATATCGGTTAAAAAGTTTAAATCCGTGATTAAGCTTACTTTCCATTAAACCCTAACCCCTAGAAAGTTAAAAAGTATTTAATGATTGAACCTTTTCCAAGACTCTTTCTCTTTCAAGTGAAGCGAATGATGCCCTGCGATGGTGTTGTATTGAATATGAAGACGGGTGAAGACAATATTTTGACAAATATTTCTACAACAACAATAACCTTAAACAAAGTTAAAGCTTCTCCTTAGGCCTAAAGATACAGCGCCTCGAGGACAGATTAGTTCGAACTCTCAAATTTCTACAATTCTTTTCTAATCTACCACATGTGGGGGCTCATTTTAAAGCTCTTGGAGAAAGAAAAACTTTCACCGTCTTACTTTTTTTGAAAATCCAAAATTTTATCCCGCCTAATAGAGTTAACACAGGATGGCGCTATTTTGATTTTCGAATTAAATATCGCAAAATGTTGGGTAATTCGTTTCGCAAATTCCAAACTTTGAACGGTGACCCCCGATTTTTATTAATTTGGTCAAAGCAAATCACTCTGCACGCAGTTTGTGCGCTGCTCAGATCTACTATCATGAGGTTTACACTGAGTGAGAAATGACGCTAAAGGTCAATTAGGGTCACTAACAATAATAAGCCGAAATGTTCGCGTGGAAGGTATTCGCAAGCGGTTTCTTGATTGGTGGGTCTTTTTCGTTTATCATTCCCTTCGTTTGCTCAGCAATCAACTCAAAAATAAACCTGATTGGTGTGTTCGAGGGGATCGTACGATAGCAGAAGGGTAGAAAGATTATTTGGCGGGAACGAAGAGTCTGAATGCGCCTCGAAAGTGAAAGACTTAAACTTTTGCTCAAACTTTCCTTGAGGAATCTTTCAACCATTCTCTTTCAAAATAAAGAATAAAAATCGGGGGTCACCCTGCAAATTTTGGTACTAGAGAAAAAAATAACTCAAGTTTTACCGATATTTAAAATTCAAAATGGCCACCATCCCTGTGTGTTAACTCTATGGAGAAAAATAAAATTTTCGAATTTCGAAAAAGTAAAGCCGGTTAAAAGTTTTCTTACACCACGAGCTTTACCATGAACCCCGACAAGTGGTACATGTATATCAGAAAAGAAATGTAAAAGTTTGAGAGTCTAAATTTGTGTCCCCGAGGCGCGTTCTACCTTATTAGGGGTGGGGTTGGGAGGTGGGGGAGTTTCCATGTGTGGTGAGTGGGGAGGTGGCATGCAGAATTTTACCGGGGGGGGGGGGCTTTACATGTAAAAGCGTAGCGGAGATAGTTGCGAACAGCATTCACTACTCTCCCAGAATTTTAATTTTGTTCAAAATACCTGAGAATAGTAGGCCTGTATTGGTGTGTAAAACATCGCTGGACAAAATTGCTTGAAAGGCCATCTGGCTGCCCCTGAACACCCACACATGCATATTCACCCCAAGGCCCATCAGATTACGTTCAATCAAGGGCAGAGTAACCGTAGTCAAATTCAGTAATTTTGCTATCGGATTAAAACTCGCAACCTACTCACATAGAGAAAAGAAGTCACCATCAAAACCTCTCGGCTTCATATATGAGTATGCGAAGTGTGTCAAACTACAATTGTTGGTTGCAGAAAATGTCAAGTCCAAGTTTTGATGATAAAACTGGGAAAGGGCTGTTACAAGTTGTTTAAAATAACTTCAGCAGACCGAGTTTCAATCGAAAGTGCATATTTCTCTTTAATTTTTCGCATATTGCTCCCCACTTACTTAATCTATTTCTCGCGATCGGTGTGAAACTTCTGGGGTCGACCCCAATCCAAAAAGAAAAGGAATAAAGTTTTTATCCGACATCAAACATTTGAAGTCACCCCAGACACTAATTATTGCATTAACATATATTGTTCGCAGAATCGTACCATAACATTGTTATTGCACAATTCCTAAACACTAAGAAGCGACAAAATTATGTCGATGGTTGTTTTGCAACCTGATTGCTTTGTTTAAACACTGTCACAAGAACTTCGGACAACTGTTGTTCAGGATGAACACACAAGCATATAAGCTTAATTAGCCATTGTCAATTTCAAAGGATACAGGTCACTTTCAGATAGTAGGGGACAAACACGTGCAATAGGTCTACGTTTTGCAAGCGCTTCGAGAAAGGCAATCGCGGTAGTTCAGCGGACCACCCGGGGAAAACTGACACCAGCAAGAAGAAATTGGATTTTCTTGTTTCGTCATGCGATGTGGAGACGGCTGTTGGCAGCTTTGTAATGACCAACTTGAGGAGAAGAGGATATGAACGGGAATGGGGAGAGGAAACAAGTTGGAAAGATGATAAATTGAGAAAAGGTTTCACATATTTACAATCTAAGTATTACATGTAAGGATCATCTGGTTATAACTCACTCAATCTCTCAATTTCTAAAACCATGTTCAGTGGACAACATCACTTATACGAAAGCATTGGTACGATAGGCTTTACTAAGAGAGCGTTGAATTATTATGGTTGGAGTTGGCCGGCAAAATCCTTGAAGAGTAGTCATCGGACATTGGAAACCGTTTTTTCTTTTTCACATGGCACTGAAGGGGATAACTTAATATTCAGAATTTTCCATCCCGCAAAAGCGTGTTTAAGAATACAAAATATTCCGGGGAATAGAGTTATTTTGAAAATACGAAACAGTGCAAGTAAAATAATATCTGTAAAATCATGTCACACGTTAAGTTAGCCGGTGGGGATGATAGGATGGAAGAAAGCTGAAATTGCTAACTGTGTGAATCACAATTCTGTTTTCACCTGATTTGGTCAACTTTATACTATACTTCGGCATAGAGCCTATACATGCATGTGGGATACATCGATCGTTGAAAATGTTGCTTGTTTTCAAAAACAGACATTATTATCATGTACTTTCTGGGTTGGAGCCGCAAAGCTATCTTGCAGGATATGTTGATGTACTCAAACGTGATTTTAGGGGAGATAAATAAACCTTTGTGTACAAAAAGAAAAATTAGGGGGAAACATCAAAAAGATGCAAAATTAGAGTTTGAAGGTAGAATGCGCCTCGGGGACAGATATTTGAACTCTCACATTGTTTACGTTAGTTTCGTGACCCACCTCTTGTTTAGGTTCATTCATCTTCGCTTGCCAAGGTCGGATCTCAGCTCCGGGCAGCTGGATGCTTCCCGAAATCAGTGGAAGACTCCTGTCTAGCTAACGAGCCGTGCGAGAGGACGATGAGGTTCATTTTAAAGCTCTTTGAATAATACATAGATTTTTCAAAGACCTTATATAGTGAAGATTGAAAATTTAATTTTTTACCACAGTTAACACAGGGATGTCGGCCATTTTCATTTTAAACTATCGATAAATTTATGGTAATTCCGTTTTACCCAAATTTGCATGGAGACCCCTAATTTTTATGCGTGATATTGAAAGAGAGTGGTTGAAAGTTTTCATGAGGAAAATTAGAGCAGAAGTATGAGTCTTCAATTTCGATTCACATACTACCTTATTTCTGCAGCGAACAGTTGCAAAATCTGCCATCATTAGATATACCTCTTTGACGCTATTCAGCATCCCGTACCGTAGCTGCTACCTTTCAGTTCGGTATTTTGTTTTGATGAGTGGAGGTTCCCGCCCTATTGCTCGGAATCCGTGACTTCCGCTTTAACAAAAACAAACTTATTTTACGCTTGCAATTAATGTCAAGTTGTATTCTCCTGCATTTCTCAGAAATGTTGAGCTCGTAGTTAGGGGAATACGAGTTGAGGTACCAGTCTGGATCGTAATGCTTTCAGTAACTGAAGCCGACACACCAAGATTTTGATTGTAGGGGTAGCACCACTCTAGATCATTATTTCAAGATGGCAACGTGACGTTCCACGTCTTGAATTCTGATCCTTTATATCTGATCCCCAGTGTACATTCTCTACAAAGTTATCTACCTTTTCTAAACTTACATAACTACAAAAATATCATCATTACACAATGGTCATCACATGGAAATTTTCCCGTCAGTCTTCGATTGTTTCTTAAGATTAAACAAGATCACACCGTGGAATATCCCGTTCTCGATTGTTCTCATTCAACTTTTTACCATAATCAGTCAAAGTATGACGCTATCTCCTATCTCCTTCTCGTACGATCTTGAACCAACCTTCACACGCCTTAATTGACCACTTGCGGGACGCTTCGAGATGAAAATCTTCACAAGGGAGGGCGTTACAGAAAGAAGCTTTCCAGCACCTTGCTACGCCCGGTTGTTTTACAACTGTTGTTTTCAAACCTGTCATTGCGATCACACAGAGTATAACTAGGTCATCTGACAGATGTTTTACTTACGCCCTGTATCTTTCAGCTGTCTTTACAAACTGTGTGAAGAAAATCGGACGTGTATTTCAACGTCTTTTAGATCACTCAGAAATCGTAGTAAATAGAAGTACATTTTATTCATCAATTCCAATATTCAATGAAATTATTACAACTCTGTTGTGGTTGTTGTAACAACCAACGTAACATCAGGCACAAGTTCATAGTTAAAGGCAATAAGTCAAAATGGATCCAAGCAGATCACATTTTTCAAATTCACTGATATGTTTTTATTTTTCTATTTTCGGTACAAATGCAAACAAGTTTATCAACATCTTCGAACATGGATCATAGATTCTAATACATCATTTCAAAACACCCTTTTATTGGATCAAGTCAAACTTTGGTACTTAATTTAACGAAACCTTCAATCGTACACAGACATCATCACATTTTACGCACTGCAAACCAAATTAATATTTGAGTGCTTTTAGGTCAGTTACCGTAAACTCTGCACCAATCAGCTTTCGAAAAAGTCAGTAACACAATACAGCTGTTGGGGGCGCACTTTCTTCGGAGCCCCCACATGACTCAAAATATCAATGACTGGCAACCTTTTAGTGAAGCCGCCGAATGCCGAATGCATTTTAAAGCGTCCGTGTCCTATCACACCTCCATATACTGTGTGCGCTAAAACAATGGTGTTATGATGGATTCCCTCTTATTACAGTTTTTGGGTATAATGTACACACTCTTGTAGACTGTTGGTCTCAAATTCCACATATTGTTTCTGTATATACCAATATATGTATACGCATCAGGTTTATAAGCCATTTGGCACTTAATTCCAGCATTTTTTCGGAGTTTCTCCTCCAAATCAAAAATCTGCGCTTCATCAGTACAGTCCTCATTATAAACACAAATAACATGCTTATAATCGGGCTGTAATGACTCAAAGGGACTGATTTTTGCGCTGTGCCCTAGATGACCGCTGACCGTTGCCTTGGCAATCTTTTCCCATGTATAGTCTACTAGAAAACCTGTTTGCATCATAATTATTACCCACTTGCCAAACTTTACTTGATGAGACTTTGCCAGTTGCATTATTGTGTGGTAGTTTATTGGTCGACCGGATGCTTTTAGCCTCTCCCAGTCTTCGTCGAGACCATCGATATCAGGGTCATATTCCATGAGCCGATCTTGTGGCGATCGAACAGCAATCCATCCGATACCGTCTGATCTAAAACTCGGGAACAACATCATCGTTTATTAATTTACAGTCATGCCGTTTCGCGCATACACCCCCCCCCCCCCCCCACACACACACACACACAATCATTGCGATTCAAAATACGTCATCTCAGCAGTATGTCATAGCACTAAAATCACACATAAACATCGTCTGATACAGTAACAAATATTTCTGAGAAACATTAGGGGTCAACTGTGACTTATTTACGTGATATGTTTCATTCACGAGCAATTACGTTATAAAAACAGCAGCTACAACAACATTAACAACAGTAATAGCCACTATCAGTGCATTAGCGTATGACTGCTCTTTAATATGAATAAATATATATAAGGCTACATTCACAAATATTGCTGATGGGGATGCTGTTGGAATCACAATTAAAATCTTATTTTTATCAGATCCCCCGCAATACTCTTAAAAAGATTTCAAATTCCTATCTACATGATCATGATCAGAGTTTTCATCCCCCTCCAAAACTATCATATAGCCAAATATTATCAGTGTATGCGCAGGAAAAAAATTGCGCAGTTTTGAGAGCAGATATTCAAAACTGCCTGTTTATTGCGCACACATATGTAGCGGTTATAGAAATGTTGTCTGCACTTTGTAGAGCCATATTCCTAGGGTGATATCTTAACTCGATTCATTTTTAAATGCATCGGTGGACTTTTTGGATTTGTTACTCTAAGCAGACTTGCATGACCTGTCTAAAAAGAATGTTTTAAAAGTACAAGATATGACCTCGGTGCCACCTCGATGCAATAAAAGTTTGAAAAAAATGGCAATACTGGAAGATTGAAATATTCCATCAAATGAAACTTTCAATCTTTAAAATTTTTGATGTTACAATGGCAAAATTCGGTAAAAAATTAATAATTCCATTTATTCACACATTTTTTAATTTTGTTATTGTACAATGAGAATGTTAACATTTCGTTCACTGCATGAGCTTGAAGTGAACGGTTTTACAGGCCTATACTGATATTCGTGAAAAAACTGTCTTTTCATCATCGGGTTGTAGAAAATCAAGCATGGTGACTCCATCTTTTTTCTTTAATTTTTTAATTTCCTTATGTAGCGGAATTCAAAAGTCAAAAATTCAAAAGTATGACATAGTTTCATTTTTTCCAATCATACATCCCTAAGCAAACAATATTACAACATACAATATTACAACATAACTTTCAAAAGTCCCCCTTTGCTAGCCCAATAATTTTCAACCCCCCCCCCCCTGAATTACTTCGCCTCCTCTCACCAGTATTTGTGAATGCAGCCTAACATCTACAGCCATTAATGTTGGATGTAAACATTTATAACCCAGTTTCATCTCCATTTCCGCCCAGGAGACACCTGAATCTCCCCTACCTTTGTAAAACCGATGGTTTATTTCTTTCAAGGAATTGATCGATATTGTGGCCATGTTTTCTGGGGTCAAAGATTATCCAGTTATCGTCATCAGCAGCCTGCGCTTCCTTTGCGTAGTCCTCAGATGTCCAATTTCGTCTGTCGTCGCATACATTGGTTGGTACATAACTTACTGAACTTGCCATACCCTATCAACAAAAGAACGGTATTTCTGAGAATGCCTTTCACAGCCTAACGTAAAAAGGTATACTGTCACCTGTTCCAATTTTGCCACAGTTACCATGGAAAGAGAAAATCTAACCAATCACAGATTTTAAGCGGGTGGCCGCTTTTTAAAAACAGCGCCCCCACATGGGCATTTTGAATACCAAGGAACGCCCCTTTGACTATGTATGGGCATATTCAGATTACAGGTGACTGTATACCTTTAACTCTGACTGGCTGTACGTGCGTAAAAGTAAAAACTGGAGGTCCACTAATTAAGTATTCAAAATGATGTAATTATTTCAGGGTCTATGGACTTGAACTTTGTATTTAACCAATTTTGTTGGATGCTGTATCTTTGTCATCAAAATTATCCCATGCCAATGAATCAATGGCTGTTTCGTCAGTCAGCTTTAAAACACGGTCCTACCCACTCGTTCATTTCTAACATTCAAATATCTCAATAAAAAATAAAACTTCTTCGTGTCAAAGAAAATTTTGTTGCTGACGTTGAGTGACACCCGAGACTGCCAATAAAATGTGATGCCTATTTGGTGCAAAAATTATCAAACAAATTATGGAAAAATAGTGACAATATCACTGTTCGCTCCCATATAGTTATCAAAACAAGTCAACAATTGTATGAAACATGGACATACATATACAGACAGACTGACATACACAGACTGGCACAGAGTGATGACATTGACCCCAAGTGTGCCTTGGCCCATGGAGAGTGATAAAGATATAACAAACAGCTGAATGTAATGATAAAATAGTTAAGTATAGGCTTATACAGGCACTGAGAGTGAATATGTTACAGCAATTTGATTAGTTTCTTTTCCTTTTCTACTTCTGTAATAATATTTAAGACAATCAATCTGCAAGGCAGTTTATGTATTGACAAATATGTTATCTTTTACAAGCACACAGTAAACTGTTCTTGATTTTTCATTTACAATATTTGACATAGACTGAAATACATAACATGCAACCAATGTTTACACTTTGCCCATACACCAGATACATGGAGAAATTTCAACATACAATCATCAACTCAGAAACCCTACAGGAAAAAGTAAACATTGTTCTTCAAGAACAGCTGGTACATCCACATCTGGAACAACTTACAAACTTAACCAATTACACAAGGATGATGACACAAGAGATAAAGTTAAACTGTGGTGAACTTGACTATTCCTTTCAAATTCTTACCTAACTTGACATCTTAAACTAAAATACACTGCATGGTTAATTGTGCACAAAAATACATCGGGGTGGACCATTTGATAAGGGATGGTGTCTGGAAGATCGATGAGGTACATTATCTTTTTTATCCGATCCATTGTACAATTCTTTTTTCCCCACTCTTCCACCTTTCCTTTTGTCAAACCTTCTCTGGCTGAATTTTTATTGGCATTTGTTTGGAATTTTTTCAAAATCTGCCAGGATTTTTTTACCGCATTTCAACACCAAATACAGTTTACCATATCAAATGCTTACTAAATCACCACATTATATACTCTTAGTTCCAGTAGGTATAAAATTACCAAAAAAAATCTTAAAAATACAAAATGAAAGATATCCCAGTAAAACTGAAAGTTTCGCAAAGTTGCCCCAAAAATTCAAAATTCCGGATTTCAACTTAATTTCAATATATCTTATCAACAAAAACCCTAAGGACCGGTTTACTAAATATCAAAGCAATCAGACTAGTAAATTTTGAGAAACAAATTTTTGACCAAAAATGAGAAAAATTGCCCCCAAAAATACAAAATTGCAGATTTCATCCTAATTTTAAATATATCTAATTAACATAAACCCTAGGAAAATAATCGCTATCATACCAATCCATAATCCAATAACAATAGGTCAAAATTTGTATGACAATAGTTGTAAACATAGACACAAAACAGCACAGAACAGACAGTAAATAGACGGTACACAAACAAAGTCAAATTCATGAAAGAAAGATATATGGACTTCTGGCCAAAAGACCAAGAAGTGATGTCAGGTGTTTCGAAAATAGTAAGCGCATCCTGCCCCACATGTGGCACCCGCCATATATCAATCTGTAAGTCAGATAGGTAGTGGTCACTAACTAAGGCCCCATGTCACCGATGCCATCAGTGATCATTTGTCGAAGAGAGATATTGTATTTATCTACCAGCTTGCGATACCTGCCAAAAAAGCGTTTGAATGTAGAGACAAGTCTTGCTCTGGTGTAACCTTGATTTAACAGTTTGTAAGAGGGATGGCCATGTCTCTCTACAAAATCACCATATGAACTGCATGCTCTTGCATATCGAATAAGCTGGGAAATGTATACCCCATAAGCAGGTGAGAGTGGAATATTACTAATGAGGTGTGGAAAATTGATTATACTAAAGTTGAAATCATCTTTCTGTCATATAGCCTAGTAGACAGGTGACCATTAGAGTCAAATTCTAGTAAAATGTCCAGATAGGAAGCAGAAGAGGCCGTTTCTGTAGTTTCTTTAATCTCCAATTCTGGAGGATAAATCTTAGCGAGATATTTACTGAATTCAGAGTTATTCAATGAAATAACATCGTCTATGTATCTAAATGTAGGTTGAAAGTACGAGCTACAGAGACCTTTTTTCTGCTTGATAAGGTTCTGGATAAATTCTGCCTCGTATGAGAACAGAAATAAGTCGGCAAGTAAGGGAGCACAGTTAGTGCCCATGGGAATTCCTATACACTGTTGGAAAATGTGTCCTCCAAATTCAACAAATATGTTGCCAATGAGGAAATCAAGCATACTGATAATGTCTTTCTCGGTATAAAACACTTTAGCGTTAGTAATATTTTTAACAAAATATGTAGAATTATACCCCAATACCACATATTTGTAACGGCGTGAACCGTTTTTGTAGAAAAATGCTTGGTTGATGATGTTTTTCAAGCGTTCTTTCAATTTATCATGTGGTATTGTGGTATACAATGTGGAAAAATCGAAAGTTTTAATAGATGTTATTTTTGAAACAGATCTTGATTTCAAATTTTCCAAGAGTTCCTTCGAATTTTTTAATATCCACATTTGATTTACACCACTCCGAGAAAAGACAACATCACAGTATGCTTGAAGTCCCCGTTTAACAGTACAAAGAACAGCAGTCAGTATCTTCGATAACTCTGTTGTTGAACATTTTGAAGATCCTGCGATAAACCTAGCTTTGTAAGGTGTTTTGTGGAGCTTTGGTATCCAGTATAAGCTAGGCAACTTATTATGGTCATCCTTTGTTGTAATATTAAAATTATCCATGAATGACTTATGGTTTGCCAAAATTTCAGATTTGTTGAACATTGATTGTCTGTAAGTGGAGTTGGTGGAGGTCTTAGTTACACCAAGTTCGTCTGTAAGACATTCAAAATAATACTTCTTACAGACAAATACAATGTTATTGGCAGCTTTATCAGCAGGGACGACAACATATTTGTCATGGATATCATTCAAACACTTAACAGCATCAGGATCTTTAAATACAGAATAGGGTCTTCTGCAAACATGTGATCTTAGTCGACCAATACGGCCACGCACTATTTTCCTCACAGATTTGACCCATTCTGACAGTGTGTCCAGCTCTACATTCTCCCTTTTAGCCCATTTCCTGGCATATTCTTCAACAGAGTCCATAATGATCTTAAAATTATGGTTCCAGTTGATCCTGCGAGGTTCTCTGAACTTGGGTCCACAAGATAATATCTTACGAAGGTGGTGATGTTCAACCAAGTTCAGATCACCAGTGATGACATGGCCAACTGGAGTATATTTGAAGGGAGATGTAGAGCAGTCACATGATGCTGGTGTTTGAAGGAATTCATCAATTTTAAGTGCCGCAATGCCTTATTGTAATTGAATATTTTATTGGAGATTGTCTTGGTGTATTGATATGACAGAATAGGTACAGACTGGTTCTTAAAGTATACAGGTATAGTTGATGTAACCTGTACACTAGATATCAAAGCTACCAGATCAGAAGTTTTAGGAGAAAAAAATTTGACCAAAAAGGCAAAAATTGCCCCAAAAATAAAAAAATTGCCAGTTTCAACATACTTTCAATACATCATATTGACATTAATCTTAATTACCTGTATACCAAATACATGTATCAAAGCTATCAAATCAGCGGTTTTTGGATTAAAAATTTTTTTATCAAAAATTGGGAAAATTGCCCCAAATTACAAATATGACAATATCAATACAATTTGTACAAGCATGACTGAGGTCATTCTGAGGAACATGAATAAAGTTTCATAGCAATCAGACGAGCGATTTTAGAGAACAAGATTTTTGTACTAAAAACGGGAAAAATACCCTAAAAATACAAACATGCAAATTTCATCCCAATTTTTGCACACATAGTTTAGAATACCTAAAGAAATCTGCATACCAAATTTCAACCAAATCTGACCAATGCTTACTAAGTATTAGCCATTTGCAGGATTTTTCCTTTTTTCCCCCTCATTTGCATACTTTTGGCACTGACAAGTTCATTTGAACAAATTCACATCTCCACCCCTAGGTGCACCTGTACACCAAATACTAAGACAGTAGGTGCTACCGTTTAGGAGTTTTTTATGTGGACGGACTAACAGACATACATACATACACACAGATGCCATTTTGCCACCTTATATCGTTCATACCAAGAGTCACCGAGCAAAACGTTATGAAAATTGGTCCGTTTGATAAAACACACTAAAACTTTTACCATGAGGTACAAAATCATCACAAAACACGTTTCAAAGGCTGATATACTGATTTTACATATTTTTGACATTAATTTTTTTTGGGGGGGGACGGGAGCTGTTTGTAACTGCCCTCCCACTGGCACATGCGGAAAACATGCCCTCGCCTCTGAATTACGATGCCCACTGCCCTCCAGTACCTACCTATGGTCTGCCCGCTGCCTGAAACTACCTATAGTTCCAAAGGTTAGCGCCTATCGACACGATCATCATGTCTAAAGGCAAATAAAATGCTTTACCTCTGTCCTCTCTTCACCAATAGTTCCCCATTGCACACTTGATGTACCCCACATGTGCATTTACGCATAGACTTTAAAAACGTTTTTAAAGTCTATGATTTACGCAACCTCTATATCTATCACCTAGAGTGCGTTCGTTCAGTACATGGATGCATGGTTTAATCTACCCCAACCGGTGGGGTAGAGTAACCGTGATGGATGCAATTAGCATCGCTTTGATGTAACTATAGTTAGCCTATATATAGTTTTTTCCTTCATAATCTTTGAAATCATCAATCTTTTTAAATTTGGATTAGCCCTATGGCGAGAGCGCGCGTCCGGGCACACTCGCCATACTCGTAGGGCTAGGAGGTAATATACAAACGTTCAGTGTAAAGTAGCCTGGACTCTTAACGAAGTGTTTTGGCCTCGGAGTTCTTTTGCCTTGAAGGCAAAAGGAACTCCGAGGCCAAAACACTCTATTTATAATAAAGTCTAGGCTATGCGTAGGCCTAAAGCCACAGGTGCTTAAATCAACCAGTGATCGCGGAGCCTCCTGTAAACGTTACGTTTACAGGAGGCTCCGCGATCACTGGTTGATTTAAGCACCTGTGCCTAAAGCTACCGGACTGTTATAATTATCATTTCAACCTTTGGACATTGCTCCCCTCTATAAAGTTTGGTGCTAAATCTTCCCCGAAGTTCTATCGACCACGAAATTCCCCTCCTCTATCTATTTTCTGGTACCCACGGGCCGTGCGCCGGCTTTTTCTGACGTGTTGGCTGTGTAGCGTCGCCATTTAGGGAGCGCTCAATTATTATGGCCGGGGGTGGGCCGGCAAAATCCACGGGGGGGGGGGGTCACCTCAAATTTGAAAACTGCAAAGGGGGGGGGTCATGTATTTTTCAAACAGCTCAGAGGGGGGGGGGTCACTTAATTTTCATAAGTATCCGTCCCGTCAAAAAGCAGTTTCAGTGTTCAGAAATATTCTGGGAGATAAAAATGATTCGTTGCATGATTTCATTCTCTGAAGTTATTCACCTGTAAATCTGAACAAAAGTATAATTATCTGTCACATGAACATCTTGACTTGACAACTCTGAAGCTTGTCTTTTTGTAAATCAAGCTCACTGCACTGAGGGCGATGAACAATTCCTATTACTTACATACACCTGTTATAAGTTTCATTTGGGGAAGCGGAAAAGAATAAAAAAGTGTTGGGCACTTGGGGTGAAACAGTTGCTTTTCTCAGTGGGGATGGGAGAAGCTTGGATAAACCAAGGTGTTGGGAACATAAATGTTTTTATTAATTTATTAAACAGCGTTGTAAGGATATTTACATCCAAGAATGGCAAGCTAATTTGAGTTTTTCTCTAAGCTGGATACTTATTGTGAATTTAAGAGAACATTCAATAGAGAGAAATATTTTTCAGTCTTAGATAAGAAGAAATTTTGTCATGCTCTGTGCCGTTTTCGTGTTTCTGCTCATTCTCTACGAGTTGAGACAGATAGATATTTACACAACCCTCGTGCTGATAGAATCTGTCTTTTTTGTGATACACACCAGGTTGAAGATGAATTTCACTTTTGCTTGATATGTCCATTTTATACAGATTTGAGAGCGAAGTACTTATCAAGATATTTCTATACTCCACCTTCTACAGTTAAATTTGTAAAATTATTGCAATCTGAAAATGTGTCTATTATACGTAATCTATCAAAATTTATATTTTACGCCTCAAAGAAACGTTCTAGTGCAATTCCAAATGTAACAAGTTCTGTATAACTGAAATGAATTTTTGTAGAGCACAGTCTATATTTGTATTTACAGCGTCTTCAGAGATGTAACTATATTTTGTGATATGTATACTTACGGGCCGGTGGCCTATAGTATATGAAATAAATATCTATATATTAGAGATATAGCAAGTTTTGTCAGGGAAATTATTTTACAGTTACCTGTACTGAGACTACTAGTACAATGAAAAGTTAAATAATACTTTTAGGTGAAATTCCAATATCATAATTGTTGTCCACATCTGAACTTTTGAATACCCTATTTGAATCAAGTACATTTGTACCAATTATCAAACACCTATAAAAGCACAAATTAATTTAGTTAGTATTTAAAAAAAATTATTCTTAGTTTTTCATAGACTCCAATGTATAGTGAATCAACATTTCGGTGAAATTCCAAAATCCAATTTCTTGCACACATATCAACTTTTAACCATCCTAGGCTAACTAAGTACTTTAAAATGAATTATCAAATGTCTATAAATACACAGATTTTGATAGTTTTGTACTGGAAAAAAATTATTCATTTTCTAATAGACTCCCATGTACAGTGAATCTACATTTTGGTATAATTCCAAAATCCAATTTCTGGCGAACACATCCATTTGTTACCACCCTAATCTAATCAAGTACATTGATATCAATAATCGAGAGAACATAAATACATGGGTTTACCTATTTTTGTATTGGAAAAAAATTATTCATACTTTCCTCATAGACTCCCATGTATAGTGGATGAACATTTTCAGTGAAGTTCCATAATCAGATTTCTTGTACACATAATATGCACCTTTAACCATCATATTCTAATCAAGTAAAATTATGTTAATTATTGAACATCTGTATATGCACAAGTATACCAAGTTTTTCATTGGAAAAAAAATTATTCACAATTTTATCATTGACTCCCATGTACCGGTATAGTGGATGAACATTTTTGGTGAAATTCTAAGGTCAAACTTTTTGTCCACATGCCAGTTGTAACAACCCTACTTCATTTAAGTACATTTATGTAAATTATCAAATATCTATAAATGCATAGATATAGTTTTGCATTGAAAAAGTATTACATAGATTTCTCATACATGTATGAGAAAATATATGTATACCATGTATGGTGAATCAACATTATCAACAGCTGATTTTTAATTAAATCAAAATATCAAAATTTTGTACACACACGCTTGCGCAAAAATATTGCAATCCACCAGTAATTTCTGTCCAACCCCTTTGAGGGGTAATTTCAAAATTATAGCAAGTCAGAAGGGGAAATCTGATCATTAACACCTTTTGAGTTTTGTAAGGAAGGTCATTTGAAAAAATCTAAGCTCTTTTTGGGGGGATTCTATTGCTCCATACCCCCGAGGTGTTTGTGTGTGCAGCTTTACTCAAGCAATGTGGGGGGGGGGGGTCATGAAATTTTTGTCATCTTGAAAGGGGGGGTCATCAATTTTTTGGTACAATGGGTAGGGGGGTTCACTTATTTTGACTGATGCGCAGGAAGAATTTGCCGGCCCACCCCCGGCCATAATAACTGAACGCTCCCTTACGTCAGGAGGCACGGCCAGTGGGCTTCAATTATTGCAGCTCGGCCAAGGCCCTCCCGTATAAGAAGCTGAGTGTCATTACGAGGAGTAATAAATAAGAGTGGAGAGTCAATTTCAAACTTACATACATACCAGGCAAAATATAAGGAGGTACGTCTCCCTTCCTCCCTGTGCGTCTCCCGAAGACAGGCCGTCGCTGGATAATAAACTGTTTCCGGATTCAAGTCATGTATCGTTAGCTCTGCATGGCAGGGCTGTGTGTTACCGGCGTTACACGGCCTCCCACCACATGGGAAGAATGGCCTACATGAGCTTAAAGGCTGGCGACAATTGCACCACTGATCACGGCCCAAATACAGGGTTATCATGCAACCATTGAATAAGTAACTATTATCATATACCATGCCCATATTGCTACATCCTAGTGTAGCCCTACGAGTATGGCGAGAGTGTCCGGCTTTGGCTACGCCGCCTCCACCTACGAGTATGGCGAGAGTGTCCGGCTTTGGCTACGCCGCCTCCCACCTCCGCCATACAAACGCCTGCGCAAAAAAGTGGAGATTTGCGGTTCCGATCGGGACCGCAGAGATAACGGGTACAAATCAGCAAATTGGTACCTGAAACCTGTGTCGGACGATCCGCGTGAGCACAAGGGATGTTCGGACAGGGTTTGCGATCACAACAATGTTTTCATATATTAAACATAGGGCCAAAGTCCCTGAAGCTACCATAGACATGGATACAAAATTTAAGTATTTCCTTACTGTAGGAAATTATCTCACTAAGGTCATCCTAGGGACTTGTAAACCAGTAAGTTCTGTTGAATAAGTTGAGACTGTACGTACTCAGAGAAAGCACACTGAAGGCAAATGTTTGAAACTTAAGAAGTTCAAGGTCATCAAAAGCATTATAAGGAATCATGTTACACTTTCATTGCACTGTTTACACAGATTGCATAATTGCTATAAATAGCACATGAGGAATCTTACAGCCAAGCTTTACCATAAAAACCATATCACTTTGACCACTCTTTTAATTGACCACTATTTTTTTCCTGAAAAAGTAATCTTATTTTATCCTTACCAAGTCAACCATAAATGGAAATTAGAACTTTCTCTATCTCTATTTATTTGACCACCCTATCATGACAAACTATTATGAGCAATTTCTTTTAGATAACATAAATGGTGGTTCAGAATATCAAAGTTGGGATTCAGGAAAGTTGCCTTTACATGTTTTAATCCTCCAAGATGGTAAGCATTTCACTAATTCCACACTAAAATTATTTTGGCTTTGATGATTTCCTAATTAATTCAATTATTTAAAATCTTATTAATTATTTTTTTCTGGGTGAATTGATAGGGTTTATACAGTACAAGAATTACATACAATGTAAGTCAAATTTTGACCAAAAATGACAAAAAAATTCCTTAAAAATACACATTTGCATATTTCATCACAATTTGAACAAATCTAAGTTGGGTTATCCCTAGGGACCTGTATACCAAATAACAAAGCTGTCTGACCAGCGGTTATGAAGAAGAAGATTTTTTACCAAAAACACCTTTTTTGGCATTAATTTGCCTATTTTCAACAATATCAAAAAATTAAAAAAAATAGTTTCTCAAAATCATATTTTTCATCTACACAACAAATATCAAATAAGTAAGTACTGCGGTTCTCAAGATATTTGAGTGGACGGACGCCTCACAAACGGACATACATACATACATACATACATACATACATACAGACTGACGACTGACGCCGGACGGATACCCATCCCAATAGCTTCTATAGACTATAGTCTATAGTAGCTAAAAACTACGAAAAACTACCCGTAGGCTAAGCGGTAGATCGGTAGATGGAGCCGCCAGGTTTATTCTCGCTAAGCGAGATTACCCAGCAAACATTGCGCGAAAGCTAAAAGACTGCGAAACTTTTTTTCATGATATTTTGCGTTTGTCGAAACCGTTTCAGTTCCATGTCTCTCCTTGTATAAGCTTTAAAAATAAAATGAAATAAAATAAATCGTTATATGGAAGCTTTTGGCATTTAAGGTATGATATTTTTTCTGACTTTATTGTTGTGGAAATTTCATTGCATCCCAAACATTCCGCTGTTGAGTTTATGTTCAGCATGTTCAGAGAGAAGTGATGATACCAGCAATAAAACTCATTAATTAATTAAAGTCTGGCTTTCTACCAGAGAGGCTAGCACATGAGATTCTGTGGAACAAAACAAACATTCGTGGAGGAGCTGGACATAACATCGCCATGGACTTAGGTACTGAGTTTCTAAACAATGAGTTCAAAGGTAAGAAAAAATGTGTAATTTTCAATACTGAGATGGGAGCCTCTTCTTATGATATGGGTCATGTTAATTATAATATGACACCACACACCGGATCGCTCACTATAGAGTCAGTCAATAGTGGCTAACTCTCTCAATAACGAATCTGGCTTCTCCTCCTCGAGGACGAAGATGACTTCATCACACAACCATGCGGAGGGGATACAAAACAAGAGAGCGACTGATGAAGGAACCCCATTTTGGTTCCGAAATACCGTTAAGACGAATCACTCAGTCAACAAACTGGTTTACCGGGGACCCAGATCACATGACTAGGGTCAAAGCACTATCGATTCACCGGTGTCTCGCCATGTTTCACACAAAATAAATGCAATGATCCTTTTATTCACCATATCGTAATATTAAACAATCTTGGTAGAGCCGATTCGTGGAGTTGCCTTCATTTTCCTTTATATTGTCATAGTTTATCTATTGTGGAAGCTTACTATATCATTAACTGGTAAGATGAACTAAATAGAACAGTTGCACACGTTTTTTGGGTTTGGAACATTTTAGATATTCTGAATTTTTTCATGGTGCAGATCAATGATTGCGATAAAAATCACTTGTACTTTAAAAAAATAGTGGAATAATATCATAGAAGGCAAAGACAATTCTGACAATCTAAGCAATGAGAACAAAAATTTAGTATTCTCAATTTTACCAAAGTATTTTCAGATAATTTGAACGATAATTTACAGCTTTCCATCAAATCTACTCTAAACCAGGAAAATAGCCAAAGGTGATTTTCTTGACATTGTTTGTTAAAATGCATTATTGGACTGGCCATCACTGGTTAACTTGGTAGTTTTATCAACTTTTGCAGGTACCTTCTAGAACCTCTAAATTTGATGGCAAATTGACAAATGGCCAAAGTGACCAAAACGCTACTCTAACCAAATATTATAGAAAAACTGAACTAGTCATTTTCACTATGATATGGTGCATCCATTTACATTCACAGATGCGGTGAAGACAATCCTGACTTTGATAAACTTAACCTTGTGATAAATGTGAAATATACTGTGCAAAAAACTACATTGACACATATTGATGTACATACTTCAAATTTTTACGTTTATTTCAACATTTGAGACACCTGGAAAAAAATAAAGTGAAAAGACAACATAAACAAGATATTTTCTACATTTTGGGATGTACATGAAGAAAAAGTCATTGTACAAGTTAAACATTTGACTACACATAATTGAAAGATATCTTAGGCTAAGATTTGAAGACCCCGACTAGTTCAGGGATTGCATTTGCCATCCCTGAACTATAAGTTGCTATAGTTGTTTGAACTATAAGTTGCTATGGCATAATTGACAGAAAATATGTGCACACTGAAGGTCACAAGAGGAAGGATTTTGACTGTGCAACATACACTTTTTCATAAAAAATGGCTATTTCTGATTACAGCTGCATGTTGGAATAAACTACATGAATCTACTTCTAGGATTGGTGAACTTAACATCACTCCCTCCCCTTTCGTTTGGAGTAATTCTCAACAGGGATGGCTTTATGTGTGACCATATCAGTCAGCTTTGTAGGAACGCATATTTCTCTTTGTCAAAAATAGGTAAAATTCGTAAATTAACGGACAAGCCCACTACAAAGAAACTCATCCACGCATTCATTACCTCCAGACTTGACTATTGCAACAGTCTGTTTTATGGCATTTCAAATGACCAGTTAAATCATCTGCAGTCTGTTCAGAAGGCGGCAGCCCGCCTAGTCACAGGTACGCGAAAATATGACCACATCACTCCGTTTTAATTGATTTACACTGGCTACCTGTGAAAGCTCGAATACATTTCAAGATTTTACTAACTACTTTTAAGATTGTCAGATGTGATGCACCTCTGTATTTGACTGATTTAATTGACCTGTATGTACCGGCAAGAGATTTACGATCTTCTGAGAAATTGCGTGTGACTCCTCCACGGGGCTATTTTAATAAGTCCTACGGTCAGAGAGCATTTTCGGTATGTGCTCCTTTGCTATGGAATGCACTGCCTTCAGAAATTCGTTGCGCCAGAAATATTGCATCTTTTAAACGTTTTTTAAAGATCCACCTTTTTACTAATTTTTTTTCTCTTTAAATCTGTTTATTCATTTCGTTATAAATAATACGATACAAAACAGAGACTCAAATTAACATAAACACTAACGAAAGCCAGAGAAGTACTAGGACATTATTCTCAACAGGCCTTCCCATTTTTGTCTGGCAATATCGCTATTAATTTCGGTTTCGATTTTCATTCTACATACCAATTCTTCTTTAAAAAGAGAAAATGTGCAGAAGTTCTTAAAGGTGTACACATTCTTGCTTTGACAAATTAACCATGATTTGTAAATTGAAAACATTGCAATTACAATGACATGGTTGATACAGTTATCAACATCAAGTTTTCCAACAATCAAGTCTTTAAATGACAAGTTAATTATGATATTTTTACAAATATAAATTAAATCACTAACTTTCTTCCAGAAATGTGCAAGTCGTAGGCAGTCCCAAAACATATGTTTCTGTGTTTCTACAATACCACAAAGCCTACACAAATTACTGTTTGACTTTTTCCATTTATACAATTTTTCATGATTTGGTAAAATGAAATGTAAAAATTTATACATGAACACAGAAAGTCGCCTTTCTTTTGTTAAGCCGGTAGTTCTTGAAATCCATATTTTCATCCAATCGACATCCAAATTGTATCTTCTGTTCCACATTTCTATGACCCAAGGCTGAATAAATTTCTTGTTGATCAAATGTCTATAATAGTCTTTAACCTTGATTTTATCAACTGGAAAAAGTTGATCACTGTCTTCTGACATTTTGACAAAACAATCTCTAGGTAGTTAAAAACTCTAAATTCACATTTTGTCTAATGTGAACGCCTAAATTTCTTAACTGTGCTTTCCAATAAATTGGAATTGCACTAATTAGTTGAAACACCTCTGAGATCCAATTTATCCGTACATCAAGTTTCTCGTAGATTGCTTGTATATTAAAATCTGTTTCGTTTACAAGATCTCTAATGTATATAATTCCAGAATCAACCCAATTGCGAAAGAATAAGGTTTTACCCTTAAACGTTGTCTATTTGTTACACCACAAAACTTGGTTTAAAATAGACTCTGTATCCGTAATTGGAGTATTTCCTCCACCACATTCATGCCAAGCAAGTATAACATCTCTGTAAAACTTTGGCAAAGTAGCAAAACACTTACAATGCCTTGTCTCTGTGAAATTCATAAGAAATATTACATTGGCTATACCATCCTTGTGTACGTAATGGAAAGGAATTAATTTCCATGAAGGTAAGTAAATATCTACAGGTTCTGAAATAAGACGATTAACCCAGGATGGCTTTATCCTGGCTGAACACATCGGGTGCATTAATTCCACCTTGGGAAAAATCACCAATGATTGTGCACCGTTTGATGCTATCAACTTTCGAACCCCAGATAAATAAAGCAAATGATCTATCCAGTCTGACAAGAACATCATGAGGAACAGTACAAAGGTTGAAAACATACGTAAGTTTGGAAGCTGCTAAAGACTTTAACACGATTACTTTTCCATATAATGTCAACTTTCTTGTAGCCCACAAGAGATTTTACTAAATTTCACTCGTAATTGCAGGTTTTCAAGTTTTTAACTGTCTTCTTGTATCGTTTTTTTGCTCACGTGTTTACACACGTGGGCATATGTCGCAGCGATGTCTGTCTGTCTGTCTGTCTGTCCGTCTGTGTGTCTGTCTGTCTGTCTGTTGGTCCATTATCTCAAAAACGGCTTATCAGATCAGAATCAAATCTGGTACATATATTCAGTTAGCAAATGGCAAGAACTGATTAGTTTTTGGTGGGTCTGGCTTGCATACTTTTTGCTCATTTGCATAATTAATGATTTTAGAAAAAAATGGATATATATTAAAAACGACTACACAAAATTTGATGAGATTTGCTACAAATGTTGATCACACCAAGATATATCAGCAGTGGGAACCATTAAGGGTGACATGAGAGATAAATGCTAATTTGCATATTTAATGAACTTTCCTAACTAGGGATATATGTCTGATTTGACTTGATCAAAATTAACCAAACTTGGTATGTATATTAAAGATACTATGATTTAACATTATTGAAAGTCATTAAGCGTTTTTAATTTCAGCCAATTCCCAATTTGCATATTTCATGAACTTTGTTAATTAGGAATATATATTTGAAATGACTGGACCAAAGTTGATGAAACTTGCTACATGTATTGAAGCCACTATGATACAACATTTTTGAAAGTCATTAAACATTTTTACTTCAGCCAATTCCGAATTTGCATATTTAATGAACTTTCCCAATTAGGGATATATATCTGAATTAACTTGATTGTAGTTGTTGAAACTTACTATATACATCAAAGATACTGTGATATAACATTATTGAAAGTCAAAAGACATTTTTACTTCAGCCAAAACCTAATTTAATATTAAATGAATTTTCATAATTAGGTATATTTATCTTAATGGACCTGATCAAAATTGATGAAACTTACTATGTATATTAAAGACTCTACAATTCAATATTATTGAAAGTCATCTAGCATTTTCTCTTCAGCCAATTCCTAATTTGTATTTAATGAACTTTCCTAATTAGAGATATATGTCTGAATTGACTTGACCAAAGTTGACAAAATTTGCTACACATATTGCAGATACCATGATACAACATTACTGACAATCACTAAGCATTTTTACTAAAGCCACTTCCTAATTTACATATTTAATTAACTTTGCTTATTAGGGATATATACTGGGATTTACTTGATCAAAGTTGGCAAAACATGCTATGTACATTGATGATTATACCAGGTACTAGATCAAAACAATATCGAAAGTCATTTCACATTTTCATGTCAGTTTATTTATAATTTGCATATCTAATGAGCTTTCACAGCTCGGCATATATGGCTTGAAGGACTTGGCCCACGGTAATTACACTTGCTATATAAAGTGGTGATACAATAAGAGCAGTAAAATACTTTAATATTTTATTTCAGCTAATTACATATTTGTATACTTCATGACCTTTTAGAATTAATCGGCGGTGATTATTGTTCATTATGTTGATCATAATAATTTCAATGAAGTTGCAAACATGTGGCAAAGGTTCAAATTTACACATAACTTCAATATATAATGAACACACGTGAGCATTTACAGTTCATATCTGGTTAACAGTTGTGTACAGCGCACGTTTGTGGAGTGCGTTTTTTTTTTAAGAATTAAATATTATATTATTAAATATTAATACATTCTTGTCAAATCTATGGTCAAACATGGAGCTAAAAAAGAAAGGTTATTTTCATCTTTGTTTCTGGTAACTTCAGAAATTACGCGTTTACAAGACCTGTGCAGATGTTCACTCTGAACTCCAAACATGTAATAGAACAAAAGCCGTTTCCTATTGTGATATACTTTTTTATGGTAAATAAACAAATCTTGGAATAAAAACTAAAATTGTCACTTACCCATCCAATACCAGTTGTGGCACCACAAAACAATCACTTTTCAGTAACCTGTTGGCAGGATCCCACATTTATGATTGCCGGCAACAATATTCTTAATTATACTCACTTGTTCAGGCTTAAATTCATAGGGCAAATTAAATTTAGTGTGAACTTTCTTTAACAAATCCATAATGAAACGAAATACCAGTGAGTTCTACTGTTGTTGATACTTCCCTGAACAAAGGTTGAATGGCAGATTTCATAAACTGTTTGGATCAAGTTGATGTTTACTTATTTAAATACAATGTTACCACATTTGCTAATGAAGCTATGCATATGTTTGACCTTAACTTTTCAGTGCGAGGAATCTTTCCTTAAACCTTGTAAAGTTTTCTGTTTTGACAAGTTGTAACCCCTTTTTAGCATTTCGGATCATGTGTGTTGAAGTAAATTTACCACTGGACAGCAAAGTTTAGATAGTCATTGTTCTTTTGTTTTAAACATCAGCAAAAAAGTTTCGCAGTCTTTTAGCTTTCGCGCAATGTTTGCTGGGTAATCTCGCATAGCGAGAATAAACATGGCGGCTCACATCTACCGATCTACCGCTTAGGCCTACGGGTAGTTTTTCGTAGTTTTTAAGTAAATGAAAACATTGTTGTGATCGCAAACCCTGTCCGAACATCCCTTGTGCTCACGTGGATCGTCCGACACAGGTTTCAGGTACCAATTTGCTGATTTGTACACGTTATCTCTGCGGTCCCGATCGGCACCGCAAATCTCCACTTTTTTGCGCAGGCGTTTGTATGGCGGAGGTGGGAGGCGGCGTAGCCAAAGCCGGACACTCTTGCCATACTCGTAGGTGGGAGGCGGCGTAGCCAAAGCCGGACACTCTCGCCATACTCGTAGGTGGGAGGCGGCGTAGCCAAAGCCGGACACTCTCGCCATACTCGTAGGGCTACATCCTAGTGACGTTAACCTTAAAATATCAGCCGTGATATTTCACGGTAAACGTCGAGATATACACGTTGAACGTCATCAGTTTTAGAGTTTTCCCGAACTACATTAGCAGTTTGTTGGTAAACAACGTAAACAACAAAATGGTTGCCGCTCCTCGCCTGCGAAGCGATGTCGCCGACGAAAAAATTTGAAGGGCTTCGAGGAACATGGATATTTGTGGTTGCAAAATACGGAAATATCACGTTGAGTCTTGAAATCTTTTCCCATAGTATTTTTTTTGGTCAAGTTCTAGCAAACATTCTGCCGTTTGCACGGCGCCGGCACTTTGCACGGTCTCCCCCGAACAGGTAGTGAGCGCGTAGCCCTGCGTACGATGTGGCGTGACAGCGATTTCGCGCGCACGACGACTGTTGACATGGCAACTCTAAGGGTAAACTAACAAAATGGCGTCCTCTCCGCGCGAGCTCCGTGCCGTACGACGATCGAAATCAGGATAGATTTTAAGCTGAGCACAGTTTTTGATCGGTTACAGTTGTAATAGCATATTGCACCTTAAAATGTCCCTTCTGTATGACGATTTTGTATCCCGGTGTCTTTCTTCTTGGGTTTCATTGAGATATGGACGACTTGCAGCGATGTCGCGCGTGATGTTGACATCTTCGTCGTATACTTTATGAATGAAGCCTGTTCACACAAACATTTTGATATTTATGCGCGAGGCGTAATAAAGTAAAGCCTCAAAATTTAAGGTTTTTCGTTCTATTGGTAAAAATTCCCTAAAATTGTGGGCATGGGTATATGATAAATCGGTTATTACCCAATATCGCCTGTTCCTGTGTCGTATCAGCATGAGTGTCATTTGTGCTGACACGAGACGAAGTAACCTCTAAATATTACTCGGGCAGTGCAAAGGCGCTCGGATGGTGGGAGGTCTCGCTGTCGACGTCGAATCGCTTCAAGTTGTCAGCAAATATTCCGACCTGAGGTCAACTGAGGTCACATCGGCTATTTTGTGCCACGGGCACTAGACACGTCGCTTCCCCGGGGTCTCTTCGCGATGGGTAGGGGCTGTACTAATTTATGTTTGTCTGTATGTTTGTTTATTAGTCCCCGCGGACGCAGTGCGGCGGGGACTTATAGATTGGGTCCCGGCTTTCGTCAGTCCGTCCGTCCACAGCAGCCGTTTCTCTGTCACCCCTGAGCCGATTTTTTTCAAACTGCGCAATACAATTTATTTCACGATACCATCCAATAGTGCTGTTCACGGTTACAGGTTTGTTACTAAATATAGCTGTACGCGCGCGACATCGGACACGCAGTTGAAATGACAAGTTTTATCAATGTTGCATGCATGCGTGGCTGTTTTTGCAGTACTGTTGTACTCTGAGTCATGAATATGTTTTTCAGTATCCATTGTTACACTAGCAGTCGCCCACTGAGATATGTATTTTCGTTCTTTTTCTTGCATGTGTAATTTTCAAAAGCGTAATATATCTAAAAATGCGGACAAATATTTATTTTTGCATATTAATGAGAGAACAGTGACGTAAACTGTGAACGGCCCTATATGCCGCCTGGCGGCCATTTTGTTGCGATTTTTTCATGTTTTTGAGCAATAAGTCAACTATCCCTGAACCGATTTCGTTTAATGTTGGTACACAGATATATGCATGTCAATTTATTTCGCGATACGATCCAATAATGGTCGCTTGGCGCCCATTTTGTTGCGATTTTTTTCATGTTTTGAACTATATGTAACTCCACTATCCCTGAGCCGATTTCATTCAATGTTGGTACACAGATAAAGTACTTCTAGAGGTTAATACCCAATATCGCCTGTTCCTGTGTCGTATCAGCATGAGTGTCATTTGTGCTGCGTCAGACCACGGTCCCTCCACCTGAGGGACTGTGGTCAGACACTCGACTTCGTCTCGTGTCTGACACAGCACAAATGACACTCATGCTGATACGACACAGAAACAGGCGATATTGGGTAATAACCGATTTATCATATACCCATGCCCACAATTCTAAGGAATTTTACCAATTGAACGAAAAACCTTAAAATTTTAGGCTTTACTTTATTACGCCTCGCGCATAAATATCAAAATGTTTGTGTGAACAGGCTTCATTCATAAAGTATACGATGAAGATGTCAACATCACGCGCGACATCGTTGCAAGTCATCCATATCTCAATGAAACCCAAGAAGAAAGACACCGGGATACAAAAATCGTCATACAGAAGGGACATTTTAAGGTGCAATATGCTATTACAACTGTAACCGATCAAAAACTGTGCTCAGCTTAAAATCTATCCTGATTTTGATCGTCATACGGCACGGAGCTTGCGTGGAGAGGACGCCATTTTGTTAGTTTACCCTTAGAGTTGCCATGTCAACAGTCGTCGTGCGCGCGACATCACTATCACACCACGCGCTCACTACCTGTTCAGGGGAGACCGTGCACAGTGCCGGCACCGTGCGAACGGCAGCTAGAATGTTTGCTAAAACTTGACAAAAAAAAATACCATGGAAAACATTTCAAGACTCAATAGATATTTCTGTATTTTGCAACCAGAAATACCATATTCCTCGAAGCCCTTCAAATTTTTTCGTCGGCAACATCGCTTCGCAGGCGGGGAGCGGCAGCCATTTTGTTGTTTACGTTGTTTACCAACAAACTGCAAATGTAGTTCTGGAAAACTCTAAAACTGATGACGTTCATCGTGCATATCTCGACGTTTACCGTGAAATATCACGGCTGATATTTTACGGTTAACGTCACTAGGATGTAGCAATTTGGGCATGGGTATATGATAATATACATATATGTGCACATCAATTTATTTTGCAATACGATCCTATATGGCCGCCAGACGGCCATTTTGTTGCGATTTTTTCACGTTTTTGAGCTATAACTCAACTATCCCTGGACAGATTTCATTCGAATTTGGCACAAGACATTGTAAGCTTATTGTAGTGTGCATGTGCATCACAATTAATGGTGCCAGCGGGGACTGTGTCATCAGCGATGACTTGTTATCTGTTTATTGTGCAGTGGATAATGAGTTTTGACGTTTTACCCCGCCACCATTCGTTTACACGTTTCCGAATAAACCATCAATCTGCACATGTGTAGCAATCCGTGATGATGCTCGTTGCCATTTTTATCTTCAAAAACCGAATTTATTTGAAGACATAAATTTGTCGTAATATTTGCTGTGACTCAACAAATATTTACAAAGTCATAAAATCATAGAATTATGCTGTTGCAATGGCGCTCATGAGATAGGATCACGAAATTTTTACCTTTTTTTTTCCGGGTAATCATTTTTTTTAATTTGGTAGATGGTTCTCTGAATTTTGACAGAGGCCCAATAAAAATATGCCGGCCAATTCCTGACAACAATAACTCAACGTTCCTAGAGCGAAAATCCTTTGACGAAATTACTTTATTCGAAGTTCCTCTATACATGATAATTTGATGAAAGATGTTGCTGGAGCGAAGCTGCTTCAAATGCCGACAATTTTTTTGAGTAGCACACATACGTTTCAAAACAAACTCATCATAGACCCTGATGGTGTCACAGGAACGAAGTTTCCACGGTGTATGCGTAACCGTGGCCTAGTCACTGCGGATTTGGCCACTATATAAATCGAAGTGGAGTTAAAGGGGCAAAGTCTCTCTTTCTTTTACCCTTTTCTGATATCTAGAAAACATGGAATCCTGCCTAAAGTCACTCAGTGTAAAAATTTACGACGGAATGTAACAGCAAAATTGTCAATAATTACACCTTTGCAGAATGCAAATAGATTATTTCGTTGATGACTTTCAAGGGAGGCAGTCGTCAGAACTCTGCTCAAAGGTTGCCAGAGACCCCTAGGGTACGTTGGTGATTGATGAAAGTTAAAACATGTTTGTTAACAATGGATATGGTAAACTTTAAATGTTTCTGCTATGTTTACCTGATGTATCTAGATATCATGCATAAAATTTTGTGTAATAACAAGAAAGTCGCACACGCGCAGTTCCGAAGACTGCTTCCCGTTAAGACACGTTTTCGATTCCAACTTCCTATATTAAACTTCCTTTTGCGGAAATCAAAGTTGTATACTAACAAAATTCTTCTGCACATAACTTTATTTTGAAATAGTGTTTGTTCCTTACCAATCCTGATCAGACAAATAACACAACCCCCCCCCCCCCCCCCACCGAACAGAAAAAGGATAAGAACCTCTCCGAAGAAACACTCGGATCCTCATAAGCATTTGTCAGGAATCTATTTGTATTGTTCCTGAGTTCTACAGCCACTGTTAGATATGCTGTTCATAGATAGAGAGTGTGAGACACAGTCAAGCGGTTGTTGAAGAATTTCCAGGAATAACTTTATCGGCCCTAGAATAGCGCAGAGCATAAAAATCATATGATACTTAATACACGAAGAAAAAATAGCCACTGATACAAGGAGATAAAGAACGAAGTGGCTAACGATACCCTGCTATCATCACGGGACAGGCGTTTCGTTTCCTGGTTGCAAAAATAACAAATTCGAGGTGACGGTGTCAAAATTCACCGGAAGGTGAACAACAAAGCAAAATAGAAAGATATAAAGAGTGTTTCATCGATTGCAGGGTCATTTGGCGCTCGAAATTGGCAGTGAAACTTCCAACTTTCACGGAACGTTCTGAAATTCTGTTTTGTTTTTGGCATCGACGCTACAGTTCTGAAGAGTGAAAGGTGTAAGCATGGTTGTTATTCCATTGCAACGGAGAATTTTTGTCGTCAGAGGGGTGAGTATTTTGGTTGTACATGTGAGGATAGTATTAGAAAACGTTGCAGATACCAGAAGAGGTAGATAGCCTTTGTCCAGTTTCTCTAAGCCACGATCATGAAAACCTCTAGGAGCGACACGACTTTCATCTCGTTGTACTTGACTGTGACGACACGGACATATTGACGTTGCTTCCTACAAATATCCTTGACGTTGAGATTTGTACGTCATTTCCATGTTCACGGCCCCATCCTCAGAGAAGGCACTGACTTCTAATGCGAACAAAAGACTTGCTGAGTTTCTTGTATATACGCACTCCGACTTCTGCCAGCAGTTTCTATGTTCTGATCGTGGAGCATGCGCTGACAGTATATAACCACGGTACCAGAAGTCAACAGGAGACTGATATGTTTCTGCAACCAGTGAAGACTATGAATTGTTAATTTAATGGCATTTTAATAATATGCTAGTGCCAATAAGCGGTCATCAGTCGCTTTTCATTTTTGATAGAAAAGTGAAATTAGTCCGAAGGACAAAAATACCATAATTGCAAATTCGCTCACTGCCCCACAAGTCCGCAGGCGACAGTAAGGCTGACTGTTCCTCGGAGACCGTTTTCCCGAACTCCAAATCCCAAATTATTTTCTAGTCTTTTAAGAACTTGTATATTACTAAGTTTAGAAATCTGCTGAGGGACTTTAAGTGCCACCACGACGGTCTCGTTACATATACATTAAAATTTTCACACAGGGCCGGTAAACACATCAGTGTGATGAACTTTGATTTTCAAAATGCGGACAAATGTTGAGATTCACACATGTCCGATTTGTAATGTATAGAACTCTTGATTTGTATCTCAAATTGTACAATTAGTACCACGGCAACTTCAACTGCAAAGCGGAAATTGGCGCCGAATATAACCGATACGAGCGTGGAAGCGTCACAAGAAAAGGCTAAGGTTAATTACTAGTTTCGTTTCGTCTTGCGTCACCATGGTGATGGTGATTTTTCGGCGAATGAATTCCTCCTTATAGCCGAGGCTGACAGACATGGAATTGTTTCGCAGCTAATGAATATGCATGTTTCTTATCGCTCAAATTTAATAAAGTAGTTCCCTCTCTGCCTCTCGCATGTTGTCACTTGGGCCAAAGGTCACAGTGAAACGAGCAGGTTGCCTTCAAGCGCATGAAAACTAGTGACAATGCCATGAATATACGCATAAAGTGAAAACTGCTGACTTGCCTAAGCTTGCTAATGGACTCACCTCAAACTGTATACAAGAAATCAAATCTCTCTCTCCCCTCCCCTCTCCCCCCTCTCTCTCTCTCTCTCTCTCTCTCTCTCTCTCTCTCTCTCTCTCTCTCTCTCTCTCTCTCTCTCTCTCTGATCGAATGTGAAATAGTGGCCCTCTTTCAACATGCACCAACCCCTAACCCGTGTTAATTTTGTCTAGACGTTAACTTGTGAGAGGTTGCGACTTCAAACTGACGAATCTGCAATGGGGCGAAATTCTTAGTTCTCTGCATGATGCAGTTTCAGATGCAAAATACTGAGAAATTGTTCACAAATATCTTGTCACTAGCATTATAGGTTGCATATCATGGATACCAAATAAGAGAAGTTCTAAACTAAATGCCCATATTTGAGGAGTAGTGCCGTATTTTTTCTCAAGAGGCATATTATACGAGAAGTTGTTCGAAAAAATAGTAGTTCCAATTTGTTTCAGTTCATTGTTTCGTTACTGAACTCTTACGTGCAAAACTACATTCCGAAGTTCAGTTAGCTGTTCTCAAAGGATGATGATCAAAGTACAAACTTCATTTTGGGAGCTTGATTTTACAGTGGAAGCTAAATATTTCTTTGCCTGCGCTACGTTTATGACTGTAAAATTACATCATGTGTTGTATATATGAATGAAATCTAGACAAACGCTCTATGTGGACTGGCTGACGAGGCACAGATTTATCGCCCTTGATGTAGAGCGCCACAACATGACTGTTCGGATCGTGTCTTTCGTTTAGGTACACAGTGTGTTGAACCTCAACAGCCGAGCGAAGGTTACTGAGCGTGAAATACGCCATAACCTGGTACTTTAGATGAAAAGTTTTCGGGATGAAAATATTTCAATTAAATGGTTTCCTAGATACAATTTCTAGCTTTTAGTTATATTCAGTGAGCTGGTGGATCACTCTGTGTCAGATATCCACATTGTTGTAGAATCATGTGTGAAACAAAGTCGCTAAAATCATAGACTCAATACTGTCCATGGTAAAATGTGTCAATGTGATCATTTGCATTGACCTTGACATTGTCAACCAAACGGCCAGCACGAATCATGCGGCTCACTCGGATAAATGATGTCCCGTTGACGCATTCCAGTTGTTATGGAAATGCACAGCAATTTCAATGAATTCAGATCAGAGGCCGGTAGCGAAACACTGCCAGTATGCATCTTAATAAACAAGTATTGAATTCGATGAAACTTTGCGATAGATGAATACAAATAAAAGTACTCATCGTTCAGTCAGAGTATTGCGACTGGCAATACCAGTTTCCGATCTTTTCCCACGAAGTCTTTACCATATTTTGCTTATTGCTTCAAGCGATAAAGTATTAATTTTCATATTAAACTCTTCTTCAACGACAGGCCTTTGTTTTCGCCTAAAACAAAAGTGCCCTGTAGGCAGGTCGGTCGACGGGTCGATTACTTTTAGAAAGTGAAGAGGGAGTGTAGCAGGTCCACTGTGCACGCCGTTCACTCCATTGCGCCCTCTAGGCTCGCCAGGTCCATTTGAATTGCCATAGAAACGAATATATTGATTGAGCAAAGGCTTCAAATGGAGTAAATAGTACGCTAGCAGCACTTTTTTCCTTTGCCTCGATTGTCATATTGCTTCTAGCTATAGTTATGACAAGTGTGTACGGTGTAGGCATAAAATAAATGTAAACAATGAACGTGACGTCATCAAGTGCGCAAAATCATACATCTTTATGACGTCTGCCTGTCATATCGTGTCAGGTGAAGGTCGAGAATTCTTCTTTTATGAACAAAAAATACTGATAGCTATGTGACATTATGATTAGCGATTCATAACAAATGAAACTCAATATTGTCTGGCCGTTAGGCCAAACTTAGTAGCCTAACAAGTATTTATTTCGAAAACTACACTCCCATACTATAGTTCCTGCTGTTAGTGAGTGAACTTTCCAGTTAAGAATTTAGGCGTCCATAGAGAGTACTCGATAACCACTCAAAGACACGAGATGGCAGGAAATACAACAGTAATTGTCAATTTTGCATGCAGAGTGCTTCCGTGAAATTTGAGTGTTGAGTCAGTACACGCTCCAGCGATTTGGGTTACAGGTCACGGTCAATGAGAAAAACTGTACCGTCACTTAAGCTTAATATGTACGCGGCAGTGGGGGAATACACGACGTGTAATTGTACTGTCAAAACAATCCTGCCTTTCTCCCTAAACCTCGATATAATTACAGATTTGAACTCTTTGTAGGCTAAATATGTTGAGAAAAATAAAACTCTAGTTCGAGTGTTAAAGTAATCCTGGAATGTTGTTGTATCAAATTTTATTCACTGACGTGACAACAGACCAAGACATGCCGTGGGAGCACTTCCTATCACTAATGGCGTGGTAAAATTGACCCCCCCCCCAAAAAAAAAAAAAAAAGAAAAGAAAAGAAAAGAAATAAAACAGTATTCAATTGATCAATCATGTATGGTTCCATCATTATCGTTCGTAGAAAGCGCGAGAATTATTTCATTTTATGAAGTAAATTTATGAAATCTGAATAAAGTAGGCTCGCGATTATTTTTTTTTTTTGCCGGGTTAACATGTATCCTAGACCTTACAAAAAGCATGGGCAGTTTTATTGTGTAACAGAAAAATTGTGGGTGGTATGGTACGATTTCTTTCAACGGATTCTCAGTGCCCATCAGTACCGATGTGTTAGCGCACAGTGTACAGTATCAACTATGTAACATTTTACTATAGGCTATGCTTTCGGGACTTGAACACGTATCTGTCTCACAAAATATTGCACCTTGTTATTACCTCATGACGTGTCGTTCGCACCTTCGTCTAACTAAATAAAGTTACAATTAATGTAATTGATTTTTACGCAAAACGGGCGACATCGGTATCGTTGCTCTATCATATATGTCAGCAGTTTCTAGATGCAACCCTGTCATATTTATTTCTATAAGGCTTCGTTTTCAAAATATATATTAAAGTGCAGTATGGATCGACCTACATTAAGCCTCGACAAGCATTAGCAGATCCCAGTATTCGATGAAGACAAAAATATCAGAGAAACATATATTGAAAAGGGTCTACGGCAATAGCTTGGAAAAATACATTCCCCACCGTCATAAGCTTATCTTCAAGTACAGTACCTTTGAATTCGATTTTGTAATTTAATTTTGTAGGCCTATTGTTAAATAGCTGCATTGACCTCTGCAGTGAGAACCAAAATAGCCACCGACAGATATGGGAGTGTAAACTCGACGCATTGTCAGACATCTATTTGTGGGCTCTACATATTCATGCACTGTTGTTTTGGCAAGTCTGTTCCGGTAATGCAGTACGACAGCCTACACAATTCCGTTAGGGACCGTTCAGTTTTTACGGCCGGGGGGGGCCGGCAAAATCCAGGGGGGGGTCATCATAATTTTGGTATCCAAGAAGGGGGGGTCATCACTTTTTCACTGGTAGGAAAGGGGGGGTCACCACATTTTCAAAAACATAATACCTACAATAAAGTCCACTTTATGCCATGGCCATGATTGACCCTCTTTACCGGCGGGCCGCCTTCGGCGGCCCAATACAATGAATATACTTTATGTATTACCCATGACCCTCTTAGCGGGCAGACGCCTTTGGTGGCCCACTCCAATTAGGTTTACTTCATGCAATGGCCATGATCAACCCTCTATACCGGCGGGCCGCCTGCGGCGACCCACTACAATAAATTGACTTTATTGTAATACCCCATGACCATCTTAACGGCCGGACGCCTTCAGCGGCCCTGTTCAGTAAAGTTTACTTCATACAATGGCCATGATCGACCGTCTTTTTACCAGTGGGCCACCTTTGGTTGCCCACTAGAATAAAGTTGACTTTACGTAATGGCCCATGACCCTCTTAACCAGAGGGCTGCCTTTGGCGAACCACTCCAATAAAGTTTACTTTATACAATGTCCATGGACATAAGTTGTCTATGGAAATGAAGTTAAAAATTGCCTTACAGTCGTCCTAATTAACAGACGTTTGCATGGATGTGGCTGAGAAGTTTGTACACTGGCATCTCTGCTACACGAATAAAGTGCGCCGCGTACCGGAGTTCAAATCCAAACCGTGCGGGTAAATTTGACATATGGGTTTTGGTTATTTTTCAGGGGGGGGGGGTCATCAAATTTTTTCGTCTGACAAAGGGGGGGTCATCATTTTTTCGCGAAAAATGCAGGGGGGGTCATCATTTTTTTGAACACCGGCGACAAGATTTGCCGGCCCCCCCCCCCCCGGCTGTAAAAACTGAACGGTCCTTTACCGCGGCCGCGGCGTACACATCAGCCCACCGTATACATACCTACGATTTGGCGGTCCCGGTAGGTCACATGACTAGTCCACTGTGACACGTGATACACGTCTTGCACATTAACACCTACACACAGTACGGCTGAGTGGTTTTCAGTGTCCCCAGCTTACCTGCACTGACCATTCGCGATTTGGAGTCGAATGAGGACGACAAGACCGAACTCACGCGGACATTGGTGTACTTCCAGGTTTCCTACGAATTTAAGTTAGGTGCGTATAGCTCTGTGTTTTAAAACCGTTGGCTCGCTTGCCGTCTAACTGCCGGCGATGGCCGTCAAGGTAGAACATCGTCGCCGTCGTTAAGGTGGTACGCCTGTTAGCTTTAACACACTACACAGATGAAAGTGATTCGCCGTGTACGCTCTATGTTCTCACGTATTTGAAAGAATGTAGCTTCGGTGGTCATTTTTGCCCGAGCACTGTGTTACAGAAAAACAATTGAAGAGTGCGTTATTTGTCTTCTATTATGAATCCGTCGCGCTTTAATTGTCGACCAATTATTTTCAGTGTTACACATTACCGTTCATGCTGCAGTTTACTGTAGCCTAATTGTCAATGGGGGATTGAATCGGCCGCGGTTTTAAAGCGTGTAACCGTTCAACATTTGACAGCTTAACCAAAACGACGACGCCCTGGGGACGGCGCGTTTGCACAGACACAGGCGTCACCCGTACCTGAATCTATTTCCGCGTTAATTCGTATAGGTAGTTCCCGATTTCTCTACGGATTTTCATCTTTACCCCACAGGGCCTTCGATACATTACATAATAGTGTTATCGAGCTTGTTAATTTTGACTTATCTTTTTTCCCCTATGGTAAGCTGTTTTCGCCCTCTGAAGCTATTGTCGCGGAGTTTTTCATTCGCAAACCCCTTGCTGCGTTTTCCACGTCATGACAAATCGTCTGGTCGAAGTATACAACCCCCATGAATTCCCACTTCTAACTGTTATCGGAAATTTCGTAAATCAATACAAAGGCCTTTGTACTGTTTTGTAATAACAATGTGTCTTTTTCAATTTGATTTCAACAATGCAATGATTAAACAGAACGATGCTACTGTGCAAAACTGTACGGGTTCAAAGGTCGCACAGGGCGGGTGCTGGTGTATGAAATATTGGGTCAGTATGGTGAATGTCTGACCACATGTCACCTAAATGTGTTTTCATTCAAACATGATGTATCCCCGTAATCAACTCCCAGTGTGAGTAATGTTTATTTTTTTTCCTCACTACTTTTCTATCGCCAGTCATCTTCATTCTGTGATCTGCCGTCTAACATCATCATCATGGTTGTGTGTGTAAAACCAGGCGAGCACTGCAACTACACGGTAGAGCACTCGAACGGGATCATCACCCCGTACTACTACAGCGAGACCGTGGCCCTAGCGCGGTCGCCGTCCTGCGAAGAGCATCTGTACGGACAGCGCTGTCACTACGAACAGCACCAGCGGTACAAGGAGGACGTGCAGTGTGTGCCGAAGCTGGTGCCGAAATGGTACAGCACCACGGTGTCCTGCGACGACGGCTACCATTACCACAAAACGGAGATACGGATGGAACCGTCAATGAAAGGCAGACGGTTCAGTTCAACTGTTTTTGTTTTCCCTAAGTGCCCGGTCATTACGCATACGAGCACCCTAAATTACCGAATGGAGGGCACAAGGAGGTGGTACACGAGCTCTTTGGAGCTGGAAGCGAAGGACTATGCAACCATGAAAATATTATTCAAAGGGGAGAACGACTTCTAACCAACCAAGGAACCGGACAACACGAACTTCTTGGACCAGCATTGACATCATATGCAAAAATCGAGCCATGCTGAACATGATAAAATTACGACAGGCTTGACATTTTTATCTACAAGTAGAACCAGTCACCTTGAGTTAAGTGGGATTAAGTCTGCATGTGGGGAAAATGGGAAGGGGGGGGGGGCAAGTTTGTATATTTTAACTCAAATCGACGAGATCTTGTTTTATAGGGTGGTTTTGATGTTAAGAGCTGCTTTTAATGGATGGCTTGATGGTGCATTAAGTTTGTTTTTCGTCTACTCAGAAAGACTTTTTGTAAAAAGGTTGTGATCGTAATCTGAAAACTAAAATACACCAAGCATCGACAACCAGGAATATGTTCCATGCTTAATTTGCGAATAATATGTCCAAGCTATTTTAAGACGCATGTTCATTTTCCTCTATAATATCCATTGTTTGGGCCCCAAAGCATAAAAAAGATATTGTTAACTCATTTACACGTGTTCATTTCATATCATCTGCAACGCAATTCCACCACTGCATCCCGTCCAAGCGTTTCAGTCGTTCAGGCCAATTTGATTGAAATTTTCGGTAGCTCTGTTCCCTCTCACGTTGTTATGCAATGTCACGCTCTTGTAGGCCCGCATAGGATAAACAGGTCCGGGACAATGCTAGCTACCGGCCTATCCTTTGGTGACCTCTGGCAAGGAGGTCATTGCGACTGTACTTTTCTCACAGCAGATCACAAATCGTATAGAGCTCACCCACTCAAGGTAAATAAGCCCTTTGTCATGGAAAAAACGAGCACAAAAATACTGCTTCAACACTTGCCCACAGTGGATCGATCAACTCGAGAGTGCGTAGGTTCTGTGTATACGTGAAAACCATTATATTATTATGCTGTCCTTTTCAACTCGAAACGTTTTATTTTTGCTAACGTTTGTTTTGCTGTTAGTATTTAACGATTGGTAGTGAGACAAGCAACCGAGCTATGCGAGGACGTGGATTATACGTTTGAGATTTTTCATGTTTGTAGACATATCTAAACCTTCTCGAGGTCAAACAGTGTCGCCGAGTATCATGAGGTCATCTACCCCCACCGAATGACCAGCCTACAACATGTATAAATGGCAGTCTGGAATCGTAGAGAGAGAATTATTTTACGGCTATACCGCGGAGTCTTTCCCACCCCACGGATACACTAACTCCGTATCCTTCCTTTTGATTTGCCGCTAAGTCAACCCAAAGATTGAAAGTGTAGGAGATAGCGGTTGTTTATTTGGTTTACAAATCTAATCGAATTCCATTTGACAGATAAAACTCACTGCGCGGTGTTTGGACGTTGCCCTGGCGACTGATGACCCTCGGCAACTCTTGTGTGAAAAAAGACCCAAGCATGATTGTTGGCGTAGTATGTCAGTTCAGTATTACACGGGGAGTGCCAACTCTTCGCGTCCCTTCATATCAAATAGACTTTGTCATTTTTGTAAGAGAAACCCAAAACAAAAGTAGCCCATGCCAAAGGTCGCTGAATTCATCACAACAAGAGTAGTGCACACTGAACGTTACGCTAGTCAGTGCCCTTATTCTCATGGCAAAAGTTTGTTTAAGGTAGCGCAGATACGATCAGATGACATTTCGTTTGTTTCGATTTTGAATTCCCAAGAGAATAACTTAAATTCCCACCCAGCAATGCCCGCCCGGCATCTGTTCAGTATTATGGTCTATATTTATCGACACTATGCTGTACAATTAGCATGCGTTGCTTACCTAATTAACCGTCACATTTATACCAATATTAGTTTACAGTAATGGCGTACGTTAATAGCTCACTTACAGGGGATGTACAATTTTTGTATCTCAGTAAGATTATTTCATATTTTCACAGTGCTTGGTTTATTAAAATGAAATGTTTGGTGTATCAGTCAATTAAGGTTAAATTTTATAAAGCTATTTTTTTCTGGATAGAAAGATGTGCTAAATATATTATTTAGACATGTAGCAATTATAGGTTAGGGTATAGCAAGTCGCGTCAAGCATTCAATGGCACGTACCTCCGCCCGACCTCCATGACATCATCCCTGTGTTAATTCGCAGACTATTCTGTTGTAGGCTAAATGCCATAAAACAGACTTAGAAAAGGTCTCGTTGTTAATTCGGTATTTATAATTAGACAATACCCTTGGCATTGCATTTGCTATTGTCTACGACGCAACCTTTTACATATTACATAATGCTATATGTAGTATACGTGTACGGTATAATGTTCACTTTCTTCTTGCGCAACGATTGTATGGGAGAGAACGCTGCATGAAGCTTTCCTATGCCACACATTATGTATGCAGAAAATGGTGTCCAGAGATAAAACTGAAATGATTAGTGTAGTTTGGAATTTGATATTCTAGTATAGAACAATTGATTATTTTGTATAGGCCATTACATTCAAACTTGTATCCAAGTTCCCTGTTATCAATTAGCAGCAATTTCCAGAGAAATTATTTGTTTTGCGGCTAATTTGATACAGAGCCGTGCCAATAAGCTGACCTACATTCAACCATTATAGCATTACACTTTCAATGCGTACTTGAGCATATGGCTCATAATAAAATAATATATCAGTTAGGCTTACTTCAAAATTAAAGTAAAAAAAAAATTATGTAAATTGTGATTACATTTAACTACCCGCACCATGGCGTTCTGAGTATCTGTAAAACCATGGAGGTACCTGGGTAAAACCTAGTAATAAACACGATAGCGCTTTCAACGAAAATGAAATTCATAAAGAAGCAGGTGTCTTATTACGCGCTGTTTCAATTAATACTGACATTGTCATCAGATTCAGATAACCCGTTTAATATTTTATGTTTGCCTGAGTGAAAAATCCAAGGAGATTTTTCATTTCGCGGATTGATACCGAACAAGGACTAGCCACATGTCTGCATTGACTTAGCACAACCACATAGCGCTTTAAGGTAGACTAGTCCGCCGCAGAGGGTTATGTATAAATGTAATATTCTTTACTATGGGTTTATTACCCTTCACTGGTGGTAACAGAAATTGCTTTTTTTTAACACATGGTCAACTGTACTTTCGAAATCCCCAGTCTTTCACGTCATAACACCGAGTTTACTAGTGGTGTCTCTTATGTGAATGTTATTTTTATTATTCAAGAAGGTTTGTGGAATGTATTTTTGTCAAGAAAATTATTGTTGGGTAGTGTAAATATATTTTTAAGTTTCCGAGTCAGCGGTGTTACTGTCGAGTTCTTGAAAAAGAACGTGCAGTGTAGAAGAATGATATCAATTAAACCCACAGGCGCTTGGAGTGTGCAGTGTACCGTAACGTAAAAATGGGAAATGTATTGTGCAACCTGTGTCTGTAAAGCCAATAAAATTTGATGTATTTCAGTGCATACGATCAAATATCCAGGCATGATCAATAGATAAATACCTGTGACGTTAATGTCCAAGTTTGACACATGTAATTGAGATTTAGTCTCCCATTTTGGGCCAAAAAACTCAAGGTTACGCACAGTCCACTGCTCTTACGTACGAACGTAGGCTGAAAGATTCGATCGTGTACCGTTTGGGCTTGAGTTTGCGGAGACGGAATTTTTCATTCTCTTACGAAGGCAACAGCCATCGAAAACTATTTCAGCCGAATTTGTGACAAAAGCCTGGTTCGCAAGTTTCAAGCTTGGGCATGCACACAAGTAAGGTATTTAGCTATCGACGTAGACCCTTAATTTAACCGTAAACGTCATACTGTATGGGGTTCGCAGTGCAGAGGGCAAAACCATGTCATAACTTCCCTTTTTCTGCATAAACTTCTGCACTGTGTACACACTACGCGCCAAACGCCCGTGGTCTGACCATGCGCACTGTAGCTGGTCTATCGAGTTCGAAAAGTACATTGAGCAGTGTCACTTTATAATTCGACATCGTCATTAACTGAAAAGACAGCTTATCTTTGAGGTAAAGTATTGTATCACCTGTTTTCTGATAACTTGAAGTCTTGGACATTTGAAATCATTGGATTCATTGAAATGCTGATAAATAGTAAAGTTTAAATCCGTGGCAATGACAAATGGGCGTTCAAGTGTCACGTGACTTTTTCACGACAGGGATCTCTAAATAGTATACAGGTATTAAAGGTATGTGGACACATTCAACCAGTGTACTGAAGGGATCGTCAGCATTGTTATATAACTCTTCTCTGGTCATAAAGAGGTTTCTACAGGCCATGCCCTCTGGCCGTCGGACAAGTAACACAATATGGCACATTCATCGCTGCTTTTGGCTGACAAGCGATACTGGTGACCCCCAAAACAAAGCCCTTTCACTTTAAAAATTCTGTAGTTAGATACAAGAGGGAAGCCGTAAACCGGCTACAAAGGTGGGATAGCCATGGTATTTTGGGTTGAATACCTGCATTAACTGAATAGCTCGGTTATCAGTTCGCTGACACGCCCCTCCCCATCTTTATTGTCAAACCTCCTCCTAAATGGGTCACTACCACAAAAAAGGCCCGTTGGCCGTGTGTACCCCGAGCTACGGTCATGGGCTCGATTCAGTTTTATTGTCCAGTTCCGCACAACTCACATGCTATGTTGAAAATGTCACCGCATTGTTTTGGGGTGTATTTTACGAGACACTGGTCCTAAACAACTCTTATATGCAGATTTCAAAACCTTTGGCACCGCGTACGTGCATGGCTTCACTCCGGTGCAGACATTATAGGCAGTGGACATTTTTCTATTCAAGTCGTTGAGCTGTCATCTGTAGAGAACCATGCTTGATGTCACACAGTCATTGTATGCAAAGAATTCACGGAGAATTTCAACTAGGTGCAAAATATCCCCATTTGGAACCACTGTACGTACGAAAAGTTAGTCAAAAATTACTCCTCAACCTACGAAAACTCACAATACAAGTAAACTTTTGAAGAAGGGAGCTTGGACGGTTTTATAATGTACAGACATTTAGTATTAAACTTTACCAAGCTTGTCATATTTGCTGCAACTTCAAACGAATTTGTATTTTTAAAAGAACGTATCTTTCAAGATTTTAAAGGGGATTTAATATCTTTTGATGAATGATGAGAAATGTACTTCTTTTACATTTTGTATTTTTTATCTTGTCTCATTGTGAAAAAATGACACACATTTGTTTCGTGTAACAGAGGCTTTCTACCTCAGATTGTGAACACTGGGTAAATGATTTCTACTTTTGTTTTTGGCTTTAATTCAAAAGTCGACAGGAGTATATATATCAGTGAGCAAGTCTGGATTTCCAAGGGAATATTGAATAAAGAGGTTATTATTTTCTCCACACGCGTTTTGTTTAAATTTTAGCATCTTGATTCACGCCCGGACACGAAATACAACGCTTTCAAAGATATTAATTGCCAAAACGATATGAAAGTTTTCATTTGAAGAAATCACAAACGTCAGCATATTAGATGGGCGATTGTTTTAATTTAGTTTGGTATTCAGCAACAATATCGCTTTAATTTGATATTTGGACTCCTGAGACGTGCCCTTTGTCACGTTCACTATAGCCGATGGTTAACATTTTGACAAGACAGGAATCTGTGAACTTTGAATATCTACTGCACGATTTTAGGCTGATGAATATTCTCTATCAAAATGTCCATCGTCATGATATTTGCATACTCTGACAATAATTATCGCGCATGCATTTATTTCTAAAATCAAGCAGTAGGCACACTTTTGAGCCTGTCGGAATTCTGGATCGAAATGGTAGACAATTCAACATTTTATGAGATAATTCACGAGATGAGATGATTCATGACGAGACTTAATTGGCATGTGTCGGGCCATAGAGGTAGAGAAAACAATGCTGTATGCTTTGTTCAATCTTGAGACATCGATGAATACAATAAACAGTGTTCATTCAAGCGATTGATACAAGATCGATTTTGACTAAAAGACGTAACGTTTTCCAACTCGTAAAGCCTCAAACGTTTTCAATTGTAGCCGGCAGAAATTTTACAAGTCCTGTAATTGCCAAAAGGAGTGACTTTCAAGTTAGAGGGCTTTTGTTCGTTGTTTCGTGAAATAAAACATGCTAGCGTCACTACCGGTTAAGAGCTTTAAAGCACAATCACGTTTCTCTGAAATAGAACATACCCTTTACCGGTCTTGTAGATTTGTCCATTTCTTTGTTAACGGCATATTCTTTAAGAGGGATGATAATGATTGGGAAATGCTCGTTTGATGTGCTCAGTAGAGATTTGAAGATAAAGGTTCATTGACAAAAGGATGTCTGACAGCGTAAAAAGCAAAAATTAAAACAAAACAAAACATAATATTTTATTTTAGCTCTTATAATATTTAACAGGTGGGTGTGCGACAGGAAACCGTCGCAGCGTTTTCAAACGCTCATGATCTCATCCACAACGACTACCAGTGTCCATAGCAACAGTATACGCCATCAACAGCATCACCTCTGTTGACTCGCTGCATGAAGTAAATCACTTCTGCGTCATTAGCGAAAGACAGTGTTAGTCAATACCTTACTGTACGTGTGCGACCTACAAAAGCTGATCGTCTGTTGTTGGGTGAAAGACCGCAAAAAACCCCGACAAACGATCCGACCACTGGATCAAAATATATTTACACGAATTCCCCATCAGTTGGTAGTCATGTCGAAATGTTAGAAGCTTTTTGAGCAGTAAATCCCGGGAAGTGACTGGCAGTCGCTGTGCCAGACGTGTGTTCATACTCTGCTCACGGAATACAGACTGCGTGGATTTGAGCGTAGGGAGACTGCCCCGGCTATATCAGGTTTTACCATTGTCCTTCGGTTAAATTTAAAACAAGACGCCCGCCGAAGATTTCCTTACAGCGAAAAGTGTTGACACTGAGTAACGGAGGTTGAACGGAGCGATTTACATGGATGTCCGCATCTCACACCCACGCGTCTCGTGTTTGCATACTGGGTATACTGGGTATCGTACGACGAACGTCCTTAAAGTTTACACCCCTGGTATTTTTATGCAAACCAGACACATCAAAAACTGAGTGAACGACTAGCGGAAACATTTGACTGTCCACATTGAATGGGAGGACTGTGACCTAAGTTTATATCGTATTTCTGAAAAACCTATTAAATACAAATGACTGTTGGGACGTTATTCTCGTGGTTTTACCCTGTGACACACGATCCAAGAATTGGCGGGGTACTGCAGACAACAATTGCCTCCAAGCTACTTTTTGACATGTGCAAGATATAAATAAAATATAGGAATGCGAAAAGCCGTGTCAAATCCTCGGAGCAAACGTAACCTTGACTACATATTTCAAAAGTATTATAATCGTCAATGAGCTGACTTCATGAAATATAACATCATCAACGTTTAATTAGCATTTAGATTCTTCCTTATAAAACAAGATCCTTTCAGCCTGCCTTCATGAAAATCTGTAAAATAACGTTGAACAATTGATCATTATGGCTGTTCATTAGCCAGCTCATTAAATAACTTCTGTCTATTGGCCAACTAAGGATCATTATTGTCGCCAATCATTATTTTTGCTTGTACTGCATGTCACCCACCTGGTTTGCAGGTGTGTGTTCAACGCGCTAGCGTGCATAGGCTATCGGACCAATAGCGGCAAAAACATGTGATTGAACTCTGTCAACTCTCAGAAAAAAGTGGGTTTGAACATTGCATTCTAAACATGGCTACCTGTAGTCTAGCTTACCAGACACAACGTGTTCCATGTTTTCGGAACATAGGGACCGATTATATGAATTGAAGTGGACCAAATATTTGTCTACAGGGCCGGGCATTTATGTACGCTGTATGGTTCTCTCCTCACCCCATTAAATTGTGTGTACATTTATATTACAGTTTCATCCACGTCGACCAATACTTTGTTTGTCGTCTAATTTGCATATTTCCTTGGTGATTAAAATAAGCAGTTTCCAAGCAGCCGTACCATCCTCCAAACTGAACTGGGATCTTTGAGATGCCGAAGACAAGGTATAAATAACAATTTTAGATAGTGTTACTTTGAGAACACAGAACATTGAAAACTACAAGTATTCCGATTACTGAATGTTACTGTCTATCTATTTATCTCGGTACGCTCTTCTTCGTGCTCACTATCTTTATGCATTTAAATGAAGCTACATATTTATATACATATAGTGCATGTTTGCCTATTTTGTTTTGTCATTATATCATAATTTAAATGAAACCGGCAACACTGCCACCCCCGTGTCTTAAGAATGGAACAGACCTTGGATCTCGCGGTATTTTGAAGGGAGTTGACGAGATATAACAGGAACAATAAACCCACTACAATTATGAAATAGGGCCACAGTGAGTAAATTCTCTGTTTTGAGTCCACTCGAAAATTTTAAAGGTAAGCGTGTAGACCGAAAGTGGTAAAAAACACATACAGGATTTTTTAAAACATTTAATCTAAGACGATGCTTCTGCAACTTGAACTATAAACAAACAAAAAGTCGTGGCTTCAATTTTGCGACAGAACATCGCCGAGGAAGATTTTTTTACCCGACAAAGGTTTATGCGTTTTCCTAAAAACCTCTAACCTACTACGCACGCGCAGACGCATAACAATGTACATACTTTCTCTGGCCTCCCTATCCCTGTGACGATAGAAAAGTGTCAACCACGTGGAACATGATAGTGCGGATTGTTACACCAAACAGATTTCCGATTTGCCGCAAGAATTCGACGGGAGATTGTCATAGTTCAATGAAGTTATTCTGAAATCTTGCCAGAATCTTACATATTGTCGGCCTTCAATTTTTACGGCATGACTTAGCCACAGTCATAATATGCTTGTTTATACTTAGACAAAGTTTCAGACAGGAAAGTGTGTAAACAATTAAGCGTGGAGAGCCCGCTGAGAGAGTTTCGTCCTTGCACTTGTTTGTCATCAAGAAATAAAAAACACTTTAGTCATTTATCATCCTAGTGTGAGCGACCTGCATAATAGGCACCGAGAAAAAATACGCGTCTTTGCTCCGACGCAATTTATTATGGTTTATACACTTACAACTATAAACGTAAAGCAGTCCAGAACGAATCCTCAGATATACAGGTTTCCTATGAGAAAAGCATGGTCTTAGTAAGCCTGTGATTTTCTTGGCTGAAGTTATTAATATACAACTATTCATAGTCAATCACGGTTTATTTTACTGAAAAATTAACACGGACAAAGTTCTAACATTTTGTTCAGAGAGTTGGCATCACCTAATGCCAGATAGAAAGCACATGTCCAAACAAATGGCGCTAAGTAACGTCTTTGCATTCTTTCTGACTGAAATCATCGGTGCGTCTCGGGTAATTCGATCCAGGTCTGCAAGCCGAACGCGATACCTTACAAGCGTATCAATCACACAAATTTATACCAGGATTTTCAGGGCCTAGATTCTCCTCTCCGGTGTGTTTGGATCTGAAAGATAACTCCGGGGATGCACAGATTAATTTCCAGTAGAGCTCTGTCGAGACTTGGTACTCTAAAGCACAGTCCCCTGTGAGCTATTCAGCTCTTGGACTATGCGCCCCATAGACGTGTGTACATATGCTTGAGAAAAACCTCGCTTATGTACACACGTCTATGGGGCGAATAGTCCCAGAGCTGAATAGCTCACGAGTGACTGTGCTCTAAAGGTATTGAGTTTTTTAAAGTTATCTCTGTGCGTAATCAGGCTACGCGAACATTTCCCTAACACTTTGATTTGAGAGGCATCGAGGTTTGTGTTGCAATCGCAGATATCCAACGGTCCTGAGATCGACAGCTCCCCCTCTCCCAGATCAATCCCATTTTAAACATGGTGCGCCGCTGCCACGTTCTCTTGTTAGCCATTCGTCTCCTCTGCCGCAATTGTCCATAATCGTCACTGTCTTCTTTCTGGCTATCGACACGATGATCGTGTCGGCATCATGGTATTGCCTTTTGATCAAGTTATCCCAGAGAGAGAGAGAGAGAGAGAGAGAGAGAGAGAGAGAAGAGAGAGAGAGATGGAGAGAGAGAGGAGAGAGAGAGAGAGAGAGAGAGAGTGATGATGACTGATGAGGATGGTGATGATGATGATGATGATGTTGTTGATGACTGGAATAAACAATGTGTTGGACATGAACCCTCATAATTTGTACATTCCGAGTCATTAGTATTGCAAAGACGCTGTAGTTTATCTAGGGACCGTTCAGTTTTTACGGCCGGGGGGGGGCGGCAAAATCCAGGGGGGTCATCGTAATTTTGAATCCGCAAGGGGGGGTCATCGCTTTTTCACTGGTAGGAAAGGGGGGTCACCACATTTTCAAAAACATAATACCAACAATAAAGTTCACTTTATGCCATGGCCATGATCGACCCTCTTTACCGGCGGGCCGCCTTCGGCGGCCCAACTACAATAAATATACATTATGTATTACCCATGACCCTCTTAACGGGCAGACGCCTTTGGCGGCCCACTCCAATTAGGTTACTTCATGCGATGGCCATGATCAACCCTCTTTACCGGTGGGCCGCCTGCGGCGGCCCAATACAATAAATTGACTTTATGTAATACCCAATGGCAATCTTAATGGCCGCACGCCTTCAGCAGCCCTGTCCAGTAAAGTTTACTTTATGCAATAGCCATGATCGACCCTCTTTACCGGCGGGCCACCTTTGGTTGCCCACTAGAATAAAGTTGACTTTACGTAATGGCCCATGACCCTCTTAACCGGAGGGCTGCCTTTGGCGAACCACTCCAATAAAGTTTACTTTATACAATGTCCATGGACATAAGTTGTCTATGGAAATGAAGTTAAAAATTGCCTTACAGTCGTCCTAATTAACAGACGTTTCAATGGATGTGGCTGAGAAGTTTGTGCACTGGCATCTCTGCTACACGAATAAAGTGTGCCGCGTACCGGAGTTCAAATCCAAACCATGCGGGTAAATTTGACATATGGGTTTGGTTATTTTTCAGCGGGGGGGGGGGGGGGTCATCAAATTTTTTCATTTGACAAAGGGGGGGGGTCATCTTTTTTCACGAAAAATGCAGGGGGTCTATATTTTTTTGAACACCGGCGACAAGATTTTGCCGCCCCCCCCCCCAGGCCGTAAAAACTGAACGCTCCCAACGTCTTCTGGAGGTCACTACTGAAGTATATCCTTTCACTGAAGGCACTGTAAGTCATATACACAGAGTCAAACATATACTGTTGCAACCCACACGTATCGGTTAACGAAGGTGACTTTATAAGTTTGTGTTCGTTCTGTTCGTTGTTTTGTCAGACAACAATCTCGAGGACGCCTGACTGCGTCGACTCATTCAAGTAAAACCCCGACATGATTATGGTGCGCCTCAAGTGATGGAATCCTACAACTAGTTGGCGAGGTTTTGGAATGCGAATACTGAAAAACACCAGGAAAGACTGTTTAACCTTAGAATAAAGTGCACTCTATCTTTTTTTTCTGATCTGTACTTTTGTTCAAGGTCGTTCCAGTGAGGTGACAAGCACTAGTCCTTCAGCATCGAACGTAAATTGTATTTTACAATGGCACTTGCCATCCCGATCTCCGACATGTTATGTTCACTTAGCGAGAGGCAAACCTTTCTATTGGTCAATCAATCAACATGCACTTGCTCGACCTTGCTAAAGCCAACCCCATTTCTGTAAGTCATAGTGCCGTTCTGTTTGCTTATTATTTTTACCGGAAGGTCTTTCCTGGATCAGGATCAAAGACACCAGTCTACTGTGGTTTTAGGGCACTTCAGTCACTTTCAATGGACACCAGTGAAAAGGTCTTGATCTCTCGAGCTTTCAGAATGCAATCGCTACGGAAACAGATTTTTCTGCTGTTCAAACATTTGGATAAGTTGGCATGCCATGGGTCAACAGCAGTCGACGTGAAACCCTGTTGAAGTCGAAAGTCTGTAGCCATCGGCAAGTTTCCAACAAGGGCGGAGTTGTACTGCAAAGTTCGAAATCACTGCCTTGTCCGAAGCGCATTTTTTTCTATTCACCTGATCTCAGTAGAGCCCCAAGCACCGTGATCGTCATTCCCTGTTGACAGGGTTGACGCACGACATATATCAAGAGGGTGGAACCATAGACAGTTTCTCTACTGCCTGTGGTGGAACTAATGAATGTAAACGCTCTTATAGGAACCAGTCAAGGACATGAGTGTGTGAGACTGGGCAGACGAACAAAACTGCCACAAGTGAAAGGCATAACTTTGTGACCACTGTACACACATACACATATATACCCACACATACATACATACATACATACATACATACATACATACATACATACATAACATACATACATATATAATTTTTATACACAGATATATATATATATATATATATATATATATATATATATATATATATATATATAGGCGATATATATATATAGGCGTGCGCACACATACACAGACAGATACACACAGACAGATACACAGACACGCATATATATACATGTAAGTATACATATATATGTGTCAGTGTGTATTACACACTGTAAGGAATAAGTAGAATGCCTATTGACAAACCCAAGGGACACCAAGACAGTGATACAATGGTAATGTGCCGAACGAAATTCTTACAAAAGAACGTTCACTGGTGAAGGTCAAAACCGACCACGTCTCCTGGGATTGAATGAAAAAACAGTGTCGAAATTCCTTCATGGTATAAGACATCCTTGATCGAGGGTCTATAATCATTGTGTATCTCCTGAGATGGAACAATGTGTGATTGTCGATACAGAAGGGGCAGATCCAACATTTTCGTAATTGCCCTATTTGCGAGATCTAGGGATACATCTGTAGGCGATTTTGCTCATCTTACGATTGGCAGTGACTCTTTTATGACCATGGATTCATGGTGAAAGTTACATCATAGATCCCTCGACAAAAACGAGGGTCTATTGTCATGTTAAGATCCTATTCACGAAGCTTAGGTAGAACAGTTCTTTGGCAATGCTAGCAGACATTAAAGTTAGTTTTCAATATCAAATTTCAGATGAAAATGTTCATATATATGTACATTCGAATTCATCAAAGTGGTCATAACACTTACAAATTCAAGTGTGCCGTGATTTCAGGTTTTTCTAGCATGTAACCTGTAGACGGCTCTGTTAAAAGTAAGTATCCTCAAGTAAACAAGCAGATAGAAGAAAGCCGTTCGCAGTGCTTTTCTGTCAGATTTTAATTCTTTAAAGTCGATGAAGCGATGTCGTTCAAATGTATAAAGACGTGTAAATGTTCATAAAGAATGCTGATTTTCATGTACAAAATAATGAATAGGCCCTAAGTTTTGAATTCAGCAGAAATCCGATTGAATGATAACTTTTGTAAATCTCTTAAGGGGAACTACAACGCAAGCTTCAAATATACGATGCATTAAATAATTCAACAGGCATCTCGAATGTATAAAATGATACAGATGAAATATAAATCAAAGTCAGCTAAGACCTATCTCATACCGTAATCTACTGAAAATACATGCGAGTATAGGTCTGATGAAAGTCTACATTGTAGACATTTAAGCGCTTTTCTTTGTTCCAGATTGTCCCTAATAAATCTGCTGATTTCAAAGTCAGAATAGGCTGAGCATCTGTGCACGCGTTTCGGTTTTCGTACAGAGATTTTGCGAACTTGAAAAGGTCAGTAATGCCCTGTGTCTTGAGGGCGCTATAGAGGGATTTTTCAAAGTTACAGCTACTATTTTATGAAGCATATACAATGCATTACCTTTGACATTTCTTGAAAGCAACGTCTTTTAATTGCTAGTGACCATTCCATCTTCCAACCCTCTTTATAATAGAGTTTTGCGTAGATCGTGAGATGAACGCGATGGCTTAGCAAGCCAGTAACTGCTGCCGAAAAAAGCCACAGCGACCGGGGGGGGGGGGGGGGGGGGGAGCAGTCTATGTCATTGCATGTTTTACGACAATTTTTCCCAGCTGCAATATTATAACTATTGGCAGATTGTACCTTACAGCTCTTTCTCTGGCGGTAAATTTTGTTTTTTTGTGAATGAATGAATGAATGAATGAATGAATGAATGAATGAATGAATGAATGAATGAATGAATGAAGAGTAAATGAATGAGTATATAATAAACGGAAAATAAACGTACACAACAAATAAATGAGAAATAATAGATAGATAAATAAATTGATAATAAAAGTTGCATGGAATCTTTCTTTCGTATCAGCAGGCCAAACACTTGAGCGAGACACGGTCCTCTATGAGAGGGACCGTGAGCGAGATTACGTGATGCACCAAACAGCGCCCCCTATAGTTAATGTTAAGATCAAACCTTTCACGACGACGTCGTGCTCGAGCTCAACTCTAAATATTACTTGTGGAGGCGTACAGTAGTTATAAAACCTACTCCGAAGCGACATGTTCGCCGCAAGCTTTCTGTAAAATATGTTTAGACCAAGCTCCGACGAGAAGGAACATGTTTCCGGACGGGATAATTTATCCATAGAATTCTGATATTATGCGAAATTTGCATTTTTTTGATGATATATTACTAGTTGGCGGATCTGAGATTCAGCGTGGCGTGCTTTTCTTCTTCATCCATCGGTAACTGAAACAGCTGTGTTACTTTCTTCGTGAACCTGTCGTGTGCAAACATCATTATCTTGTGAAGATTTAATGCCAAACATGAAAGCCGTTACAACGCTAACACTGTTCATTCTTGTCACGATTTCTGAACATTTGGCCGTCGAAACTCACCAACCCATACGAGACTTAGAGGATGAGCTTCTTGATCTTGTTGAGAACGAGATCTTCGGCGAAAACGTCGGAGATGACATCGTCTTTGTCGGCGAGGATGAGGTCAATGATATGAAGCCACATGATCACGGAGGTGTTCCGATGGGCGACCCATCATTTGATCAATACCACTGTGACGATGGATATGTAAGTACACAAAAAATTCAATCAACCAAGCTCCTTTGGGGCTTTTTGTCCATCCCAATCATTATACGGTCACCAGCCAGGGGTCACGTGCGGGAGGTACGTATGACGAGAAAGCGTTTGTTCAACCATGGTTCAACAATGATAACGAACGAGAAATGGTCGGACGACACTGAAAGCAGCAATGTCAGTGTATGTGTATGATTTGTAGTTACTATTTTTTGTCATTTTGTCATTATTAAATCAGATAGGGAACAGCTCTCTTGTAAAATAAGGATATTTCTTCATTTGCTAAAAGTTAAAGGATATTTTGAAAAGAATACCAATAACCGAAATAAATTTGTAAGTTTTCTGTTACATGCCACGTCAACTTGCTGAGGATTCCACTTGAATATTTGAAAATGAAAATATCTTTGGATATAGCATTTCAGCTTGAAGCAGGGGCTCAATAAAGTATTGGGAGTTTGGAGTAGTATACATAAAGCACAGAAACTGAAATTAAAAGGCATTACATTATAGGCACAACTGATATATTATATATATATATATATATATATATATATATATATATATATATATATATATATATATATATATATATATATATATATTCATATTCAAGCTTGTGTATCATTCTTTTCCAATTGGATATTCGAATAAAGCAAACTTTGAAAACATTCAGCAATACTTTTCTGTCAAGTGTTACTGTATCATGACTGCTGTAAAATAACTTGTCACCACCCTAAACATTTGGCATTAATGAATCAAAGAAAATATCTCTCAAAAACCTAAAATTACAGTTATTCAATAAAACATTTTGTACCAATCCTGAAAGATTTCTGGATAACTGTAACAGCATATACTTTGCCAACACTTTTCTGTTGGAAGTTAGAATTATGACTAACTGTAAAGTCACTACTCTCAGGTGCTGTATCTGGAAGAAACCCCATGTGATAGGTTGTGGTTTACACAAGTGGCCAATTTCCTTGATATTCCTTTGATATTATAATTTCCTTGCAATATAAAAATTGCAATCATGTGACAAAGCATTCACTTGCTGTCTCAAGACAGGGAATTTTACATCTATAGCCATTTTAAATCTAATTATGCAGCGACATGGAGACATGGCCTGCAGTTTTGTTGCTGTTTACATGTGAGTCTCCTGCACTATCTAGAACTCACAAACAAACAAACAAAATAACAAACAATGCATCTTGATTGGCATTACCCGTACACATCTCCACCGGGGTGTTGCTTAGCAATTTGAATCTGTTATGATCACCTCAAGCTATTATCAATACATTTATCAGAAGCCGTGCTATCTCAAAAAATTAAATTAACCTCTTCTTTGGCACTGATAAGAGATTCTATATTATCTGTTTAGAGCTTTGGAAATCTAACTATCATATGGCCATCTATTTTATAGCAATTATCACACTGTGTGATAATTAATGTATTTGCATAAACACTCTGACCTATATTGATATTAAGATCTGAGTGATGAAATACTGTAGATTCTCTTTATGATTGCAGATGACTTCACTGCATTGAAACAGAGACAGTTGAACAGGGTTCTCCACAGGGGGATTTTGATTGGTGGGCCACCCCTCTGTTTTTCAGCAGTCTATTCATATGTTAATAACTGAACAAAAGAGTATATTTTGACAATGAATGAATATGCAAATTATGCAGTTATAACTTGGCTGCCCCACTGATTTTGGAGGCTGTGGAAAACATTTGTAGAAACAATGCTCTCTTCTACTGTCTATGATTGAAATGATGAGTACTGAAAATTGGAAAATAAACCATAAGGCTGTAAAAAGTAAACAGTTTCTTGTGCGAGCTGATCTAGATCTGCTGTGTCAGCATTTTTACAGCATTTGCTTTGAAAAATGCCATATGTTAAAAAATATGACAGTGCCCTGAACGTTGCTGAAAATATCAAGTATGTAGTGTAGGTTTCTAAACAGTGAACTAATTGTCTTCATATTGCTGTAAGTCAGAATATTGCTGCTGCACACTAAATATTTTTGTCTTTTGTCAAATTTATGTCATGCATCATAATTTGGCGGAAAATTTTATGTTGGTCACTATTTGTTAATTTCACGCCATGCAATAGAAAAGAAAAAATGTAACGTGCTGTGCCAGCAAAACGGATCTATCCTAGTTCAGAATCTGAAGATGTACTGATTCAGGGTATATATTAGACCAAATTGGTGGCATGGAAGTTGTGGATGAAGGTGGTGATATTGCGGTGTAGGGGTTGGGATATACAGTTAGCCAGATAATAATAATAATTAATAATAATGAATGAATGTATAATTATTAATAATAATTAATTGCACTGCTAATTGATAATTTTTGCGCTGTCTTGCCTCTTTGTTTCATTATATCTTGTGCATTGTGTTTTCTACCGTAGGTACCATTATTTACGTAATAGGGTACATTACGGTGAAGTATTCGGTTTGTGTTCCTTTGTTGCAAAATTGATTGATCAATCTGTAGGAGTTTTAGCAAGGTCAATGATACACTTAGAAATCAATAAAATTGTGATTGTGTATAAAAGTTGTATGTCAACCTTGAAATTATTCCAGAGTAAATTGGTACACATGGAAAATTTGCCTACGGTGATTTCTTTTGTGCTGATTGGATGCGCATTCACATTAACAATGCAGCGTCTGCTGTGTTATTTGCACTGTGAATGGACACACTGAATATTATGTACAGAATATAGGACTCTTGTATTTGACAGTGTCTCAATCAGTGTTTAATATGTTCATTGATTCATAGTGAGATAATATTCACCTTGATCTCCTAAATTAATCATCAACATGTGACAATACCTCTTTTCTAGATTGTCAGTTTACATCCTGTCCTAAAGAGAAACAGAAATCATTAACATTCAAATTCTCTGGTGTAGGAAAATCAGTACCTATGTCATTGCCATGCGTGATATTTGCATCAGTCATCAGGTAGATTAATTGCTTTTGCTTATTTATTGAAAGCAAGTGATCATAAAACTCTATTTGTTTCCCATGAAAATGATAAATTATTGTGTGTATATAATATATAATATATAATATATATATATATATATATATATATATATATATATGTATGTATGTATGTATCTTAGTCTGTGTCTGTATGTCTGTGTGATTATGCATGAATTTGTGCAAATACGTATAGAAAATTTCTGAGAATTCGAAAAAATTCAATACTGTGTGTTTTATTTTAATTACACAGAATACATTACTTCAGTAATCCTTTTAAAACACCAATACCACTTATATAAGGTTGTTAATTTTCTGACATTCGTCTGACCTCTTTCTGTGTCTGAATTGCAGTTCTCAAGTATCATATGATACTGTAAAATTCCAAATGCCTTGCAATAATACATTAATGCGTGCTTTTGACAGATGGAGATGTTTTTCTTGTCAGTTTTACATCTCAGAATACTAGTGCAATAATATCTCCTGCAGTGTGTGAAGGATTCTCCAAGGAATGTGTATGCGTGGCGCCATCAATCCATCACAGCCATGGGCTAGCTATGGTTGAAATGAATTCATCAAATCCCTGTATGAGTCTGCCTGATGATTGCGTCATATGCCGATCAATGACGGCACTGGAGTCCGTTAGAGATGCTCTTACAAGCATGCACACATATGCTTTTTGAAGTGTTTACAGGTTGTGTGTCTGTGCCGTGTGAAAACGTGCCAATATTTTGTATTGACATTGCTTAACTTTTTGAATCATGATAACTTGAGGTTTACTTTTCAGTATTTTGGTTATGTGCAATTCTGCATTTAATTTTAATTTGTGTCATAAACTTAGACAATGAATACCATATGGCGAAAATGAAAAAATGATGAATGATAAAAATAGGATTACATTTTTTTCAGATTGGCATTCTCTCATGGTAATCAATCAAACCAAGCATTAAATGCTAACATTTTCAAAAATAGTGGGGTCAAAGGTCATTTGTCAAATAGACACCTCACTACATTTACACGTTGAATGAAATAATTCATGGTTGAAGAGCTGATGATTAAACATTAACGACATCTGCCAAGGTGATGAGTTCCAGCCAACGTGTCAATAGGTCTAGTTTACTGATACGTACAAATCTTCTCAGAAATTAATTCCATGCAAAAAAATAACATTTTTGGTTGTTTCTTTCATGTTTGGTAAATATTCTTTGATTTTTGTACAGTGACCAGAAGTTGTAGCCATGCATCTCTGTACACAGAGACAAGGTTTAATTGTGAATTCAGTGATACATAACCTGGGTATCAAATTTCCTTCATAGAAATTACAGTCAATTACAAACTTGACAATTATCACCATCTTACATAAGTTTTTCATCCATCATTGTGTTACTCAATATTGTACCACTGACATAAAACTCATCAATGGCTGTAGGTTACTTTTGCCTTCAGTTTCAATACTCATTAGAGCCCTAATAAACTATATGATGAAATATTAATTGTCTCTGAAATCTCCACCTGGTCCCACGTTTCACTGTTTTGTCACGTTTTTTCTGTCAGAACATTTGTTGCCATTATCAATTTTCTCAATTTTTCTCCCAATCTGCTGATTTACTGGCATTGATTTATAAGTGGCCATCAATCACTCAGTGTTTCACCTGGTTATTACAATCTGATATTTAACACATTACAATCTGATGTTTGACACATCACAGTCCCTTAGGTTGAGCTCTCTCTCTCTCTCTCTCTCTCTCTCTCTCTCTCTCTCTCTCTCTATATATATGGTATATATATATATATATATATATATATATATATATATATATATATATATATATATATATATATATATATATTGTATGTATACATCTGTGATGTGGGTTTCTGTACATATGTATTTAATTTTGATTATATTCATGTATTATTCGTATTTATTTATTTTTTTTAGATTCACATAACATACCACGATCGCTTTGTTAATGTTCAGCAATGCATATACAGGTACCATGTGAATCGTGACCATCATTCATTCTTCAAGACGATTAGAAAGGATTCTAATTGCATAGCAACAGTTGCCAGGGGGATACGTAGTTTCCTTGAAAACATGGATTTTTTGTGGTTTCATTTTCAAGTGAATGCACATCAACGTGTCTTTTTTGCAAACAGACGTTTGATAGCCGTAGGCTATGCTATGACATTGAAATGTACATAGGCTGAAACAATTTCTTGAGCATTGATTTATCAGCTCTCAACTCAGTCAAAAACATCCGCTGCTTGAAGAGTGATCAATGCATTTTACCAGAAGTATCATTTCCTCAGTAAAGTCACGTTTGTAAATTTAATTTAAATAAGCTGAACAGATTTGTAAAAAATTTCCAACTGCAAAATTAAAAAAAAGCGCCACGCTTTAATATCCTGTTTTTCTATTAAAGTGATGTTTCAAATTCTACTCAAATTTGTGAATGAACAGTGACAGTTTTTATAGGTTTTGAAGTATATTACTAAATACCATGGGAACAAATTGAATCGACCATTAGTGTGGCCATAAGCATATACTGTAAATTGTAGAATTGATTCTAAAGATATGACATATTGTCTGAAATAAACTTTATAATGTTAATGATGATAATAACAATAAAAGCTAGATATGCGTTTCAAATACCTGCTATCATTAAATGCTATACACTTTATAGCTACAAATGAAACAAAATTTGAAACACATGTTGATTTGTTTTTATATGGTTAAAATAGTTATAATTTTATGCTGTCATAATGTAAAAAATATCACAGACACGTTTTACATTTTGATACTTTGTAATACTTATTGAATGTATTTCTGCCCACAATGATTAGCATGCATCTTGCACTGAATGGTGTATATTTCTGTGTTTATTTGGAGTTGTCGGCACTCATTCAAAGTGTGCTAACACATCAGGTCACTTCACTCGTAAAAGTTTTCAACAAATTAGAAAATTTTATTGAAATTGAGAAGTGGGTACATTCACTGAAATACTAAAACTGAAAAGCATTATTTTGAATTTCTGTCAAAGTAATTTGTTCATTGGTTTTAATATTGAGGAGGACCCAGACGCTGAAAAAAAATATTTTGCAAAAGTAGATTTCTTTTTTGGTTGAATTCATGATGGATCAATGTAGAAGTTTCCGATGTGTTGAAGTGTGGCAGCAGGTGATCTCGATCAAACAACACATGATCAATCATTTCCCAGGCACTCATGCCTTCATGGAACAGATGGAAACATCCTCACTACTTTTTATTGCTTTGATCGATTGCATTTTACAACTTTCAGAACTCGTCAGTGATGTTTTTATGCTTCAGATCAATCAAAATAGAAGAGACAAGTTTCCGACAAGTATGCGAAAAGAGTGTGTTTATATTCATTTTATGTTTAAATGGTATCAGACAAGACATGTTTTATCCGTACCAAACTGCCATTAGATTCAGAACAAGTTCAAACATCGATCCCTGGACAGAGTTAGATTCGGATTTTATGGTTTTTATAGCTACGTACCAACATGTGTATCCCTTTGAGACGAAATTCATGTTGCTGACAGCAAACTGGGAAATCAATAGCAGACTATAGCAGATTGCTGATAATTTCCACACAGCTGTCAAATTATGAATTGTTGTAAAATCTTTAGAGGAGACTTTATCTTGCACATATTCTTTACATGAACACTGTTGCAGTTTACAAATTAAAAAAAATTACTTTCATGAGATTTTTTCTATATACTGTGACCATGCAGTGTTTAGATGTATGTTGTTGGTCTTTTAATGTACAGTTGTTCTTTTCACAGTCTGCAGGAACTTATACATAGTCTGTGAATTGCAAAATTTCATACCATCTCAAAGATATTTTATGAGGGACAATGTGATATTTTCAGCTATGAAATGATAGCGTTCTGTAGCAAAATGTACAGTTGACTATTAGAGTCTTGTAATGAATGCCTAAGTTGAGTCCAAGCAAGAATTGGAATGTGACAACATTGTTAAAAATCATGTCAGAGTCGTCTACAATAAACATGATTTGCTTCAAGGAGAATCTGTCTGTGGATAGGTTTTCATACAGTTTCTTGAGTGCCCAGGCTCCTTAAAAAAAGGCTCTTACAGTAGATTTCTAATTGCAGCTCTTGTATTTTTTACTGATGAAAGAAAATGATATTTATATTTCTTGCATCTAAAGTAAATTTTGTTGTTAGTTAGTCTAAAGAGAACATTTCATAGGTTTCCTTGTGTTATTATGCGTGTAAAGATACAAACCGTGCGTAGAATAGAAAATGTGGAAGTGTTCACACTGCAGTGTCAAATAATTAAACATTTGCTACCAAGGGATTACTGATAACTGCTGAGCTTAGTAACTTTTCAAAAAACAGAATTAAATAATTGAAGCTATCAGAGAAGCTGGGTACTGTAAATCTCTCATGAATTCCTTCAATGAGGAACCTTGACTTGAAGATGTGTGAGTAAGAGCCCTGAAAAATATTTATATGTGAGAAGCAAGTTTATCATTTCTGTATTTTATATCTGAATTACTGTTCTCATCTGTGAACAAAAAAAAATTGTCATTGTCATAGCAACACAATTTATGATCCGAATATGTCAGAAAATTTGGTAATTATACATGTAAATTGTGGTGTCTTTGTGTATAATTTTGTAAATTGTTATAAAGACTCACAATTAATTCACTGGTATTGTCGTGGAAAACAGCATAAAAAATGAATGTGTCCTTGAATAAGATGGCCAAGTCAAATTGTGCCGAGTAGATACCCACAATGCAATATTCTGATATTCTTCTACTCGGTGTACATCACTTCCTGTGTGTGTTGTATCCCTCACCAACTGTCAACAGCTTTTGTGGTTTGACTTATCAAGGCAGGAATGTGAAATTATTCTGAAGGATGAAACTGAACTTACATCCAGTATTTAAACTTCAAAATTCTTTTTGTCCAGAAAAGATGATCATGCAATGTAATTCCATGTGAAAATCTCCTATTAGTTATCACCATGTCATATGTTTGTAATTGGCTCAATTTTTTTTACTGCAATTTTCCTGAGCTTGTTGAAAGTACAATCCTTACTATCTCTGTAGGTGTATAGCGATTCAATGAACATTGGGAGGGTAGTAGCGGATGACGTGACTCCCGGATCTAAAGTGCTCTAGTCTAATAAACAATTGATGCTGCGTGTCTAATGCTGCTACATTCTCACACACATACATCATTATTAAACCCCGAGTTTCTCTGCATTATTCAAATCATCATTTTATTGGAAAAACAAACACTTGCTGATAACAGGTAGCCATGTCTGTGTTGCACAATTGGAAAATGTCGTCTGAGCTTATGTATAATAATTCATATGCCTAGCAGCTCTACAGTATTTGTATATAGAAGCCTCATATGTCACCTCGGCTGACACAACGCAATTTTCTATATTACAAGAAACTGAGTGTTATTTGAACAAATTCTCATCAAATTCACTGATTAGAGTTCTAATCAAGATGTCGTTACACTTACCAAACTTTTTTCAATGCAATCATTTCTTATAAAAATGACATGAAAACCCTATCATCCTATATATTTTCAAAAAGCAGAGAATCTAAAGTTCAGTATGTTGCCAATAGTTTACTTGAAGGATGCAGAGAGTACATATTTGGGGTAGAAAAGCTCAATTTTGGTATTAATTATAAAAAGTAGTTTAAGTCAAAACCATGATACTACTTTACTACTTTAAGAGATTTAATATCTCATTTGAAACCAGATTATAGGTAGGAAAAAATTTGTTTTGCATTTCTATTCTTATTCTTGTAAATGGCAGGGGTTTAAAGACTGGCATTCAAAAAAAGCAATGAAAATCATGATAAGCAAAATTGAATTGACCATTATTCAAAGTGTAAGAACTTTATTGCCAAACAAAATAGTAATTTCATTATAGAGTATTTTAAAGAACATAATTTGAAAATTTCACAAAATATGACTCAGCCAGAGTGGCGTTGAATTTGTTTTGAAATGTTGGGAGAACAGAAGAATCCAGGAAATTGGGTCATTCTAAATGTTGAACCCAACAACTATTTAGACCTTAGGTTAACAAATTAATGAAAATTGAATAAATCTTTGCAAAAAAAGTGATTTTGAGCAAAATATGCTGTATTATGTGCAACGCAACCTTAAGGTAGAACAGTTGTCTTCTCATGATATGTTGCAGAAAGACATCCAGTCAAATATCAATCATTGCAAATGTAAATACTGCTCATGAATATTAATTATAATCTGACCAATCTACTAAAAAACTTTTGTTGAATATCAATACAATTTTTCCCTTTCATTGTTATCACAAAAAAAAATTCTGAAGAAATAACTGATAGAAAGCTGTGATGTTGTACACATTAATGTAAATAATATGAACAAAAAATATTGACAAAATGACAAAGCTATTTATGTGTATTTGGGTAATCTTGACTGAAATAATTTATAGGAACATGAATATACATGTACACTTTCAATCAAAAGACAAAAAGTGGAAATGTACAGTTTTGTACATTATAATATACTGTTACAATTATCCTATGAGTAAAATTATTTTACCTTCTGAAGCGAGCAATCTATACAAACAAATGAAACAGCTCACATTTGGTGACATAGCCTGATCGAGGCAAGTTATCCGTTGTAAATTGTCCAAGTGGTATGTCACAATTTCCACATTTTATTTTTTCTTCTTTTTTTTCACCAGACAAACTTGGAAATTGACTGGGATGGCAATGTGGAGGAGTTTGAGTGTTTGGAAAAGGATTACTGGTCTAGTCAAAGGGTAAGACTTAATTCTGACAAAGGATTATTGTGAAATATCAGATAATGAAGCCTCGAGATCTAGCAACTGCATTTTCAAAAAAATGTTTTGATGTATGATTGGATCTTGAGAAAATAAATATAATATTTTCTTGTATATCTGCTGTGATATTTATTACTCAATAATTGCGTTACTGTTCATGATGGTTGAAAGCATCCATATGGCAAGATGTTTTGGCAATGGCATTGTTCAATGCTTACACCAGACTGTTAAAATTCTTAACATTTACCGTGGAGAGTTTGAAAGAAAATAGCAGCTCAGTATTTACATGGTACCATATTGCTTGAAATATATCGGCAGTTAAAGCTGTTTTATGGACATATGAGAAGAAAGGGAATTTTGAAATGGTATGTATGGCATGATAAATTGAGACGTGTAAGTTTAGAAAATATCAGGTGTTGTAAATTAAAAGATATGTTTTAAATACAGAAATTTATGAGTTCATTTGAGGATGACCGCGATGATAGAATGGAATTGGTGACTCAGTGCTAAAAAAGTGATGATATGGTTTGCTGTCCATTTTATTTGTATTATTTACTCTCCATCAGGACTGTGCTAACTTGATTTTCATGTGGTGGTAATGATGTTCACATAACGTGACCTATAACCTTTCAGAGAGGGCATTTCGTTGCTGTTGGTATACATAGAAAGTGACCCTCGTGCATGCAGCGCCATCAGTGATTGAACTCATACCAAGTTTAGAAATACAGTAATCCAAAGAATATTCTCTTATTTTCAGTATGATGGCACTGACTTGAACGTAAAAGCAGAACATTTCAAGGAAATGCCTGTAAGTAGAAAATGCTCTCCAAAGGAACAAAATGGCTAACTTGGAAATACCTTACTAATTGTTATTCCATTTGCTTAGATCACTGTGTTATTCAATTTATTTATTGACTTTTCAAATGGAATGCCTTTGTCAAAATATTCAGATTAGTCAGGACTACCTTAGGGACATAATAATACTGACTCTACCATACAAAGTGATGTAGTTGTGACTGTCTTGTAGAAATTGCTCCATTGGTGTATCCTATATTATAAATATGATGCGGCTTTCAGAAAACTGACAGATGAGCATTGTAGGGCAAGATTAAGCATAAAGAAACTAATCGCTTCTAGGGTAAAATAAAAGATCTTAAAATGATAGCTGGAAATTAATACCTTCATGTCAAATTCTTGTACCTGCTAGAGGAGCAATGGTGTTCGTATGTATGTGTATCTCAATTTTTTATGTAAATATGAATGATACAACAAGGACAAGACATATCGGTCTTTGTCCATTAAATTTGTGATGTCAGAGGTCTCTGCAGGTGCCGCCGACTAAGCTGTTCGTGCAAAAAGGTGTTCGTTCGAAGTTTTTCAGCGGGCGGGCAAATTTCAAAACTAATTGGCGGGCGGGGAGAAAAAATCGATATATACCGTGGGCGGGGAAGAAATTTCACTATTTTCAGTGGGCGGGGAGAAAATTTTAACAATGGGCACCGGAAGATACGTAGAGGGAGGGGAAAGCGGCGTGGTTGATAGAACTTGAGGGGAGATTTAGCGCCTAACTTAGAGGGGAGCAATGTTCCTAGGTATACTGCTAGCTGCTCGCACGGTTTGCATTGATCTGGGTTGCCTAGTAGGCATCTAGTTGGCAATGGGAAATTTCACTAGTGGGGAGAGGGCAGAGGGGACTTTGAAATGTTGTAGGGAGTGGGGAGCGGGCATACTATAACTTAGATACTGGAGGGCAGCGGGCATTAAAATTCAGTGGGAGGGCATATTGTATGCCAGTGGGAGGGCAGTTACGAACAGCTCTACTTTCCCCTCCAAATTTTAGGTCAAGGTCAAAATAAGAAAATAGTGACAATGTCACTGGTCGCTCCCATATAGTTATCAAAACAAGCTAAAATCAAGCTAAAAGATTTTTTTATCACAAATAGAAACAATTCCCCCAATAAAATAAAATTATACAAATTTCACCAGAATTTGATCAAATCTTACTGACGTCACCGTAAAAACCTCTACACTAAGTTTCAACTCAATCGGACGTGTGGTTTCAGAGTTAAAAAAAATTTTTGATCAAAATGAAAAAAATAGCCAAAAATGCAAATATGCAAATTTCACCACGATTTGCCCAGATTTGAGAAAGGTCACTCCTATGCACTTCCATACCAAGTTTCAAATCAATCAGACTTGTGGTTTCAGAGAAGAAGATTTTTGACCAAAAATGGGAGAAAATTACAAAAAAATTCATGAAAAATAGCAAGTCCAAGATACTGACCCAGATGTGCACAATCATTTCAGGTCAGCCCAAAGTACTTACATGCTAATTTTCATCTAATCTGCTCAGTGACTATTGAGATTTTCAATAAAATGTAAACTTGTAAACATATATACATATGGCTATGGGAGCTAACAAACGACCCAATGGTCGACAGAGCTCTGCTGTGTTATGAAGAGAGCAACGTTTTGTGACATATGTATTGATGAAGAAGGTTGAGATCTTTGATAGCTCATTTCAGGATGGCCTGACCTAAAATGGCAAAATTAGCTGCAAAAATACAAAGTGATGATTTCATCATAATTATGTATAAAAATGTATACCAAATATCAAAGCTATCACATGAGTAACTTTTGAGAAACAAATATTTTGACCAAAAACGGCAAAAACTGACCCAAAAATACAAAAATTGAAGATTTCATCAAATTTCACTATATCACACTAAGAGAACCCCAGGAACCTGTATACCAAATATCAAAGGCATCAGACAAGTAGTTTTTGAGAAACACATTTTTTGACCAAAATTGGCAAAAATTGCACCAAAAATACAAAATTGCAGATTTCATCATATATTCTGTATATCATATTTAGTTTATCTGTAGGAACCTGTATACCAAATATCAAAGCTGTCAGACGAGCGGTTTTGATGAAATAAATTTTGACCAAAAATGACAAAAAATTCCTTAAAAATACAGATTTGCTTATTTCATCACAATTTGAACAAATCCAAGTTGGGCTATCCCTAGGGACCTGTATACCAAATATCAAAGCTGTCAGACAAGCGGTTTTGATGAAATAAATTTTTGACAAAAAATGACAAAAAAATTCCTTAAAAATACAGATTTGCATATTCATCACAATTTGAACAAATCCAAGTTGGGTTATCCCTAGGGACCTGTATACCAAATATCAAAGCTGTCTGACCAGCGGTTATGAAGAAGGAGATTTTTTACCAAAAACGCCTTTTTGGCACTAATTTGCATATTTTGGCAATGACAACTTCATTTGAACAAAATCTCATCTACAGCCCATCATCCATGTACACACCAAATATCAAGATGAAATGTGCAGCGGTTTTGGAGTTTTTGATGTTGACGGACAGACATACAGACATACAGACATACAGACATACATACATACAGACATTTTCCTAGCCTATAAGAATAGCTTCCATTGCCATATATACATATGGCTATGGGAGCTAAAAATCGGCATATCAGTCTTCAAAACATGTTTTGCGACGATTTTGCGAAATTCATGAAATTTACCAGTTGGCGGCACCTGTCTCTGTGTTATGACATGTCAAATACATGCACCTTCAGAGGGGACAGGCAGTATTTTCTCTTTTGTGAAGGTAAATCCCAGATTCTCAAGTTCCTTAAATTCTACAAAAGTTTTTCCCAGAAATTTTACTTTCATGACATATTCATTTTGTCAACAAATTGTCCCGTCCCATTTTCTTAGTTGTCAGAAAGAGGGGAACTGTATGTTGCTCTTTATAGCACTGTTTTATAATACTGTAAACAATTCATTTTAGCAGATGTATTTCATAAGTTGAATTATTATCAAGTATTTGTTGGATAGCTTTGTAGTTTTGTGATTTTGTGCTTCAGTACTTTACATCAGATGCGAGTCATAATTGGTTTTTTGTAATTATGAAATAACTTGTGTCAGTGAAGTCATGTTCACATGAGTGCTGGTGAAAGACTGTTTTTACCTTCTCGTGTCTATTTATAGACAGAGAAGGTATTAGAGTTGAAAACCAATGTGCTGCTGTCAAGAACTTCCGTCTGTCAAGACTTCCGTCTGTCAAGATCCGTTGACGTCATGCCATTGTGATGGGTCATATCATAAACTGGTGGGGGTGTTCATGGCTCAGGTTGAGGTGTGGGAGAACGATTTTGAGCTATGACAAAAATCAAAAGGGACTTAGCGCATAGCCACAGTGTTAAGCCTTTCTCCAAGGGTTTCTTAGTTGACTACAATCTATTACAGACTACTGAGCTGACGTTAGGGTACTCACTTTGTGTTTGCTCACTCTGTGAGCGCTAGTGTTTGGTACTGAGTTGCGTGGATATCCCCTCATGGCCTCACGTGATCTGGGCCTGTTGCATAATCTGCAGAGATGATCATATGCCTCCGAGTCTGAAAACTGTCATTGTGTAAGCCTGTAGGCATTTTCCTTGCATTTTTTCTCATTTAATTTTGCAAAATATCGGCGAGTACCTCAATATTTCAAGATAACCCTTTCTTCCAATCGTTTCCTGGAGTTTCAGAGTCATATGAACGAAAATGAGTGAAAGTTTTAGACAGGAAAATCGGACGTCGGCCATGTTCAATGTTTACAGTACAATCAGAAGTTTACGTGGAGGAATTAACCAACAAACACTGTTCATGATGCCCGCCCTCTAGAGGCAGACCGTCCTATATGAAGTACCACATTTGATGCTTGTGGAAAGCTTGAACCACACAATGGAGCATTTAAACTTTTAGAAAATGACAAACTGAATAAGAAGGTATTCAGGAAATGTCAAATACTGAGGAAAAATGCGCAAATATTCAAAATAAACCGGTTAACTGATTGGTCAGCTATAAAAAACAATGAAAATGTTTATGATCAAAAGTTTTTGAGATGCGCACATTTTAACAAATACAGAAATTATTAACATTATAAATATAAGACCAAACTATTTTTTCAGGGATGGGACAGGTTGGAAATGAGGGATGAGAGACAAAGGCACTCCTATTGCTGCATGTGGATGCAGCCACACCATTTCATTTACAGCATACTTATTCACTGTGTTGTGTTCAAGTTCCATATTGTACTGAATGTCATACAAGGATAACATAAGCAAATCAAATCAAATTAGAAAAGGATCAATGCTGTTGTGTGGATTTTGCTGAACATGGCTGATTATTTCGCCCTATATATTTGGTATCCAGCAAAGGCATATTTTGATGTAAAGTCAAAATTAACACTACATGCTGACAATATATTTTACTGTTTCTGCATGAACTTTTCTTTTTTAAATTACAGTATATTAGTACTTCAAACAGATTAACAGTTATCGTGATGTCAACCCATAATTTTACATCACAAAGACTGTAATTCTGCCAATTTTTTTTGTTTTTCAGTCATTTTATATAGTTTGCACTGCACAAGATGATTGAACAAATTGCAATGTTTGAATTTGTAAACTCAAAGAATAAAAATCCTTTGGTCACAAATTAAATTATTTTTGAAAAGAAATTTACTCTTAAACACTTTTAGCATATATTCTTTACACGGTCATGTATTTCAAGGAAAATATGCCTATTAAAAACAGTAATTTCTTCACTTTCAATTTTTTTTCAATACTATGACAATTATCAGCCATGAGGTTATACAATCACAAGACCAGATAAGCGTTTTCATCATTTCCACAGGACTCTTTGGAAAATCCATTAAAAACAGTTAAAAGTGACTTGAAATGATCACTTGGTATACATTTAATTTACAGATGCCAGGTTGTGTATTTACATGCACTCAGGTCAGTAAGGAAGTGCGTCATTACTATTTTGGACTGTTAATTCTTATTTCTGAATTGTTTAACTTTTTTCCACATTGAACTATCTTTAGGCAGTTTATGTAGCTTAGAATTTTTTGATTGATGTATTTAATCATCTTTTGGGTTCTTTGGGTCCATATCCCACCTCATTCCCCTACATCATCAACTATTTACCAACAACTCCATGCCAACAACCAATTACCTGACCTGGCCACACATTAGAGAAGGTACAGCGTCATTGACGGTTTTTCATAATTTGGTTCACAAATTTTTGTAAAGTTGAACAGAGAATAGAATGCAATTAAATGGAATATGATGTTTACATCTTATAAAACTCAAGATATTAGGTAAATGTACTTGTTTTTGTTTATTTCTGTAAACAAGGCTACACATGTGTGCATGGATTCAAGGATTGTCTATGAAGACCGTGTTCCAACAAGTGGTGCACATCGCCCTCTATGGCCGGTCTTTGGAGAGTACACCTATCTGCCACCACAGAGATGGGTTCACAGTCTTGAAGTGAGTTATGATAGTTAATGATTCCATGTTTATCTGCTTGATAAGTAATTTACACTGAATAAGTATGGCAAATGAGCTTCATAATTAATTTGATAGCACAATGAGATGAAATATTTCACCATGCCTGAGTGATTTCTCTCCACTATTACCACACTAAAATTGCTAGTTGTCATTGCTATAGTAGTAGTTTTTATGTTATCCTCAGTGTACGGTTTTTGATGGTTTCAGTGCTGATGAAAAAGTTTGTTTGTTGTTATTTTATCTGCTATACTGTATTGTCTTGGATGCCAAATTCTAAAAAATTATAGAAGATATTATATGTCACATGTATTTTTGCATTTTTGTGTTTTTGTAATCATTTATTGATCAGCTGTGTAAATACATTCATAAAGTTCATTTATCAATGATTCAGTTTGTCATTGAAATAATGAGATTTTTTAAACTTCTCATCAGAAGGCATCGCATTGAGAGTCATGTCAATCATATCATATCAGAGTCTTAGATCTAGTCATAAAGTTGACCTGTAGATAAATGGATATTTTGTTTCAGATCTCATTCTTCATGTTGCGATTATTTGAAAGTATCATTGTAAACAAAATGCTTCTGTGAATGTTTTTGACTTGTTCCTGCTTTTTATTTGTCTATTTTCACAAAAGTCAAATACAACATATTTATGATTTCTCTAACTACATTTCTTTCTAGCATGGCTCTATTGTTGCCCTGTATCATCCCTGCACGGATCCTGCAGAAGTCGAAACACTCCGTAGTGTGGTCACAGGCTGTCTCCGTAAACATATCATCTCTCCTTACAAACAGCTCACAAAAGACTTGGTAAGGCAGTGACACAACAAAACATACCAACATTCAAGCATTGCACTCTTTATTTCCATGTATTACATTAATATAGCCTGATTTACGGATTGAAAGGTTCATGGAAAGTCAGACAATTGTAACACAACTATTGTGAATCAGTGATAATTTATTATTTGTTTCTTCTAATCGGTGATAAAAGTGGAGTTTTTTTCATAAGACCAGCACTCTATCAAGCTTTCTGAACTCAAAGAATAGTGTCTTCTAAAGTACTGATGGAGCTTTCTGAGAATTGTAATAAAATGTATGTGATAAATTTGCCAGTTAATCCAAGACCTGTATGAATCATATGGTGTAGCAATTATTTTATCATGAATTTTTCTCCAAGAATATCTTATTGATGCCATGAGGAAGGATTTTCAGCCGCAGACTTCTTTTGAAATTTGAACTAAAGAACTAATACCACCCCCAAATTAAATTTTGAACTGGTAAGACATAGTCCACTTACAAATAGGTTGCAAGGCTGTATGATCTCTGCAAGACTGTGATGTTTGCTAGCGTCTAGTTTATTGACTGTTCTTTGCTTCTCTGATGTTATTATTATTCCTGGAAATTATAATTCCTTTCACAGAATTTTAATTTTTTTGTTCGTCTCTTTCAGCCAATAGCCTTGGTGTCATGGACGTGGAGGCTGTATCTTCCATATGCTGATGAAACTGAAATCAAAAAATTTATTCAAGAACACGCACTACACGCCCCTGAAGCTGCCAGAATGGACGATGGACAGTTTAGTGAATTTCTGGAAAATAAAGCAGCAGTGGTATCTGATGGACAAGACTCTGTTCTCTGTCCTGAAGAGTAGTGAAAAAATCAGAAACTGCTATATTCTATAGTCAATTAGATTCCTATTACTTTAATCTTCATTTAATCCTCAAAGATAACTAGAAAGACGATACCTTCCATTGACCACCACTTCTTTCACCACAACTGTATCACTAAGCTGGTATAAGTAAATATTGATATTGGTCATGCAATTTAACTTTAATCCTAGCTGATTAAATTACTGATGAACGCTTAAAAGTTATTTGGTCACAGTAAATCCATGTATGGGAATTAAGGCTGGTCTCCATACATGGCAAATGAGGTGTGTATTACTTATGGAATATCAGATAATGCAATTTGGTGGAGCACTTTTTGTGTGTGGTCAAATGTAATTTGATGACAGGCCACTTGGAAATAACGGTATTAAACTGGATTCCTTTAGCAGAGTTCTACCTGCGGTCCACTGTTACAACTGTGTAACAATATACATCTCTTACAGACCAATTTCAAATCATACATTGTATTATGTATATGTTACATTGTGCAGCTCAGGTCATTGTTGAAATCTAGTATCAGTGCCTGGCCACTTTTTACACACTTCATCAACACTTCACTATTTATTCATGTTGAAATGGCTAAATTCTCAATGCTGATCACATACATATGTATCAATGTTTATAACCAATTCACCTCTGTTTGATCTCTTAATGATCATTGTAATATATTAATATACAGCCATCAGGTTGACAAATATCTTCAATCTCTATATTTACCTATATTTAACATATTTAATGACACTAATTGATAATGTTGCATACAGTGATACAGAGATATCAGCTTACAAGGATGGAAGTTCATTGATGTGCGCTCGTAGAATATTTGGTATTTAACCAGGGCAGGGGCATGTTATAGGAAACTGCACAGGATATATGTCTTATCAAATAGGAATCTTGCACATGAATGGCAAAATTAAAAGGATCCTCAAATGCCAATAGTTACTATTGGCCATATTTGACCTGTGACCCTGAACAATCATTAGCTTTAGCAGAAATTTTCACTTTTCATATTGACTCTTTTACTAATCAGCATATTTTAAAATTAGTGCTATTAATATATTATGCATCTTTGCTCTGTCTTATTGGACTTCACAAGACTATTGTCATTCTTGATTGGTTAATAACCAATGAATACATATCAATCTATTTACATTGTTTCTCATTTATTTAAAGTCATCTTGTAAGACTTCACATTTGGAATAGACAAGGTTTATGTCCGTATTGTTAAATTCTTGTGATTATCTAATGATTAGGCCAAAAAAAAAAAATGTTTCTGGTCAGTGGGAGCATCACTTGAACAACAGCGCGTCACCCTTTATTTTTCCTGTTTTGTGGCCGGTGGCCACAGCAAACCAAGTACTGCTTCAGCTAGCTATAAATCAAGTTTAAGGGTCACTGGACACAGGTGGCGGACTTCATACATTTATGTATATATCTATGTATACATCTATGTGTATATATGACTATATTGATAAATCTATAAAACTGACGCTCCTCCCTGCCTTGAGGGGGAAAAAAAAAAATCGTCGCCACACAATTTTTTAAAGAAAGGCCTGACCAAAAACATTTTTTTTTTTTTTTTTTTTTTTTTTTGCCTTACATTATTAAAGAGAGATTTCACATCTATGTAGACATGTATCTTTCACAGTACTCGTATACACATATCATTGCTATCATTAAGCCATTTTCTCTAGCTCAAAACAGTCAAAGTTTATTAAAATGTACGATTATGAGAATCCTGCCATGTGCTTCCTGCTGAGCTATTTTAGTGATATGTGTGTTTAAAAGTGTAATGTTGCTGTATTGAACCATTTCACCTTGGAATTTCTTTAGGAAGGTAATTACAATATCAGGCAGTTTATGCAGATTATACAGGCAGAATTAGAAAATATCAATATGTGTATCCACGCTATAGGGAACCCAGACATCTGGTTGTTGTTGTTGTTGTTTGTATTGTTGTTTATGTGTTAATGTTGTTGTTGACCAATAAAATTCGACGAACATAACTGTTGTGTTGTTGTTAATGTTTCAAACGTAACGTAGATGTCATAAGAAACGCTACAAGGACACTACCATTACTTGGCCCGATACAACTCTCTGCTAACGTACACTCTCTTTATACACTTAAACATGAAGAGAGTGTATGTTAGCAGAGAGTTGTATCGGGCCAAGCACAGTTACGAGTGTAGTGATACATAGCGGCCGCCGCGTTTATTCTATGCATACTACGCGGCGGCCGCTATGTATCACTACACTCGTAACTGTGGGGCCAAGTAATGGTAGTGTCCTTGTAGCGTTTCTTATGACATCTACGTTACGTTTGAAACATTAACAACAACACAACAGTTATGTTCGTCGAATTTTATTGGTCAACAACAACAACACAACTAATAAACATAAACAACAATACAAACAACAACAACAACCAGATGTCGGGCCAAGTAATGGTAGTGTTCTTGTAGCGTTTCTTATGACATCTACGTTACGTTTGAAACATTAACAACAACACAACAGTTATGTTCGTCAAATTTTATTGGTCAACAACAACATTAACACATAAACAACAATACAAACAACAACAACAACTGCAGATGTCTGGGTTCCCTATGCCATGCTATGTTGACTTTGCTACAAAACACTAAACTTTCACAGAAAACAAGATAGTGTAAACTTGTTCTCCTCAAGTTGCAAAATGAAGAAATGAAGTGTATGGTTTGTCATCTGAAAACCCAGTCCCTAAAGATCATTCAGTAACTAGAAAGCATTTGCAAGCAAAAGCGAAGTTCCAGAGACCAGAGCAGCTGAAGAAAAGAGAATGTGTGACGAAGAATGGAGAAGAATGAAAGAGTGCTTGGGATCAGTCGCAGAACTGATACGAGCACAGGGAATTGAGTAATCTAGTTGTTGTTGTTGTTGTTGTTGTTATTGTTGTTATTGTTGTTGTTGTTGATGGTGATGATGACGATAATAAAAAATATTAAAAAACAATGTGTCATTCCTTGCTGTTGTTTGTCGATGTTATAGATAATTGTAAAAGAAAACTGTAATCGTGACCAAAAAACGACGTAGGTCGCCCAATGTCACTCCCGTCCTATGACGTTGGGCGACCTACGTCGTTTTTTGGTCACGATTACAGGTTTCTTTTACAATTATCTACAACATCGACAAACAACAGCAAGGAATGACACATTGTTTTTTAATATTTTTTATTATCGTCATCATCATCATCATCACCATCAACAACAATAACAACAACAACAACAACAACAACAACAAGATTACTCAATTCCCTGTGGTCAAATTGCCGTACACAATACACAGTGCAATACTTAGGGACTGGTCAGTTTCTTCAGCCTGGGGGGGGGGCCGGTGGATTCATGGGGGGGTCACCCTGTTTTTGACTTTGGTGATAGGGGGGGTCACCATGTTTTTGAAATGCCAAATAGGGGGGTCAGTGTGTTTTTGAATTTTGACACAGCTCATCATTGCCTAAAATGCTAGTGTCAGCCACAAATTCATCATTCAGTTGTATTTTTCGGCGCGCCCTTCAGGCGCGTAACTTTAATAATCAGTCATATTTTTCAGCACGCCCAACTTTAACATATCAAGCATACATACATCAGAGATATCTGTATGTTCAATATTTTTCAGCGTGCTCTTCAAGCTCATTACTTTAATATATCATACATCTTTCAGCATGCCCTTCAGGTGCATGACTTTAATATACAAGGCATATATATCAGAGATATCAGGATGTTTCATATTTTTTGGCGCGCCCTTCGGGCGCCATACTTTCAGAGATATCTTGATGTTTGCTAAGTGAAAGTGTACCATTATGAAATCTGCATTTCATATGAAAAGGATGACAAATTCCTGATACTTTTCTGTTCTCTCTGTGAGAATTCAGTATGAGAAAGCAACATGCACAAATATTTCACAATATATTTGATACAGTGACTTATTTTAGAGATAGAAAAATGACAAGATATCTTTCCTTCTCATTGATGCAATTATTTTCCTTTGTTTCACAGGTTTTCTGTAGAAAGATGCTTTTTTATGAACAAAATAACAGTTAAAAAAGGCAGTTTTTGTCATTATTAGCTGTGCTTTTATGGTTTCAATGTTACAAGAAAAGGTCCTCTCAGACACTGTACACATCAGATTTGGCTAAAAAGCTCTCTATGGCTCCTCAGTAGATTTAATTGGATGGTTGGCAAGTCTTAACACCCATCAAAGTTTTTGATTCACTGCTTTTTCCTCTTTGATATTAATGATTGACATCCATTTCTGTACAACAGTTCAGGACATCTGGTTAAGCAGAGAAAGTGTGAAATACATTCACAGCTCATTCAAAATACAGCTCATTCAAAATGTACTGTATTTAAAATCTAAGATTGACACTTTGAAATTCCTATCTTACAACTGACATGTCAACAATTTCACTAAAACATAGAATGACTATTTAAAATATAAATATATGTAAAATGTAAAATATAATATATATATATATATATATATATATATATATATATATATATATATATAATTTATGTCCATCTTTTGTTTTACCTTTGTCGCGCCCGGGGGGGGGGGGGTCACCCTGTTTTAGAAATTTGGAATGGGGGGGTCACCCTGTTTTCAAAATTTGGAATAGGGGGGGTCAGCCACTTTTTGACGTCGGCAAAAAATAATCCACCGGCCCCCCCCAGGCCGAAGAAACTGACCAGTCCCTTACAAGGCGTCTGTGTTTTGTGTACGGCGATTTGACGTCACCAGTTTGTGGCTATACCACGTGTAAAATGTTGCCATTTTCTGATATCGGATAAAAACTGTCATGTTTTTAATCGATTGTTTTATCAGCAAGTCAGGTCTGCATATTATTAGTGTGGGAAAAATTGGATGATGAAAACACTCAAAGGGATGCGCCTGCTTGTATTCCTGAGCGTAACTTTGTTCATGATCTACACAAACTGAACGATAACTAATACAACTGAAGAACTTTACAAGTACGACATGGTAAAACTAGAACGATAATACAGAACTCGTTTCCTTTGGTATTTGCTCTTGGAAACGTTCAGCTATTCTCCTTCCAGACAGGAATCAATCTGACCTATTGAGTGTAACAAAGCAAATATTTTAGTCTTGTCAGAGTTCCTGATTCTTTTAGATTCACCAGTATTCAAAATTCAAAATGGATAATCATGATTTCAATCTATTGAAAAATTTTTCCCATCTTCATCTTCGTAAAAAATGGTTAACCTAATTCCATTATTTCTTAAAAGTGACGGTTAAAGCCCCAGTATTTGTAACTTTTAACAATTTTTTCATATTTTTGATTAAAATGACATCCTCAGTATGTGAAAGTAGACCATAATTAATACTGAATCGCATGGTTTGCATGCCCAGCCCGCCTCACGATTAACAGTAAAAGGAGTGAAAAATGACTTCTTGTCCGGACCAGAAGTCAGCTTTGTTGACACACGAAACGAAACGTAATCACACCACCGCGCATGCTCAACCACATCTACGCAAGTTTTACTGTGGCGTCCGTAGAAACCATACGCTCTTCGAAAAGGTCTGGTCCATCGAAACTGGAGACTCAGCTAAAAACGCGCGAAAGTTGGGTGAAATACCGTAAAGATATAAATATGTAAGTGTTCACAGATTGTTCCGACTATAATGAGCCGTGCAAACAAACGTCCTGAACAGCTAAACTAACGACGGAGGCAGTCGATTATAGGCTTCATGCACTGCATTGCACGTTTTGACCGACGGTACGGAGATCAAGTTGGGTGCTGAATGAATTGAGAGAGAAAAACATATATGAATAAAATTCAACACTTCACCATTGTAATCATTGAACTAGTCGTTTCTTCCATTATGGAGTATAATGAAAATTAAATGACGGGACTGATTCTGCTCCGTCTACTCAAACGAAGTTTTGTGTACGGCCAGGCTACGCTGCATGCAACACAGCCTATCAACTTCGCATAGTGTTGCCGTAATTGATAATGCTGAGAAAGGAAAATTATATCTTGAATGCAGTACAAAAGTCTTACTTATTAAATTTAAAAGTATTTCCAAATAATATCGAACGTAACGGGTATCTAATCCTCACAAGGACTACAGTAGTACAATTATCGGCTAGCTGCGATGCGATGGAGCTCCAGGCACGGTAGAAGTTCGAACACAAGAGAGATCCCGGCCTCACTGCAAAGTCGTCCCCTGCGCACCCGCGCCCGCCCGACAACAAACTAACCTCTTGGTTTGATTCTGTTGTTTACATATTTTTTTATAAAATTCATGATACATATATCTGACTTTCACAACTGTACAATTTGCTTAGGACTGTGATTTTAGCTGTAGTCTACAGACGATCGGAGGGAGCTAAGGCAGGCCCCAAATTTGCACGGACAATGCCCGGGACAATTATACACGCAGATGAGAAAGTCATTCACATAAACCTATGAAGTGATCAATACAAAACTTTTAAACATCACTGGTTCTGAAAATTTATGATCAATGGTTCTGACCTATGGATTTTACACTGCGGCGCTGTTTTTTTGTGTTTGGCCGGCTGCTAGTCCTGTAAGGCTGTACTACATGGAGGTAGTAGACTGTACAAGTGCGGCGGGCCCGGGCCGAGATTGGTGTGGGGCCTGCAGCAAGGTAAAGTTGAAAGCGTCCATTGCAGAATGCCCGCGTATTATCCTTTCGCGTTTGGGAGGAAATTTACCGCTGTATTCAGAATGCCTTTTTACCAGTATAAAAGCTCAAAAACTGATGCATCAAGAGCCAAGAGTCTGTAAATTTCTTAGCTGTAGGTCCATTGTTTTTTCTAAATTTTCGCTGAGATACAGCCGTGCGTGTACTGGTCCCGATCGTTCTGACTCAGGCGTTCACAGCTGTTTAGGGAGCCGTCATTATTTACGACCTGGGGGTCGGAGTAATTACATTAGAAACTCCGAAATTTTGAGTCACACCCAGCCAACCATGATGACTTTGAGTAACCCCCTCTCTAACAGAAAGTTTGGCTTACCTGAGCCCATGTAACAATATGTAGATATAAAAGCTCACCTAATAACCAGTCTATGACCATATAGGCCTAGTATTGTTAAATGTGGATGGGTAGCATGTCATTATGGTATGGTTAAATGTTCAAATGGTTGTTGAACACAAGTCATTAAAATAAACATTTCTATGATAATAAAAGGATGAATTCACAACAGTTCAGTTTTGTCCTAGATCCTGTGCACTTATAGTGATATCTGTCGAGAACATTTCTCCATGACCCAGCCTCTCCTTCCACCTCTGGTAACGACTGTAGAAAACTACTGTGTGACATCATCATCACCACTGTCGATCCTCATCTTTACTGTCACTGGTGCCATTGAGTACATGAACAACGATATCATTCTCATCGTCACTATCTTCTCTTTCATAATAAGTATTGCTAGTAGTAGCAGCTACTTGTAGTTTTTTGCCTTGCTTCATCTAGTTGATATTTATTTGTTCTGTTAAAGTATTTATTTTCTTTTTGTTTAATATGTATCAGAGTGAAATATACATTATCAATTAATCATTATGTCATTGAGGACAGAGTAAGACGAAGAAAAAACATTTTGAGCACCCCTTTATTAGCTTTCAATTTTTGAATGACCCCCAGGTCGTAAATACTGACGGTTCCCTTACTTGCTGCCAAAGGCCATCGCGTTCACAGCATTCGACAGCCTACCATACATTGCCAAACTATGTTGCTTCGATTTCGCAGTCATCTTGCCGCTAAAGCAACAATCAGCTGAAATTTATTACTTCAAGTTACTCAATTTTGATAGCTATTTGCCTACAGAAGTGAGCCAAGTGTATATAGTGTCGTCTTGATTTTACATCGGTACCCGGAGTTCTGAGTAACCAACTGCAGGGTGCGCATCGGTGCACTGCCGACTGCAGTTTGAATAATCCGTATATAACGCACACTGTACCAGAATAGAATGTCAGCCTCCTCTGCCAAAGTTCTGTATCCTCTGAAATACAGTAGCAGTACGTATTTGAACAGAGAAGAACAAAATAAAACCATTCGCAGGTCATTCAGCCGGCGACCATGGGCGATTTTGATTACCCAGGCATGGCAGTGTGGCGTGGCATGGCAAGGCCCCAGGAATGTTGCAGGCTCGATGATGTCATCAGTATCGGCGTTCTAGGTCACGTGCACAGCCTACAAGTTGTCAACAAACCCGCACGGCAATCCACTCGATCGGGCAATATTTAGCGTTTGTATGTCACTACAGGAGCACAAATTTGCCTTATTTCTTCACTGAACAACATTTCACGATGGATGTAAGAGAATAACATGTAATTTCGAACATAAAAAAAGGTTAAAAGTTACAAATACTGGGGCTTTAACTTTTCAACGTCTGAAAATATGTCCCTGAGATACACTCTCCCTTAGTCCTGAAGGACTCTTTCATGCAACAACCAACGTTACCATGACCATTTCTATGGCACATGGTTGGGTGGCAATAATTTACCATGGTAACGCGTATGAATAACGGTAGAAACGCCCTTAAACGGTAAGAGTATGACCTTATTAGTTCATGACTGCCACGTTTATGATCAATTATTACGATTGTCGTAATTTTGAGCCGTGGACATAGCGTCGTTCACAAGAATGTGCCTTGTTGAAAGAGCATAGCTACGGTTCCGCAGGTCATGGTTTCATGAAATACACGTAGTTATACAAGGGCCGAGTGTAACAGTGACGTATACTTTAACATGTGACTCGGCGTTGACCGAGTTGCATTTCAAACTAAGCTTTGACCCCGCGGATTTGCAGCCAGTCTCTCGACGTTAACACTCATCATGTGCAGTGAAATCTCCACATAATTGTGACCATTCCTTCTTTGTCAAGCGATAACGCAATATTGGTCCATGACTTTAATATCCCTTGAATACCAGTAATTTATTTCTCACTTTCCGAGAATTGATATTCTGTGATATCTAAACTGTTCTCAATGGAGCTGTTTCCTTAAATGGGTAAATTTAAGACAGCTGCGTTTATCTCCAATAAACTGAAGTCAGTTCAACACAACATCCAGGGTCACGTAAAAGACGCTAATAAGCTCAGACTTCATATTACTTCTGAGATCTTATTTTTTGCAATCTGAGCACCTCTTCTTTTCTTCCTATAATGAGACAAACCTCCGCCCTATAATGGGGCAAGCCACGGTGAGAGGAGGAATATATTTTCTGGTTACGTGGTCATGTTGATACCAGTGACACTCTGTCTTCTCTCTGCCAGCCAACCAATCAAATCAAAGATTGACATCATCTTTGCAAGGATGGACGTGAACCTTGAGCACGCCTTGCTTATGCAACATTGTCAATGCTTTGAATTCGTCCGCAAAATTGTGAGCTTTGCTCACTCGCATGTCGTTGTAGTAATGGTAGCTCCTTTTATGTCCTTTTGGTCCCAAGTCAAACGGCCAGAACCCATACAGGTTTAGTAGATTACAGTTTGACAGCGCCAAGGTAGCAAGATAAAACCCTGCAATGCATGAAAGGAAAACAATGCTTAAATTGTGTAAATAATTTGCGTCGGCAAATAACGACTAAATAAAGCTATCAAATTCAATATTTTAATTAAAATTTGATTCTCCCTGGTCAATAAACTGCAAGATACACGTGTTGTTCCCTCTACTGAAGTTACTGAATTATGAACTCTGGTATCGAGCGATGTAAAAAGAAATAGTTTAATACGGTTAGGCATCCTCTCGGCGGAATACTTTCAAAGGACACCACAACTTACAAAATGTATCTCCGAATCTTGTCAAGCTGTTATTTCTCTCCGGGACCTTTTTACTCTTTCATATTTTACAGTCAGTAACCAAATGTCAAGGAGAGAAGGAATTAAAGTCAGCGAGCCGAGACAATCAAAAATTGCATTTTACCGGTATTTACAGGATAAACGTGGGCTTACATTGTAGGTCTACAGATGTACTGTGTTTAGAAAACCCACTCACCGTCTATAGAAAATATACTCATTAAAGATACGAGCGTCAATCTGTGTGTTAGTGAGAAGGAATTAGGCACGAAAACTTGGAAGCATTCGTATTTTGCAGATTGTTGCTTTTGAGTTGATGAACTGGCGTACTGAATACGATTATCGCAACAAGGCAACAGAAGTATTCGTTAATAGCTGCTATTTTCTTTCAAATTTACTGCCTAGAAAAATGTTCATATTGCAAGGTAAAATTACTATAGATCCTTCTAGCAAAATACTGAACGCTAAAACAGTTGTGATACCTGAGCTAAGACGTTCATTATGATTTTCACTTTTCCAAAACTTCCACACATCACTGAAGGGATGGGGGTGCATGAAGTAGACATGCCCCGTCGCTGCCTTCGCCGCTCGAACACTCGCTGGAAAGAAAAATTTGGTGGAATGGAGCAAAATCGCCAGATCTTTATAGCCTTTGACGTCAGAAAGAAATCTCTGTCGATCCTTAGGAGTCACCAGATTACGATACCTGCAACACAGATTATTGAACAACAATGGTTAGGGGATATTTCTGTTGACAAGACCATATATGGAACTGGAAACAACGACAACGACGACGATGATGATGATGGTGACAACGACATGTGATAGTGATTATAGTGGTAATTAATTATTATTATGATAATTTATTATCATGTAGTGTTCCATATTTACATACTTATTTCTTACCCTTTTACTCACTTAATTCATAACATCAGCAATGTGGATTATGCTTGTATTAGCTGTTGACATGGATGGAGATGCAACTGAAAGTCTGCCATCTTGTCGTAGTGACAAGCTGTACCGTGAATTACACGATTGATTACAAGCAAGAGTAGCGACGATAAATTCGCCTTCAAAACTTGCAGTAAATTTTGAATTTTTTGTCGACCAGTTTCATAGAAACAAATTTGACTCAAAGAATAGCAGAACGGCTTCATTTTTGTACGATGATTTGAAACACAATACGATTACAGTCCTTGAGAAATAATACTAAACTTATACACTCACTTTCCGAACTGGGATTTGTTGAATGTCGAAAAGGTGGTCTTGTTCCCGACGTCTTTTGAAAATGGTCCTAATGTCGGTAAATTTAACCTGAAAATAAAATATAAATTTAGCATAATATTGTTCGCTTATAATATGCAGGGTTATATTTGCATACCACGTCCATTTATTTAAATGCGGCTAGCCATCTCAAATGACGTATCGTAACCAGGAAAACTACTGAGGAGTCTTAGCACAAATATTATTAATTGAATTCACCTACAACTCGTCATTTGAACAGAGGTAACTAAGACAAAACCCTAGGTACTCGCAAAAGTATTTTCGAAACCTTCGGGCGATAGATCAGTTTTGAAGAAAATTACTTGCGAAAAGCGAATGCGACGAATTTTGTCATGAAATACCATTGCCAAACATATTGCGGTTGTCGGGTTTTCAGAAACACGCGGAGAGATATAGAGAAATACATGGAAGACTCAAACCCTCTAACTCCATATTGCGTGTATGTGTGGATATGCGTTCATACATGTATGTGTGTACTAATATACCATGCGACTAAAATTCATGCTATTTGTACATTTGCATATGTTTGCTTATATCCGCAGGGCTGCGACTCAACAGACTGGAAAACTATGCAAATAGGATATACAATTTCAGATGGAATTCGATATATGAAGGGGAGTGCCATTGAAAGGTACACCATTTAAAATATGTATCGTTTCAGTAAGGCATGAAGTGTGAGGAACAGATTCGTACACGCGATTATGTCCCCGCATCTATTATCAAGATGTCGTATTTGCGATTATTACACGTTAATACCTTATGACAGCGTCGGCTGAGTCAATCTGATGTCCACAGCTACTATTCAACAGTATTCCACCGCTGCCAACAACACTACACGTGTTGTAAGTCCGATCTACGAACAGCTGCCTCTGTTGGATGTTTCAAACAACAACCATGAAACAGTTCTTTACACCTTTTTGTTCCTAACTAACTCTACGGGAAAACATTTAGCCGAGTTAAAGTACTTTTGAAGTCAAGAGGATTTTAATGCGAATAGTCTTCATTCTAGTTTGATTTTCCGGATTATCTGGTAATGTGCTGAATAAAGGAAAACAATAATAATAATAATAATAATAATAATAATAATAATAATGTTTAGCAACGTCACTCTAGATGATTGAAATAGTTGAAAAAGACAGCGCAGTTCTACATAGTTGGAGGTCTACGAAAACACAACCATTGACCATAAGGGTCAACTATGATTGACCTTGTAAGATTTGCTGACCGTCCGAGCTGACCAGGCAAACAAAACCGACAAGTGCTAGCGATGTATATCGGCACAGTCCACTAAGTCATAGCAATACGTCATGAATTTGCATTTCTTGCAAGAGATGTTCCATCAAGCTGGTGTAAAATGCAGGTGTATTTTAGTACCTCTGGTAAGAGTTGATGAAGATCGCGTGGTATTTTAAACGGCAGATCTCCTAACGTTCCGTGAATAACCTGTGAGACTTTGACATTTTTCTTCGTGAGTATGAACATGTTTCGCACGTCGACGAATTTCGCCAGTTTCTGTCTACAGGAACGATGGCATGTGATAAGAATGTGATAGGAAATAATGCATGAGTCCAAGAACAGCAAATTAATCATTATAAACCCTTCTCTTCGATAATTTTTGAAACAAAGCCATTTTACTCTGAACAGAAATTTGAGTCTGTGATATTTTTATTTTTTGTTTCCATTTGCCTCTCAGAGTCGATATATACATCTATATTCCCGATGTTCCTGCCTATCAAAGTACACAGCAATTCTACCAAAAGATAGTAACTCATTGACCTTATTTTGAAAATCAGCACATTGGAATTCAGAGAGTTTATTTAAAAGCAGTTTGCATTTGATTCCTAGCAGAGTTTTCGCTGAAAATGTAAACCAACAACTCACACTGGTTGGACAGCTTACCTTACCCTGTCTTTATTTGAATCGTTCTGTCTCCAAGGTGACGAAAGTATTTGTAGTAAGTTTTTCACCAAATGCGTGTCATTACTAGCTGTATTATTGTCCCTCTTTCCTAATGTTGTCTGGTTATTAACCTGGTCGGTGCTGTTGTCTGTGGGCGATCTAGAAAGATTCGGTTCGTCTTGGTTCATAATTATCGGCAGATTTTGAGCTGGACCGAAAGAAGCTGTCATCTTTGCAGTTTGTTTCCTGTTTGTAAAAGAACACTTATGCGCCAATCACATACAATACTCAACTATACAATTCAAGGTGCTCATACAATACTGAACGCTGCGTAGACGACCAGCAGATGTGTCGCATTAGAGCGTTCATACTTTTCTCATTATTGCAACTGCAGAGTCGACGAAAAGCTCGACCCCGGTGACATTGTCGCAGACAAATAACAGACTGAATTTATTTAATAGCTTTTTGACCATGACGGTCGTATCTGCGATCCATTTATTAAACCAAACTGTTCGTTACTTTCTACCAATCATTCGGACTAGAATCTCCCCAAACCTGTTTTTCTTTCAGTTTTCTTACTGAGCTATGGCCAGTAGTTGGTAAAAATGCACGTTTCACATTGTGGAAGCTATCGTGCTATGGGCAATTGTATGCCATTGTACATTATAGAACCCAAACGTGTAGGACAAACGTGCATGACTAAACACTGTAAAAGTCTGCACGTTAGACATTTTAGACACGTTAGGTCCATACACATTAGGTTTGCACGATACACGATAGGTTAGCATGGTTGGCATGGTAGATTTTGACCGATGTTGAAAACCTAAAATGACATACACGTTAGACATTTTAGACACGTTAGGTCCGTACACGTTAGGTTTGCACGATACACGATAGGTTTGCATGATTGGCATGATAGAAATTGGAGTCATGTGGAGAACCTAAAATGACATATACACGTTAGACATTTTAGACACGTTAGGTCCGTACACGTTAGGTTTGCACGATACACGATAGGTTTGCACGATTGGCATGATAGATTTTGACCCATGTTGAGAGCCTAAAATGACATACACGTTAGACATTTTAGACACGTTAGGTCCGTACACGTTAGGTCTGCACGATACAAGATAGGTTTGCACGATTGGCATGATAGAGTTAGACCTTACCGTGTTTGTAGGCCATCACGTGAATCTTGAGACATATCGTATAAGGTGCCGACCTAAGATTTACGGAGCTAACGTGTCTAAAATGTCTAACGTATACTAGTATGTCATTTTAGGTTGTTCACGAGTCAATTAATCTATCATGCCAATCGTGCAAACTTATTGTGTAACGTGCTGACCACGTTAGGTTTGCACGATACACGATAGGTTTGCACGATTGGCATAATAGATTTTGACTCATGTTGAGAGCCTAAAATGACATACACGTTAGACATTTTAGACACGTTAGGTCCGTACACGTTAGGTGTGCACGATACACGATAGGTTTGCACGATTCGCATAATAGATTTTGACTCATGTGGAGAACCGAAAATGATATACACGTTAGACATTTTAGACACTTTAGTTCCGTACACGTTAGGTGTGCACGATACACGATAGGTTTGCACGATTGGCATGGTAGATTTCGACTCATGTTGAGAACCTAAAATGACATACACGTTAGACATTTTAGACACGTTAGGTCCGTACACGTTAGGTGTGCACAATACATGATAGGTTTGCACGATTGGCATGATAGATTTTGACCCATGTTGAAAACCTAAAATGACATACACGTTAGACATTTTAGACACGTTAGGTCCGTACACGTTAGGTGTGCACAATACATGATAGGTTTGCACGGTTTGCATGATAGATTTTGACCCATGTTGAAAACCTAAAATGACATACACGTTAGACATTTTAGACACGTTAGGTCCGTACACGTTAGGTGTGCACAATACATGATAGGTTTGCACGATTGGCATGATAGATTTCGACTCATGTTGAGAACCTAAAATGACATACACGTTAGACATTTTAGACACGTTAGGTCCGTACACGTTAGGTGTGCACAATACATGATAGGTTTGCACGATTCGCATAATAGATTTTGACTCATGTGGAGAACCGAAAATGATATACACGTTACACATTTTAGACACTTTAGTTCCGTACACGTTAGGTGTGCACGATACACGATAGGTTTGCACGATTGGCATGGTAGATTTCGACTCATGTTGAGAGCCTAAAATGACATACACGTTAGACATTTTAGACAGGTTAGGTCCGTACACCTTAGGTGTGCACAATACATGATAGGTTTGCACGATTGGCATGATAGATTTTGACCCATGTTGAAAACCTAAAATGACATACACGTTAGACATATTAGACACGTTAGGTCCGTACACGTTAGGTGTGCACAATACATGATAGGTTTGCACGATTGGCATGGTAGATTTCGACTCATGTTGAGAGCCTAAAATGACATACACGTTAGACATTTTAGACACGTTAGGTCCGTACACGTTAGGTGTGCACGATACACGATAGGTTTGCACGATTCGCATAATAGATTTTGACTCATGTGGAGAACTGAAAATGATATACACGTTAGACATTTTAGACACTTTAGTTCCGTACACGTTAGGTGTGCACGATACACGATAGGTTTGCACGATTGGCATGGTAGATTTCGACTCATGTTGAGAACCTAAAATGACATACACGTTAGACATTTTAGACACGTTAGGTCCGTACACGTTAGGTCGGCACCTTACACGATAGGTTTGCACGATTGGCATGATAGATTTTGACCCAAGTTGAGAACCTAAAATGACATGCACGTAGGCCATCACGTGAATCTTGAGACATATCGTATAAGGTGCCGACCTAAGATTTACGGAGCTAACGTGTCTAAAATGTCTAACGTGTATGTCATTTTAGGTTGTCCACGAGTCAAAATCTATCATGCCAATCGTGCAAACTTATCGTGTAACGTGCTGACAACGTTTTTGCACGATAGGTTTGCACGATTGGCATAATAGATTTTGACTCATGTTGAGAGCCTAAAATGACATACACGTTAGACATTTTAGACACGTTAGGTCCGTACACGTTAGGTTTCCACGATACATCACAGGGGACTCGAACTTGTTGTTTATTTGTGTCTGTTTGTTTGTGTGTATATGTTTGTGTTTGTTTATTTGTTATATTTGTTGTATTTTTAATTAAATAACAGCCAAAAGCTATTTTGTTAATATTTGTCAATAAAGAGCAGTTTATTTATTTGTTTGTTTGTTTATATATTTGTTTGTTTGTTTGTTTGTTTGTTGATACGTATTTTCGATGGTTAGGGTTAGGGTTAGGCTTAAGTAAGGGTTAGGGTTAGGGTTAGGGTTAGGCTTAAGTTAGGGTTAGGGTTAGGGTTAGACTTATTCACTCCCTCTATATATTGATATTTAGGTGAGTATTTAGGTTGCAGTGGCGGGCATATCGACTACCGGATCAATAGATCGATCCGAAAATCGATCTACTTAGCAGACTACCCAGCTAAGGAGCGCCTGTGACTTCGATGTAAAACCCTATATCACGACAGATAGATCGAAATTGCTTCATTAACAAGATAAATATTTCACAATTATAACATTACTACAATCTACCTAATATACTTTAGAGTGATGGTAAACAACATCTATGAACTTACCGTGGTGCTAGTTTAATTCTATGAGTTAGCCCGGGGTACTTGACGCTGACCACGTTCGATGAAAACATAATGTAAGCATAACCACACAGAAGAAGCAACAGACAAACCGATACCACGGTTTTCCTTCTCCCGCCAACCACACGCAAACATACCACCATAATCCTCTCTCCTCTTCTATTCTGTTTGATCCTTTTGAAAAATGACCAAGTCAACAATTAGAAGTGCTAACCATAGACTCTCGAGAGTCTATGGCTAAACGTATTGTTGCGTTGCAATTATTTCATCGGTGGCCCCGAGCCTCCGAGTCGTCAGTTCATTTGACAGTGTCAATGTAACACACTGCAGCTGGCGATTTTCATACCTTTAATATCATTGGTTTCCTGTGTACAGTCCTCTTACTAGCATGTTCCATGATGCATTTCGTGCCAGGGAGAGTAACTCATCATGCATTATCGCACTGTAGTTGATGTTACCCTGGACGATACATTGTTCGCTGATTGTGCCAACGAACCAAACTGTTTGTGGCATTACATGAAATGTATTACTGGATAATGTGATATAATATGTACGCAAGGAAACATCATGTTTTGTTACAGGTGTGTATGGAAGTTCTAAACGACCGCAGCGGTGCATTGTGGGATAGCCTTAAAATGTCTACTACCTAAAGTTAATATTAACTTTGTGAACACTTGGACTCCAATTTCACTGCATGTTTAAAATGATATATTCAAGCACAGAGTAACATGGACAGAGTGGCAACGGCTATTGTTTAAGGCGTGAAGCGGTTGCGTAAGCAATCCATGTTTGCCTCGCCTCACGAAGCTCTTGGCTCTCTTTTCCGAAGAGTGCCGACCATGCACCCTTCGGTAATTTTCGGATTTTCACCAATTGTTAAGCGAAAGTATGTTTCGACAAAGTTTGTGTTGTTGTTGTCGTGTGGTGCTGATCGGAATTGATGTGCTGGCGAAAACGGGAGTGTTTTGAGCTTCAGGAAAGTGGGTTTTACCGTTTTAAAAATTCCTCTCATATTTTTATGAATATACCTATAGGCCTAATGAGTGTGTTTGAACCAAATTTGAAAGTCTTTTATCGATACTGTCTGGTTTTACTCAATGGTTTACGGTCAGTCATACCGTCTTTTACACGTGCGTCAAGAAAGGACATGTTTATGAAACTGCTGGCGTGTTATGTTTTGATTGGCGTGAAGCAGTGTTTCTGGCCTGAGCGCTCACAAAGTAACTATGGTTGCTACGCGACTGGCAGTACGATGCCATCTCGTCGTATGTTTCGCATAATCTCGTGTAATTATCAACCACAACAATGCCTCCAAAAAGTTTAACACCTTTGAAGCTCATTTTAATATGAAAAGCCAATAGTGTACCGAGACGACCATGGAACAAAAGGCATGCAAGCGTTGCCACTCTGTTTATGTTACTCTGTGATTCAAGCAGACAATTTCACTGAGTGACACCGAGACATATGAATGGCGTTTACATATTCAAATTGTTTTCGAGTGATATACAAACACATTTCAGGTTATAATGGCGAACGTTGCCGCCTTCAATGAAACCTAGTAGGGACTTTCAAGGTTACGCTGACGACACACTCATTGTACCACGCCAAACTCAAGAACAAATACAAATTTGATAGTTTCCGTGACAATAAGGAACACTTTCTGACGTTATTTCGCAATATAAGATTTAGAAATTTGGATGGATTGACATTCAACCGCGTGATCACCTACTCACTATTTAACGTTCCTGTGAAAGACTGGGTCGGCCATTGCTTTAGGCTGGGTGGCTACGATTGAGATGTAGATCTATTGTGTGTCGAACATATCCACACTTCTATGGCGTGACCTTAGATCCCAGTCAACCACTTTCTTTCATGAAGACTAGCAATCTGGATCGTAGCCCTGCGTACAGGTCTGTGTGTTGCCGGCGTTATACGGCCTCCACCACAGCCCTGCAACAGTCGATGGAGATAACTGGGGTCTCTGCGGTCCGTTCAACGAAAAAACGGTCTTTTTGGCCGAAATTCTGCTCTATCGGGGCAAAATCTCTTCCCTGCCTACCTTTACCCCCTAAACGACCCCAGAAAAGATGCGATTAACTTCTCCTAACGTCCAAAACCGCTCGTTTTCTGAAACATAACGTACTCGACAAGTTGTTTACCCGGAGATCGCCATTTTGAATCTCGCTGTACAGAGACCCCAGTAATCTCCATAGACCGTTGCAGGACTGTGGTGGAGGCCGTACATAACGCCGGGAACACACAGACCTGTACGCAGGGCTACCTGGATCGAAGCGGCATTGCTATGCATGGACACCGGTTCACACCAACATATAAGATATTTGAAGATTTGTTTGACTGTTGTCTGGCATTACGAAAACAACCCTTATACTTTAATAGCTTGTGTTACAGTCTGAGTTCTCTTCTATCTTAAATGCCATTCTGTTTATCCATAATTATGTGTAAAGGTCTATGAACAGGTTGGGAATTATGGGCAACTTGTCCGAGACACAGTTTAATGCGAAAACAAGTTAAATAATTGTTCTAATGTACACGGTGTTGGTCGGTCATTGAGTGGAACCTTGATCATAAACACTTCATTACCATACAGGGACAAATGATGGGATGATCGAGCTTTGCGTCATTAACATGTATGATTGGACTCAAATCTTTTATAATTCATTAAGATATATTGTATAATTGAAACCAAGTCATACAGGTATACTTACAACCCCATGCTTCGACATAACGACACTGACAGACGACACGACAGACGAAAGACCATCCTAGCCTTGACTCAATACTAAGACACACAAGGAGATGGAGAAATCACGGGCGGCGTCTGTAAGCTTGTATTCTCCGAAATGAATAATATGTTATCCCAACGAACTCTGAATGTATCGTGTAGTCAATACTTTGAAGATTCCGAGTGCCTCTGTGCAAGCCAAACGGTTAGTTCCGAAGCCGAAAGAAAAACTGGTGCTTCCGTGAACTTTCAACCGAATTTAACACTGGCCAAGGGCAAGGCATGGTGTGCGATCGCTGTAGTGCTAGATTCCACACTTTTGTTCTATTGGCCAAAATATAGCATGCACATGTAATAGAACCGCATATAGTTACTGTACACAATAATCATTGTCAAATATCTGACTAATTGTCTCCATACTTCACTAGAAACGCCTGCGGTTATCAAACGATATGGATTGTTTCATCTATCAAAAACCACTTGTAGGAACTTTCTACCATCTATTTCTCCTAAACACCCGGTGGTCCATGGCAAACTCGGGGTTCCAAAGTTGCTATGTATTCTTTCACGCTCACCTGTACGGTTGTTGTATGCACTACAGTCTGCACACTGTCCAATTTGTTGACCTCAGTTGACCTTAGCCTACTGACATTCCATTATAAGATGTGCGGTGCAGGTCAAACATATCTACTTCCTGCTCCCTTTGTTCTTTTTTTTCACAAGAGAACACGCGTAAAATTGGGCATTATCGGACATCAGAATTACCGATTACTTCCCGAGTCACCCTTAATAATCAAATGGTTTATCCCACCAATCCTATCATTTCTATCCAAAGGACAACACACTGTCAACAAAGTCGGTCATTTCCTAGAGTTTTTCAATGACAAAAATCCCCATAGTCAAATCAATAGGCGACCTAAGTAGTCGCTGATGTACAGATAAAATTTCCTCGGTCCCACCGTTTGATCGGCAAGTGTTTGCAGTGAACTCGTGAAGTAGTACCACAGGGCGTGAAATTATGAATGGGATCAATAAATGTCTTGTATTATACAAGCCTTACCTGTGTCTAGTGTGTGCCTATTACTTTACGTTAGCTATCTCTGTATAGGATTTCAAAGAAAACAGTCTATATCTGTTAATTGCCCTCCCTAATCCCCTTCACCGTCTACTATCTTATGAGCTGCTAACGAGATATTTGGTCAGGGCGATAAACCCCCGTGTCAGAGATCGGCAGAACAAATTAATGAATGGAATTAAAGCCCCCACTCAATTATCAGATTTATCTAATGTAAATATTATTTACTTGATAAAATATTCAATGGAAAACAAAAGAATGACAAACTGTTAATGGGCTGTTGACACATTTGCTAATGCGAGAACCTGGGATTGAGAAGGGCGCCTTAAGGAGGGCAATTAACAGATATAGACTGTTTTCTTTGAAACACTATACATAGATAGCTAGCGTAAAGTAATAGGCACACACTTAGATCTAAGACACAGGTAAGGCTTGTAGGAAAAATAGTTTAATACAAGACATTTATTGATCATATTCATAACTTCTACATTAATAATTCCTGCCACGCCCTGTGGTAGTACAAGGCAATCGAAACTTATTGTGTTCATGAAAGGACTAAATCATCAATCAATGAGTCAATGGAGTACAGCTGTACATCACAGCAAACCAGGGAAACACCATGAATCGTGGGGTTTCTCGTGGATGGTCACTATTCTTTTCTGACAGTCACATGCAAATATCAAAACTCAGGTGGCATCCCAGAATGTTTGATTCCATAAAGTTCCATGATAGAATTTGGAAAATTTATTCGTTGCTGCCGCATATATTATGATTGAGGCTACTAAAAACACCTGTAAAGGGATCATAGCACAAGCTGTTTCAGTAAATTCAAGTTTGCACAAATGACAATTTTGTCCGAATTTTCACTTTGCTGTACAAAGCACTTGAGCTATAACATAACATTATATAGGGCTTAGCCCTTCACCAGGTGTCAAGATTGGCAATGTTATTTGTATTGATTCATGATAAAATATAATTAATTGTTACTTCATATGACAACTGTGCCCAGTTTCCCTCTGATGAAAGCAGTTCACGTACGTAGGCCCTACACGACGTCAAACCCTGCAGCAGTCCAGGTATAATTTTCTGTAATGTGTAAAAATGTTGGACAAAAATTGGCAATTTTTACCATGATAACAGCCTATTGCGTTAAACAAGGGACGTATTATGCAATAATTATCATTGCAATGGTAACCGCACTGCCCAACGTCCACTTGCAAGCTGAAAACTACAGCGTTCCGTCTAAAAACTGGCAATTTTTGAATCTAATTATTGACACAAGGGGCGCTTTTCTAAAATTCAATCCCAGCATTCTTTGCGTATGCCCCGTTCATATGCACGACAGTTTTCTCCCTTTTTCTATTTTTTATGCGTTATTTTAACGACATTTTGTACCAGCGACAAGGTGGATAGTAATACTTACTGGTGAATAAAAGAGATATATTTTACAAATGGCATGTTATATAATAATTTGCACATTTCGTATTTGTTTATTTACGAGCACTCAAAAAATCATGGCGTAGCCCATAAAGTAGGGTACACTGCCGGTTACTCGCATGCCGCGACGTGAACGCAATTTGATATTTGTGCAATGCAAAATAAAAAAAAATAAGCAAACAAACCCGTCCGAGTTGAGCGATGACGTCATAAGCGTGCCGCAATGCATTCTGGGCAATGGAGATAAAATTTGTATATATAGCATGTTCTATGGTAGTAATACGAGAAATAGAGAAAGAAAGAAGGAAAGTGAGCCAAAACTAACAGTTCCACAGCTGGTCACTGGAACTAATTATTAGATTTGCAGAAAGGCTTGGCTTCAAAAGTACATACATGGTAATTATTAAGAAGTTGATGGAGAAAATTTATTGGAAACCTTTCAAAATTGGCCGTTGGTGTTATTTTGTTAGTCTTCTGTCTGATTGTAAGAACCAAGTGCATTAAATGTCAGAGCTACATTCATTACAAGTCTTCAGGCCCCTGAGCCAAAGCTGTCTTGTCCAAGATCTCTGAGTTGACGTATGAATGTTGTTGAACACAATGGAGAGGTGCAAAATATGTTCAACATTGTCAGAGAATGTCCTTCACAAGTCTAAATTTCAACAATCCCTTCAGGCCACAAAGTTTATGGAAACATCTGTGAATTACTCTGCAAATATATTAGGCTTGTCACGCTGGTATTTAGTCACTCAAGATTTCTTCCAAAGATTTACATGTGTACGACATCCCACTTTTCTACAGGCACCAATGGCCTTGACTCATTATATGAAATACTGTTCAGAAATGCCATGGCTTCTTTGTGTCATATACACAAGAAAAATAAAAGACGCTTAAAATCCAAGAACTCCAATTAGATCTTGAAATATTTTATTTTCTTTATTATTTACAAAAAAGCATTTCCTTTTTCTTTTCAAAAATAGTCATACCTCTGTTACAAGTTCACATTTTGTGTGCCATACGGTATACAAAAAGAAAAATCATTGCAATATATAGCTGAAATACAAAATCAGCCAAACTTTCAAATTTTACTGCTGATTCTAAAACTATGCGACATACTGAAATGCTGATTGCAAAATTGTGATGTGTGGGACACAGAAAAAATTTCAACAATGAAACGGACAAGGGGATACTTTGAGTCGTCACCATGGCAATATCACTGCGGTGAAAAGAAAGTTTGTCTATAGTCCAAACATAAAAGTTTATAAATGTCCTAACCATGATCCTGGTTTGTCAGAAAATGTTTAGTAAGCACTATATAAGAAGGAATTTTTTTTTCATTTTTCATAACATTGGTATTCAGGGAAAGGCTAGGTAACTGCAGTTATTAAAGAAAATTTCTGCCATTGTAGAAAATACAAGGATTACAGAAATAAATATTGAAAAAATACAGAGGATTTACAAAGAGAGAAATCCTGCTGACAACTTTTCCAATCAGATTAGGGCCTGGAATACTGCATTCCATTCAGTCGATGTCTGATATTCTATCGCGACTTCATAAGCATTCAAAAAAATTGCCTGATTGGTACAAAAAACATTCAACTGGATAAAATGTTAAAAAGTTTCAGGAAAACATGGTTTCTGTGCAATTTCATGTGAAATCTCCCAAATATTTACAGATGTATACACATGTATATGTTTGCATCGAATGCAAAACATTTAGTATCATGTTACTTTGTACATGTTGCAGTGATGCAGTTGGACTCCAACTTGACCTTTGACCTACTGTACCTTGTTGGCCCTGTCACAACACATAAAATATGGTAATGTTAGATCCTAGTCTGAAACATTGTAAGACGAGAAGGTAAAGCATATTATATCACTTGAGAGGTTTGAACTCACTTTAATTGAGTCTGTTCATATAGCAGTTAGACTTTTGTGTACTATCAGTACTTTTATAACCGACTTCTGCTGTGTACAGGTATTTTGCTGGGTTGGTAAATTGTACAGAAGCTTTCAGCTATAGACAGTCCATTGTTCCTTATTTTGTCAGTTAAATAAACAAAACTCACTGTGAATAGCGAGTACAGTATCAGGCCAAATGCAGTGGGCGTAATCTCATTACATGGTAGATTTTTCCATGGTCAATGGGGGAAGGCCATGATGGGTAAGTTACAGGCAGGAATGGTACTGGTTGACTGTCCACCTGATATGAGGCATCAGCAATCAAGAGTTACAATGACAAGATAACATGTAAGTTTGGAGGCTCAATGAATTCATTGGTCTGCAGACACAACATGTAGCATCACACACATACATGGCATCTATATGGCACAGCAAGGTGTAGTGCCTGCATTGTGTCAGTTTTATTGGTGATGCTACTTTTATATATATTGACTAGAAACACAGTATTACTAATAAGAAGCATATCACAAAAAATTTCAATTCAATGTACTCTTTAGTCATTTTGCAAAGGGTTTACATAAAGATAGTGGTTTATCCTATCTTTGTGATACAGACCACTTTGTTCATCTATTGACAATCAAGTCTGCATTGTATGGACATAGCATTATTTACTGGTTATCCAGAACATATACTACAGAGATTATTCAGTCTGGGTAGTGCATTTTGTTGCAATCTATTAAAGCTCAGAAAGACAGTATCTCAACAAAGCAGTTGACATGTCATGATTATAAAGAGTTGCAAAATATCTGAATATGTATCAACTAAATGGAAAATTATTTTGAAAATGAAATAGTGAGTATAGAAAGTTTTCAAACAACTGAAGATGATGTCAAAAATATAAATAAAATATCACATCTGGTCCGGGCAGCTGGTGTGACTTTCATGTCTGAATATATAATTTTTTTTCGGCATATCACACTTTCAAGACAGAAGAGGCTGAAGGCTTGGGGGTCCAATACTTGCTATCTGCCATATGGCTCTACTCAGCGACATGGTCCTGAGGACTCTGGGTCCTTGACAGCGATGCCTCAGAGCGGAGTTTCATCTCTTACAGACTGAGGACCCGACCCACTGCTTCAAAATATACCAGAATGTATATCATGGAGATAATTATCCCAGTTCCTTTGAAAGCACTGGAGACTGTAGAAATATCTTCATTATGAAGCACACGCTTGCCTGACACTCATCTCCCATGCATCTAACACTTGAGATAATGAGTATCTATCCGGCATTCTCAGTAACTGAGAGGTCAATGTCCTTTGAACTGACTGGAGGAATGGTGTAGCACCTGCAAAACAAACAAACACATGAACAGAGCTTCAGCACCTTATTTCATTCATTACAGTTTATCTGACCACATATCAAAACAATCATGGGTGATATGCTACTGTCTAGTCATACCGTCAGCTATATGATTTAATGGTGCTATGTTTATATAACAAAGGTGAAAATTTCAATCCTGAGATTGGGACGTTTCCACATTTCTAAACTTTCTTTTCTGTGTTTACTTCTATGTATGGGGTAAAAAAACAGTTCTGTCGTTCAGAATATTTTTCTTGAGGATGTAACTGTTGATAAGATTATGAAAAACATTGTCTATTACATATAGATTTTAACGTAAAACAGAGGTCTAGTAAGCACAGAATTCTCAAAGTATAAATGCGACAATATCAATAACACAAAATATACCTCTGCTTTATTTTGAACGCGTTTTTCAGCAGATTGCCAATATCAGAAATGATGTAAACTAAATTAATTCCATTTCCCTGCCTCAAGATGGAAAGAATAAACAAAGCTCTCTATGAAGCTCAACTTTTCTTGAGTTTTACAGATGTATCCCAGACTTACCATATTCTGGTGAGTTGGGTTCACACTGAGGACTTGACTGTGGGTAGTTCTCTGGAAGAGTGATACTTATAGGTGGGACACTCGGTAAATACTTGTCATCTGTAAGTTGAAGAATATCATTGCATAAAATATCACTCCTTACTTGTTGGATAAAGAAAATATCCTTATATGGAGTTACCTAATATGGACGTTGATAACTCCATATAAGGATATTGCATTTATCCAAATAAGGAGTTATCAACACTTCAACATTGGGTAAACACTATTTCCTTATATGGTGTTGTGAACACTTCCATATCAGGTAAACATTAATTCCTTATTCTGCTGAACAGACTTCTTTTTGTTAAGTACAGTGCATTTCACCTAGGTACCGCAACTCAGCGTATGAGACGGACACAATCCACGTACAAAACACACGATTAGCTTGGGTATCACGGACACATTTCAAAGCCACCGACTCGTCGATAAATACCGGCACGGGGCAGCCGCTGTCTAGACTGAGAGATAAACAGTTGACTAGACTTGATCTACAGTGTAACTGTTTCTTTTACAATTTCAGCTAAGAGTTCAAGAGGCGAAGGTATTCTCAACAGAAACTAACTAAAAAGCCACACATTGATCAAGTGTATCTCTAAGTCTAGACAGAGCGGCTGCTCCATGCTGGTTTACTGTAATTAATCAATGAGTCGGTGACTTTCAAATGTGTCGTGATACCCAAGCTTATTGTCTGTTTTGTATGTGGATTGCGTCTGTCTCATACGCTGAGTTGCGGTACCTAGATGAAACGCACTGTAGTATCTTCAGTAGGCATAAACTATATTACAAATATGGTATATTAGACAAACATGAATACAGATAAAAGAGGCTGCATGAACTGAATTGCTCATTATCCTATAAATACAGAGGACATGGAAGATAAAATGTTTGAATGACAGCAGAGTACTGGTGTAATGTGGTAATGCAAATTCCGCCTCTTGGAATAAATAATTACAAATCATCTTAAAATTCTTCGGCAAATTAGACCAAAAAACCCAGCCTGTTATCTGAAGCCTTGTTTCCTCTATGCTTTTAATAAGTGAACGCTGGTACTCACCTAATTTACATATCAAATGAATAGCTTTACTGCCTGTGTGATGAGCTGGGTCCAGATTGACTTTGAACTTGTAGTTGAGTCTGGCAACTTCTCCCTGTACAACATGAGGTATACTGGACTCCTCCTTCTCTACTTTCATACGTTTTGCTGGGGGAGTTGGATAACTGAAGATAAAACAATAAACAAAAGATTTGTGACTTCATGACAATGGTGGCGCTGTTTTACGCCAGTGTTTCACATGTGCCCTCCTACTGAGAGATTACCTCTTCAGTAAACTGTTTATTACAAGCGCACTGAAAAAGTAGTGACATTAAATTCCTATGAATTGATAATAAACAAAAGTTTACATGAAATTCTCAAAGTGATACATACAGCTCAGCATGTCTCTACAAACATCAGTGTAAGTGACTCTTTTGATATGAAATGAGCTTTCACAGTTGTCCAAACTACATGTTGTCGGCATCACTGCTGTCAGTGAAGCACATCAAGAATTTAAGTTCCATAGCAGACCAGTCACATTAATCTCCACATGCTTTAACTAAATTTGGTATCAGCTATACTGAAAATTTCAATTTTGTCCAAAACGTCTCAAAGCAAAATTGGTGCATTTACTTTGCGGAGGGACCGTGATTTAGAAAGGCATACACTCAATGAGATTACACAATGTATGAGTGATAGTAAAAGATTGCACATTCAACAGAAAACAAAGATCTTCAAAGTCTGAATTCAGTAAGTATATACACAGAACAACAGATATATCATGTTGAAACATGGTATCCCAAATACATACCCTGTACATAGCATACTTACGCATCAAATGGTCCTACACATTATACAAAAGTATTGAAAGACAACAAGAATAAGCTGAAGGCATAAGAGTTATCTATTTTCAAGCCTCGTACGGGATATTAGATTTCTTACTTACCTAGCTGTTCAATTGTATCAACATTGCCTATGTGATAAGATATTCTTGGCAAAGGCCACAAGGTCAATTAGTGCCCAGGTAGGATCAAGATAAGGAGATACTCTGCCAGTATAAGCTTTGTATTGCTAGTATCTGATGAGTGTCTAATTCTTCCATGTGTCATTGTGACATTTGCTTACTTACCTAATGGGAGTTCCGTGTATAGCCTGCATAGCGGGACCAAATGTTCTCTGTAGTGTGTGGTTCAGCATGGGTGATTTGATGTGTTGTAGTATGGCATCCAGTAGAGGCTGACACATGTGTTGTTGATGTGGTTGTTTGCTCTGTTTGTCTGTGGCAAGAGTTGTTGACGTAGTGGATGTACTCGTTGACTGAAAAGACAAGTGACAAAATGTTTTGTGTCATGTCAGATCATATTATCTGATTCCTGTTTTTCTACATAAGATGTCATCTTCAACAATCCCTGTATTGCAGTAATTACATTATGGTATCTCTAATCCAAGTTTATTGATTGCAATGTCATTTGTATGTATTCGTTGAAAGTAGTTTTTGATAAGTTTCTACCCTATAATAATAGTCATTTATACTACCTTCTACAACATACAGTATTGTTGATTACATGCATAACTTAAAAACTGGTGTCTGATTGTTTTTGTGTCCATTATGGAGTCCCTCGTAAAATGTCATCAAATATGAATTTTTTTTCATAATTTCATGATTAAGTGTCATTCACTGTTCATTAAGGTTTACGGTTTCTTTGTTTGATAGTTCTGTTCTACTTTTGTAACATGCACTTCTTACAGCCTGACTGCATAGAACCTTGCTCTTTCTTTCAGCAGCCTTGCCTAGTTGCGCTTTTCCAGATTATCTAAATCATCTAACACACAGTTAATCTTCTTACATACACACACAGGACCCATCCCTGAGTAAATCCCATATCGCTCACAAAATGTCATATCTATCTTATATCTATTATCCACTTCCTCACTGCAAACTCAAAACATATTTTATGCATGAGCATAATTTCCATCTGAGTTGTAAAAGCAAGCTAACCTCTGCCGTGAGCCTAAAGAAGCTGATCTTGCAACGAAGAGTCAAGGTCTTAAGTTGCAAATATTCAGCAAACCAAGAGACCGTCAAGATCATCAAATTGAGAATAGTACAAAACACTGATATCATGTCACATATCACTGACCGTGACGCGCAACCAAATACAAAGAAAATAATTTTTTTTGTTATGCCGGTGGATAAACATTAAAAGCAAAGCATGGTTTGTGATGAAATCAGGGAGTGCTAACTTACCGGTCTGATCTGTAACTCTAATTTCTCTAGCACCTGTTCACATTTCAATAATGTATGTATTGGCATCCTTCTGTTAGGATCTTGTAAAATATCAAGCAGATTCTTCATTTTATTCAGTTCATTCTTGCGGTCTGTTCAGCAAGATAAAATAGCAATTCTAGCGTCATCTACATGTATGGTTGGTATGATTCAATGAAAGCAGATGTGTACACTGATTATGATGTGATTTAAAATGCAAGAGCAAATTTTCAGTCTTCTATCGACATGCAGTCACCTGTGGATAGCATTACAGTCAAAGCATCCATTGCGTGATTTCAAACTCATCTTGTTCTGGTTATGATTACTGCAACACTGTATAAAGCGCAGAGAACTGACATGAATTGAAATTCCTTTTGACAGCCGCAAATATTTACATACTGATCAAGTGTCCTGCAAGCCACCATTGAAAATTTGCTTTGGGTGAAAAATTTCATAGAGATTTTGTCTTGCAAGGTATTTCTGAACAAATGTAGCATCATAAATTTACAGTTGATTTTATTAAATACTGAGCAGAAATTCTCTTAAAGTAAATGAAGCTTGAGGTGAGTCAGTTTAGTAAGTAGGGTCTCAGATCTGGAGCAATGAACCAGTTTTACAGTCTAGCATAATTTTCCACTATTTGGCTAAAAGCCTTGGCCCCAATTTATTTCACAAAAGGCTTTGTATTGATATATGCATAACAGCTTTTCAATTTTCAATGTTTTGCTGAATGAGCTTTGATGTTTGTTCTGTCTGCATGATGTGAGTGAAAACCCGTCATCACTAGTGATGACGTATGATGAATCACAAGGGAGGGAACTGCAAACAGAATAAATACAACAGAGCATTTTTACTTTTGATTGGATTCACGATATTCTCATGAAACATGATGCTCTTCACCAGAACTCACGCCAAATAACTTGCACTATATTGTTAAGCTGTCAAAGGCATACAGCAGAGTCTTTTGCCCTGTGGGCATAACATTTTCCATTCGCTGATTTCAAGAGTTTTTCAAAATACTTACCCTAATCCCACTGTATGGGAGATCTAGATTATATGATGTATTTTCTAATACATGATATCTGAAGCCAATTTGTGAGACGTGATTTAACAAGTACAACAAAGTACGGTAGATATGTAAAGGTCACTCATATCCGAGTCATATTATACTCTGCACTTTTGATCCCCAAAGTTTCAAAACTGGGATACGGAATATTATGAAGACTACACCCCAAAACAGCATCATATTTCAATCCCTCACTTTACCTTCATCCTTGCTGACTTTATTGATCATTCTGGTTAGTGGGTCGATGTACTTTGCCAGTTGCTTCCATTTCTCTATGTAGGCCTGGTCATCTGCTGGATTTCTGCCTGTTGCCTGGCTAGGGCTCGGTGAAGCACCAACTGAACTAGGATTCCCTATGGAGCACATGGAAAAGGAATGGATGAGTTGATTTTTGAGAGGCATTCCGAGATACCATTGTGGTATATTTTGGATCCATGGTGTACAGAATTCCATGCTTATATATTCCTAGGAAGAGGCTACCTGTTCCAAAGAATCATACAGTACTTGAAGAATAAAAACCAAATAATTGATATTTTCCAGTCAAGCAGTTTTTGCTATGCACTTGAAGGTATATTTCATGAGAAATATGGCAATATTTTTCATTTAGGGTAAGATATAGAATGAAAAAATCAAGATATTTGAAATTGTACAGATTTTTCGGCTAATGTCAACTGCATAAAATTGCACTGATATTTGACTCTGTCACAGGTGGCAAACATTTCCCATAATGATGCATAGGCATCTTTCTCCCTATACCACTACTGTACCCGAAGGACTTTAACATTGTCATGGAAATGGTTACTATTGGCTACAGGCAGTTTGCAGGTTGCTATGGGATACAAGGGTCAATGTAGCCAAACAGTTTTACCATATTACCTGACCTTCCGATGACATTTGGTAATACTTGGAAAAAAAAATTCACTGAAGAAACACCATTTCTATCCTTAAATATCTATTTTCTATGTGGACAGACATGCTAAGAATGAGTGACTGGCAATGACATTCAGAAATGTACAGCTTGAAGTAGATTATGTCAAACCAAACTGTACAGAAATAAATGCATTATCTACAAGAGAAGGAAACTCTGTTGTAACATCACAGAGAGTATGCATTACAGAATGTATAACATACAGAGAGGTAATAATATTTGAAATGCATGATGGGAGAATCATGGATGATGACAGCGCCAGTGTGATACAAGAGGAATGTGAATATCTTAAACTGTGGTTGAAGGAATAGCTCTGATCTGGGCCTGGATCTCAATACTGAATTACTACTATGTGTAGGAACATTGCTTTGCTGAGGATTTCTCAGAAACAGCCAGTGCGTGACTTTCTGATTCACACTTCTTGTTAGAAGTGATGCATATTTTATTTCAGCAGTCTGTACAGAGACAGGACAGTCTACATCGCCTTCATTTAAAATTAAACTAACTCTTCTGCCGTAGTATAGACATATATCTGGTTACAAGCAAATTTCAGGAGCGATTCTTTGGAAGCAGGATTTCTATCGCAAATCATTTGATGTATAAAAGGACTTCAATAAAGAGTTGCAATGCCTGACTGAAGTTTCCGATCAGTGACAGACAACGATCATGCACTGATACTGACAACAATGGCTACAGAATGATCAAAGTCATGAATGATATTCATAATAAAAATGATAACCAACACTTTCTTTACTGAAAATGATATGACAAACATTGATTACCGTACACACTACCAGACTGCAACAATGTTTTTCTCTCAGTCAAGCGATAATAACTGACTCCAAATACAAAAGAGAGTGTTTTCACTTTTCCATTGCCTCACTGTCCCTGTCTATGAATTTCTACAAAAACAGTGTTTCACTTGACAAATCTGCATGTTAAATCAGAGACATTTCATAAGGAATATGTACAGGTGACCTCACTCCACCATTTACAAAGGGGAATGGTTTGTGCGATGAAGCATCATGAAATATTTCACTGAAAAAAACTTGTCTCGTCATGACCTGTGTTTAGGGTTTATAGTATTTTATGACTTAAGATGTCATTTAGCAAATATTTTTGTAACTGCTGTCATTGCTTGAGTGAACTGTTCTTCAATAATAATAATAATATTTTATCGCTTGCTTGTAAATATAGGATTTACATCACATTTGTGGCAATAAAAGTGTGATACAAAAATAAGTTCAAATTTTTCTCCCATAAAGATAAAGTAATACAGTACAATAATAATAGCTAATAATAAATATAAGTAGGTTTTTCTTTGTTCGGTATATAAAGTAAAAATATAATCTGCAAGTTGTTCATTAAAAGATAATTCTTGTTTTGATAACGGAGAAATAAGCTGATTTTCAGTTGTATCGTTTGGGAAATTGATTTCACTGAAAAAGTTCTGTCTTTAAATGACAGTACCGGTAGTATTGTTTTTGTACATGTATCTGTGAAATCTAGGAAGCTGTTTGAGTTGATGTAGAATTCTTTCAGTCACGGCTTAAAGGCTAGCATTATGGTAGTTTTGAAAAGAAAGAAAAAATTAACAGCAAACACTGACTCAAGCAAAAATGCTTTGATTTGTAGTCACATGTGTTAGTTTAGCAACAGTCAAAATTTTCCTCAAGTAAATTATGTCTATAATTAACAGAAACAAATGTTCAATCACAGAAATTTTCACACCAAAGTTATTGTTAATGAAGTTATCCTTGATAAAGTTTAATTCTTTTGTGCTTTGGATGAAGCAGTATGGGGACTAGACATTAAAGGGTCAGAGAAGGGAAGAGACAGGGGTAGGGAGAGAGGGGTATCGGGGCAGGGGGAGAGAGGGGTGTCCGGGCAGGGAGGAAAGACGGAATCCACTTTTCATATGTATGTATAAGTGGTCTTTCTTTATTATTCATGTTAGCTCATGTTTTTACAGTGAATCACTGAAATACATGACAATGCACGTTTTGAGTTGAGACATGTTTCCCGGTGTAAACCTTGTATCGCCTGTCTCAACATATGATTCGATCACATTAAACATATCTGACATGCCCAGTTTACTTTTTCCATCATTGCTTTGTAGTGATATACCTGTTGATTGTTTGTCAAAAGCAACAAGATTTACATTGCTTATATATCCAAATCTGAATATTTCATTCTTGATCAATAGTGACAAAATGAAGGGGTTTCACACAGCCCTAAGATCCTGACACATCTCATTTTGACCTGATTCACTTCAAAGGTTTGCCACTGTGCTGATTAATACTACTCTAGGGAATTAATATGAAGCTAGGTACACTGATGAATTATGACCGATCCTTGAACACTGTACTCCCTAGCCCAGTATAAAAGAGTACAAGGGACAACAGTATGGCTGGGCCTTCATACAGCAAATGTCTCAAAAGATGTAATCGTTTTTCTTCAATATTATACTACCTGCACTTATCTGCAAGGTCGCACCTTGAACGTTGGTATTACAAAAACATATTTGCATATGTATAAGCTCTCAAAAAAGGATATTGCATCTTTAAACTGACAATATGGACAGCCTGAAGTCATAGGCTAATGTATATTAGAGCTCTCAATGGAACGGAAGAAAAATGAAACTGAGGATGAATAAAAGCAGATGAACATCACACAGCATGCAAGATGGTTATGCACAAAATATCATGAATGTTATTTTAAAAACAAGCGATTAAAATTTAAAAGGAAAGCAAAGAAGGATGAGTATTAAACGATTGCAACCAAAAAGTTAAAAAATTAATTATAAATAAAGACGAGACATCGTCGTGGTGACAAAGGCATCGCACAAAACTTACATGAAAATATTAAGCTGGATAGACCTGCATGGAATGTGATAGCAAATCAATTATTACCAATGTAAATGTGCAGCATAATATTCATAACATTGACAACCAACAATACATGTATGTTAATTTGGGGCTGTTGCCTTCAAGATTCTCCCAAAAGGATACTCCATGTTAATATCAAATATTAATGTGTAAGATCTTGCATTGCTGTCAAGTTAGTGTTTGGTTTATATTCAGATTTGCATAAACATGCACACCACTTTGTGAGTAATGTAGGCACTGTATACATAAAATATCATGTTTCCACACTGTCATTTTCTTGTTTTTGCTATTCAGTATTTTGAAGTGAATTCTCACTATTGCAAGAGCATTTCTAATACAGGGGTTATACAAGGACTGTCTAATAACTGAAATGCCTAAATTCAAATACAGTATCATTTTTGATAAGGAAGTGATAGATATACGATAATTGTATTTCAAATAAATGGATACTTTTGATGTTCTTGTACTAAATAACAGTACAGCAAATATGACACTAAAACTGACTACAGTATTGCTGATAGTTTCTTTGCCTTTACAATTTCAACAATTCAAAGACTATTAAATTGCCTGTGTACCTATCTACATATCACAATGAAAATACACTTTTGGATTCATTCATGGCTGTAGAAGTATTATTCCTCTGTTAGTTTCACTTCTGTTTTCAAGTTTAGAGCTGATACACATTGAAGTCAACATTTCTGGTTCAATCAAGGCAGCATAATTCTTGCTCTACGCTTTTCAAATATGTGATTCAAAATGCTCCAGCATGTGTGTATGTCAGCATGTGTACATACAAATGGTATTTGGGTTTTCAGGCTTCCGATTTGTTACTTACCAGGTGTGTTCAGAGCACTGCCAGGTGACTGCACTGCAGCAGGTGTTCTCACTGAACTTGATGCCGAGGATGCCTGAGCTGGAGATGGCACAGCACTGGTTGTTGTACCACCGGCACCAGTGCCGCTACCACTGCCATGGGAGGGAGGTTGAGGAGAAGGGGAGGGTTGGAGATAACTCGCCGGCGACTGCAGAGACTGAGAACTGCGGGTATGAGAATGAAAAGCGGGAAGAGATAGTACGAAACACAAACACATGAAAATCAAATCAAAAATTAGTATGCTGTGTGTTAATGTAAGTTCTTGTTCCGTGGCGATTTATCAGTGGGTGTATCAGTGGATGTGGGTGTTGACTTTGATCAAAATCTTGTGTGAACTGAAACATTTGAAAGAAGTTTTGTGTATTCTGAGTGCATGATAATGTGGCATCTGAGTTATTGTGAGTATTAGAAATGTTAAACTTGACTTACTACTACTCAGACTATAACGGTGCGTGCAAGACAATGAACTGATAGTACAAGTACTGGTATTGTAAATTTCCTACAAGAAGTTTCAACTTTTAAGACACCCTTCAACCAATTTCCTTGCCCTACAAGACAAGTTTTGTGGCTGCTCTATACTATCATCATTCCTGTACCATAATTGTAAAAAAATATAAATTGGAGTCACAACAAACAGTTAGCGTTGCACCAATATTCCAATATTTTCATATCCAATGGGGTCTATACTAGGTATAAAGACATTTTTGTTTGTGTCTTGAAAATGAAACAGAAAGAGTCATTTGTTTACAGGGAACATATGATCCCTGATAATACCAACATGACCCTTGACAAAACATCCACATCATACTACATCATATAATTATACGAAGTAAGCTGTGACACAACAATATATATTCAATTCAGGAAGGACATAGAAAGATTACCAGTATTTTTATTTCAATGGGGAAAATGGAACTCCATTGCCCCAGCCCTCTCCCTAACCCTATACCTATCCTCACTTGGTAGGTGCTAAAGTGTCCCTACAATAGTACAAATGACATGTAGCCGGTGGTGGCTAGCTTACTAATAAAGTTACAATCGCTATAACTTTTGTTGATATTTTCATTACTTTTGTTATCAAAAACAGATACATATGCACATTTTCTCCTGAAAAGTACACCAACATACAAAGCATTTTCTTTGTCATCGAAGCATACTGAGTTTAAAATGCAGTGATTTTGTTGACAAAATTGACTTATATTGTGTAATGAAATTCAGCTGCAAACAATAACGTTGGATATAAGACTGGCAGGTTGTGTGGCAAAGTGTCAAACACTGGGCACTTTGATAAGATTTTGGGAGTACAGCAGCAACTGAATTTTACAAATGGAACAACAGTAACACAGAGATGTAGAAAATAGCCAGCAAAAATAACCAGCTGTCAGCTAAAGTTTGCCAGATGTGAACATTATTAATTTACCGTAGTAAAAAATCTAGTCATTTTCTACTAACTTAAAGAGACAAAGTCGGCCATTTTTCATGAATTTTGTTTGATACGAGATACCACTTATATTGTTTGACATGTTGAAAGATACTGAATGACTGTGTGACTATGCATATATTTTAGACATGATAAATGAAACCATCGCGAGAATGAATGATTGGTCATAACCATTAATTCTTTCTCTTGATGGTTTCATTTGTCTAGAACCGGGCTTGAATATATGCATGGTCACCCATTCGTTCAGTATCTTTCAACATGTCAAACAATATAAGAAGTATCTCGTATCAAAGAAAATTCATGAAAAATGGCTGACTTTGTCCCTTATAATCTGCTCAAACACTACTTGTAACCACTTATACTTTTTTGGCCACCTGTAGACAAAATTTTCTACATCCCAATAGTGGAAAGTATACATAAAAACGCTACCCAAATAAATCTTTATAATAACTGTGGGGTGGTTGGACTAATGCATTAGAGCTGGTGGGGTGAAAAGTTTGAAAGAGACAATGTGATATTTCAGGCTCTGGTTAATGAATATTCATATTAAATTTAAGACATTGACAAGAGCATGCTGTGTTCGTTTAAGATGCAGACAAGGATGAAGTTATTGCGCAAGTGGAAAACGACAGACTTGTTATAGACACAGTCCAACTAAAAGTATAATGTAATGGTGATTTGTTAAAACAATTGTTTAGTTACTAACATGTGGTGCTGCTGACTGGGAGAAGGCTGTGGAATATAACCAACTGGTGACGCCATTGGCTGAGAACTGAAATTTAAAATGCAAAAATGAACAAAAACAAACAAAAACAACATCATGGGAATGTGAAATTAAAGTAGTTCTTTAACTGAAAGATGTGAAGATTTTAATGTTTGAAGCACAGATACGATGGAGCCATTTTTTTCTCAGCTGCTTTTTCCCTCTTAGTTGTAAACTTCTGGACAATATAGAAAGCTGTGTTTCATGTACTATTTGCAAATTCCCATGATAAATCGTACTAGACAGTCTCTGTTGATCTTATCAGAAATGATTCCATTTTTGAAATTTGCATATTAGGTAGAAATATGAACATTTTGATGCTGTGGAAAATTATTACAAACAAATAATAATCTAGGAAAACATTAGATTCATACTGTTTGTTCATACTTCATATGACAGTCCATCCAGGACTGTTTTCAGAACCTTTGATCTGCCTTTGGTCTGATGACGACCATAACAATATAGGTATATGGATTGAATCTAATGAGACCACTGTACACTAGTTTTTTAATTAAGGTAATAAATCCCTCTACATTGAAGGGTTTAACCCTTTCACCACCATGGTTTGTCCCAAATCCATTGTTTTCTAAGGTAAAGTTGGACCTGTATACAGGGAACTGGGGGTGAATAGATTTTAAACTATTCTTCAAGCTTCCCTTGCAGAGACTATACGCCACTCTCTTTCATGATCCAGAATAAAAAGCAGATATCACAATGAAAATTTTGGTACCACAGAACAAATAACCTTGTAAGGACATTTGAAATTCAAAATGGCGGTCATCCAGTGCTGACTCTTTAGAGGAAAAGATAAAATTTTCAATATACTCCACAGGTTTCAAATAAGTCCATACAAGCATTGTGTAGCAGCAAGTATTGTGAAAGTTCCTGAGTGTCTGTCCCTGAGGTGTAGTCCATCTGAAAGCTGATATACTGTACACGTAGCTAGGCTGCATTGTTTCAGTTGGTTATCAATTGATTAGTAAGACTTAGAAGGGTTTTCATTAAAGTTCTTTACTTTGATTATTGCACATCAGCTTTACAGCAAGGAAGACTTTATGGTATTTTTTTAATTCTTGAGAACTATTGTATTTTGGTTTAGTAATGAATGGGTTACTAACATGTGATGTGGTTGGCTGGGTGAAGGCTGCATGTAACTTGCTGGTGATGCCAGAGGTTGAGAACTGAAATATTAAAACAAAAAAACACACCAAAAATAGACTGTGAATCTGCTGAATGAAGGTAAAAAGAGGATATTTTCTTTACATGAAAACAAAGTATGAATAATTTTGAAGGAGAATGATCTTAACATGTGGAGAATCTTTATATTTACCGGTATGTTATAAAATGAAATTACTGTAATTTGAATAGTATAGAAGCGCAATGAGGCGAGTGGGAACAAACTCTGTTTTTCTTACAAGTGTGTTTCCCTTAACTCATGGTATACCCAACATTAACAAATTTATTGTAAGATATTCATCAAATTGCATTGAATGAGAGATGTTTTATTTTCAACTTGGAAGGCCAGTATGGACAAGTTAGCTTTGGCATTGACAAATTTCTTGTACGTGTTATTACATGCTGTAGCAAATATTTTTGTATATTTGGGAATTCCTACACTCCTACAATCTAAATTTTCCAGCTTTACAATACCAAACTTGATTTCAGTATGTTAATTCTGGTCACATATTCTGCATAACAGTGAGTCGAAACCTTGAACATACTTACATGCTATGTGGCTGGCTTGGAGAAGGCTGCATGTAACTAGCAGGAGATGCCATAGGTTGGGAACTGAAATGACATACACATCAACTGTGTTCAAATCAAAGGCAAAAGGAATATCCAAATATCTTATTTGCCTCTGGTTTGAAACAAATTTTGTAAATTCTGGCATATCATGTGATCTGACACTCCTTTGTATGTGTAGATCACTGCTGGCAATGAGTATACTTATAACACTGGTGGCATCTTCTTTAGCAAGTTACAAATGCAGTTAATGGACCCTCTCCATTGCACGCTGGTTCCATGACAAACCTTGGCAGTGTATCTGATGGATGCACATTGCACTGTATGACTACCAGTAGTTTTAAGATAGTTAGACTTCCATAACAGACATGCACATGCACATGCAGATGTGCAAGTTGTTTTGTGTGTTTGAATGCAAGATTTAACAATTAAAGAAAGATTGACTGGATGTGAAGAGGTAAATTTTCAATTTTGGAGCTAAATCAACAATTGAGAAATAGAAAGTGAACAAGTTTACTAAAATAAAATCACAGAAATACTATTCATAAATTTAGAACTGATACTGGTGAATCTATTGACTTGACTTTCTGTTTTTGTTTTAGGTTTGGAAATGGTGAAAGTACTTTTGGAATTACATGTACCTGTTTTATAAAAGATGTTATCCCTCCTAAATTCAGCCAAATTTATTTTTGCTTAATCAAGATTCTTGAACATTCTGTACAGACGAGAAAAATCAAAGGGTCTTTTTTGTCTACACTTTTCAATATCAGCCAGAAACCAAGGAAAGACATGTGGTTCATTAGGAGTATATAATCTATACCGGTACTCACCTGTGAGGGGGCTGTGGAGCCTGTTGTTGATTTGCCTGAGGATGGGGAGGAGGTTGCTGCTGTTGATGTTGGTGTTGTAGAGCACCTGGTGCAGGGGACCGCTGCTGGGACACAACAGACATCGCTGGCGATACAACAGCTTGGCTAACAGTCGGTGGCTGCTGCAAAGTGCCAAAGAAGGACAAATACTGATCAGTATGTTTCAGTTTTGTGAGTAAGTGGAGTGTCATCATCCTTTGTAACTGTGACAGGTACACAGGGGATGATGTGGGAGTTATCATTGACATCAGTGGGTCAGCTTCTGTGTGTGTGTGAACATCGCAGGGAAAGGGAAGACATTGGTAGGGTAGTCGATAACGGAGAATGCCACTGACCATCAAATCACAGACCGACGGCAACACCTCTACAGGAAGCAAGGAAATGTACATACATATAATACATTCACTGACCAACCCTTCACCCCTACTTACAACTACAAAGGTCTGACTTTGCCAGGACAACTATAGGACTGAACCAAACTGTGGAACTGAGTGGGTTGACACAGCAGCTGGCAAGCAGTTGATGTGAAAATGAACACAGACATGGTAACAAGATTTTCAATATCAACTATGATTACAAGATACATTGTATTGACATCAATGAAATCGGTTTATGGCACTGACTCTGAAAAACTGGAAAAATGTCTTGTCACTGTTTGTACGACACAACACTTGAATACAGTCCATTTATATGTAACAAATCTGCTGTAGAAGTGACCTCATGTTTGGCATATGTGAAAGAACAGCATCCTAAAACTTCAATCTTCATAATCACAAACTCTACGCAGGCAATTTTAAAACCTTTCTCTCATTTCAATTGGTACATTCAGGTGTAAAAGAAGATAGAATATCTACCTCATGACCTACTTCCCTTTCCTGTTTTTAAAAATGACATGGACTGATTGCTTCTCTGGAATACATGTAGATGGGAGCAAAGTGTTTCTCCGAAAAACTGACATGACTTCTTCAGACAGTCATCTGTTGCTTTCTTTCAAATGCTTTCATTTAGCAGCATACTTGTTGTCACACGGCCAAATGCATATATTTTTACTTTACACAGATTCATACGACCTGTATGAAGGCTGGAAAGGCACCTCAGCAGCAACACTGACTACTCAAAATGACATCTTAAGATGACTGAACATCTGCTTGAGAGGGTAACTGCACAGAGGAGTAACATTTTGACATTTCGGGGGCTGCTCTGAGAGTTACTGGTTCTCAATCTTCTATTACATTTTTGTCCAACTCTGTTTTGTATAAAACTTTCAAGGTTCTCTGAAACTTTAGCTGTACTTTTGACTGGCTGCACACAGATTGTATAAAGTCCACACAGTTTAAATAATGGATATTGCCAAGCATGTCAGTTGATGAATTCAGCACTGTGGTACCTTGTTTGTCCCAATAAGTGGTGCTGAAATTCTCAAAGCACATCAAATCACATCTCATGCGGCACCACCAGTAGCAAAGGAATGGAAAATGGCTCTTCCATCTGTCAAATGTATATTGTATGTTCTGTGATAACCGAGGTCCAATTATAATTGCTCCACAATGCTGCACTGTAAATGCCATTTGCCGTGAACAACACTGGATCCTGGTACGGTGTGGATACAGGCACAAAATGACACTAAATTCAGGATTTGAATGTCTCCCTTAATAGATCAGTTGTTTTTCCAGTGTTACTGGAAAGGAAATTTCCAGACATGTTTAGGGTGACCATTCTCACCAGTGTAATAGAATACATAAATAAATGAAGGTTCTGGTGTCGCTATATTCTTACAGGTTGAATGAAAGTCTTTAATTACTTATTCAGTGACACATGCAATGTACATCTTGAGGGCATGAGCCAAGTCTACTGGAATAATTTTTTGTCTATAACAGGATAGAATTTGTTTCTCCTTCAGCTGTTGATATTTTGTCCCCTAAAAATCCTTAATCACTTCAGAATCTAATGGTTCTCCTCGACCTGAATAGTTCTCCAAAATTTTCCATGAATGTCCCACTGCTAAAGCTCCTATCACTTTTGCTATTCTTTGACAGTACCTGCATATGCCATCCAGAATATTGGCATTTGTAAAATCATTGCACGGGTCAATGTCTCATTTTATTGCTATGTCATACCTACAGAGGACACGGGACACTATCCTCACCAATTCAAATACATAAATTACACTCATGTAGTCTTGGTGATGTACTCTCTAGGTCACTGACAAAAAATGATGAAATATCATGTGCCTCTGGGAGCAAACAACAAGTAGGCTACAATTAAATATCAAAACTGACATATGTCAATAGAGCCTTTGATATATTTGCGACTTTTTAAAAATGGAAAGCCACAAAATTGAAATGTTTACATTTTCAAAAACCATGAACAGAAAGTACGAGTTATTTATTGGAAATATAAGGGAGACAGCTTGACACTTCCACGTACACACTAAGTACGTAAGTTCTACCTGGCATATATTTCAGATATAGAAAGTGTAAAACCTAGAAATGGTATGCAATATCTGCAGTATGCCAGCCTCTGTCTGGACTTGAATTCGTATTGCAACATATATCAATACTTTTTACACTTGTACAGGCTGAACTGACATGTTCAACACTGTACATATATTTCACTATTCTTTCAGGGAGTAGGACAAGTAACTGTAGTCAGTGAAAAAACCATCAAAAGTTACAGTTACCTGATCAACTAAGCACAATGGGTTGGTAGTCACATGAGGCATGGAAGTTCCAGTACAATATGATGTACCTATACCAGTTACCTTATGCTACAAAAATCCTCTTAGCTAGACAGACATGGTCCCATAAAAAGTACATTTTAGATGATTAGTTTCCAGTAACATCCACTAATGGGAGATCAATTATTTTCTGGTCGAATTGTTGGAGTGATTACGGTAAGTAGCATCCAAAGTACATCTATTGATGACTTCAGACAAACAAACTCACAATTCTGTTGTTTAGTCATGAACAGAGTTCATAAATAGACAGTGATGTTGCTGTTGACTGTATTGCCCCTGTCTTGTGACATTCTGACAAGCATGACAATTCCAGTCCTTTTCAGTCAGCTGATTTCAGTGCTGTTGTTACGCACCACCATTTAAATAAGTTTTCAAACTAACATAGAGTAAAACTAATATCTTATCCTGCATTCAGCTCACTGATTGGATTATACTGAAATTCAAAAAAACTAAAGATTCCTACATAACCAGACAATAAATCTTACCACCACTCCAAAAAATCATTTTTCTGTTTAAGCGTTTCTATGGTGTAGGGGACAGAAAATGGCCAACTGTGCTGCCTATTCTAGATGTGTCTAAATGACTTGTTATCATATTCTCCTCAAATCTGAATGCTATTTGAACAGAGATGAATTCAGATTTTCTCTTTGAAAGGCACTTCAAAACCATCTAATATTCTGCTCCTCTGAGCCTGCACCACAATAGGCGCCAAAAGACAGCTGTTGCACCGTGAAAACAAATATCACAGACAGACTGGAAATTTGCACTGTATCAAAGGCTGGTTTTTGAAATATAAGACCTGGGTTGATAAAACGGATTCCGTTTAAAAGCAGGATGACAACTGATCTGCCTCATTTATGGAAAAAATTGAAGAGCTGCCAGAACACATATTTGTCTGACTGTTATCATTACAGTGTGGTAAATTCAAAGGAATGCAATGAAATCACTTCCTAAAAGCTATAACTCTTGACGAGCTGACTGTAACCCTTTCACTCCCATGGTTTAGCCCAATTTTAGTCTTTTCTATGGCAAGGTTAGATTTCTATACAGGAAAATGGAGGTGAAAGAGTTGACAGTCATTGGTTGCTAGATGAGTGGGAAAATATGGTCACTGAGATGAAACATCTGGGTCACTGAATTATCATGATTGAATCTTTTTTGGTGGAAATAAATTCTTTTGACAATTTTTCCTTGCTGCACAAGATTGTACGATCTTTTGTGGCTATGGTGTGATCTAATCTGACATACAACCATTCACGTACAGCAACACTAAAACTGGCCGACCGAGCACCGAATGGGTTGGTTGGAATGGGGTATGTATGTGACTAGAATATTGCACCAATGCTGGTTACCTTATGCTACATGAAAATCCTCTTAGGTGTGACATGTTGCCCTAATACAACATTTTAGATTGCATGGACAAATAATTTCCAATAACACGTACTGACGGCAGAGCCGACATTCTACAATTAGCAGCATTCGAAGTTGACATTTATTGATAACTTCAAACACAGAATACCAGTACATGTGCTCTCTTGTGTAGCTATGGGATTTGATCAATGAAAAACGTTTGATAAAAGGCCAAATTGTTTGATTTTGGTAGCATGGGCTGGAGCATCACAAAAAAGTGCAAAATTCTATTGACAATTTTCCACACTGCACAAGAGTGTGAAATCTTTAGTGGACAGTCTCCAGACAAAGTACAAACAAACCATCATCTAGAGTTGAGGACTGTACAAACATCACCAATTTCTGCAGATTCCGTACTTGCCTATGTCATTCAACATGTTTTACATGCATGGCAATGGATTACTACATTGAAAAAGAAATTTTTGCAAGATATTGATATGAGGGAAAATAGGTTTCTTTATGTGTTTGTTTACCAAATTTGGAAAAAAAAAGATTATTCTCTGATTATTCTGGCCAGTGAGGAACTGTACACCAACAGCTGCCAATGCAAAATGTTCAACTTGTGGCACAGGACTGTAGATTTCCCATAATTCATTGCGCTTTGTATCCTCGGAGATAACTGAGTGAAGTCTACTATGTCTCCTATATGTAGACAAATTCACAGACTATTTATCAAAATTTTGAAAACGTACTTTTATGCACACCATTCTTCTCAATTCTCATTTTAAATAATTTGGAAAATTATGCATAATTGAGAGAAGAGATAGCATTTTCGTGAAATTTGCCAGAGATTATGTCCTCAGCCATACAGAATAATGTGATGGAAAGTAGGGAGGCTAGTTGCACCTGTTTTATGAAACAAAAGGATATTGATTTTTTGCAATGGAAATGACAAAAGAAATTTGCATGCTAAGTTTTCTCAGAGAATGACCCCTTCAGTTCGTCATAACTTGCTGCCTAAAAAGTATGGCATTTGTAGTACCTGCAGAATGTGACTTTTATGGTTGTTTAGTGGTTATTTTCAAACTTTCACTGAAATATCTAAACGTACTTTTACTAGATATTATTTAAAAATTATTCTGATGCTGCACACTAGTGCTTACATGCAGAACTGAAAAAGTTTTTAGAAAAGTAACCTTCAAGGATACAAATCAAAGAGTATTGTGGGTAATTTATTGTACTGTGTGTGGGTGTGGTTGGGAACTCTTGACATAGACTACAAAATTTTTGACAACCGCTGTCACAACAAAACATGGTCTGCAATGAGAACTCTGTAAACGACAGCTTTTTAAATACTACCATATAACTCTTGGTGTGATCCAAGAACTGTATGACAACTGTTTTGAAAGGCCTTTAAGCATCTTTGTTGTACTAATACATGATAATACCAAAGTACACTTTTCTTTTGACAATTGCACTCATCATTTCAATGAAGTCATACCAGGAGACAGCCTTACATTCCTACTTCTATTTACATGCAAGTGTGTTTCCAACCTCAATTAAAAAAACAACAATTCATGTTGCCCGACTGGGTGCAGACACATGGATAACTGTTTTCTACATCTTGTGTCTTCCAATGTCCTGTACATACCTCCAACTGTTTTCAGTATCGAACAACTAGATGTATTAAGCATATGTACATCCTATCACATATTGAAAAGTGAGCAAGGAATACCTCTGATCTACAACATCCAATTTTTGATAAATAAGTAATCGAGGTGAGGACCACTGATCACCAGACTGTTTACACTAATTTTTTTGCACAACAACAAACCTGCAAAGCTGACACAGGGTTGGATTCTGGGGGGTAGATAAAAACAACACAGATAAACACCAAATTAATGCACAAACAGGTAGTAACCTAAAGTAAACAGACAGTAAAACCAGAGGGGCAAGCACTAAGTAAAACAAAAATAGAGACACAAATCAATGTGACAAATAAATAAATAAATGAAATAATCAGAGGATAATAATATCAGAATATGAGAGACTGTGGTTAAATGAGATGTTAGACTAAGACAGACCTGCATCGCTACCATCCCAGGTTCATAGTATCCGTGATCATAGTTTGGAGATGCCACTGGTAATCGGTGCATCTATAAGTTGTTAGATCAGAGCACATTAAAAGTTGTTTAGTTTTAACACCAGGCCATATACCCATGGACTGTCTGTAGATAATTCACGATACTGTAGCAAGTGGAGTATGGTCATTTCTTCCTTAAACTTGCTGGGCATGTTTTCATCCTCCATTCTGATCGAAAATTTGGGGGATCAAAGTAATTTTGTGTTTGGAAAATTCCACTGCATTTACATACGGAACAACTTTCATGAGCATTTTCTAGACAGTCCTGGGTGGCCTTGAGTCCTGTACCCTCTAGCTTGGCATGCATTTTGACTGTTGGTTGTGCGTGTGTGCCTGTTACATTACAGAGCCAACCTTCATGGTAAAAAAAAGCCCTTGTATTATTATTAATTAATCCTTTCCAGTGACAACCACACCATTTATGAATTCTGTATGCTGGTCCTAGTTTGTGCTACTGGCATGCTTTCTGAGTGAAGGAGAGAAAGACAGAAGGGGTGAAACTTCCACACCCTGCACCACACTGCTAACTTCTACATGAAAGACTCGGGGGTATCACCAGACATGGCATTCTGAATTTGTGTATCCCTGAGGTGCGATGATCATGCTACCCTCTACCATGTGTATGACGCATGCAATCAAAGTCAGTAAGTTTCAATCACATCCAGGATCAAGGTCATTAATGGGAGAGAAACAAAACAGGGGTTATCTTTCTCTGGAGAGTTAGTACTGTACATTACAGAAAATGTCACATATTGTATGCACATTCTCACACTGGTCTGAAAACACTTATCAAATCCATCAAATATGACTTTTCAGACATGTTTTTCTGAAGAGGACATAGAAATTCAATGTACACATTTGTCCAAAAGCAGGAATACACTATGGATCATGTTTTCCTATCATGCTTAAACAAATGTAGAGTTCATCCTTAATTTGTTATTTCATACTTAAACTACAAAACACTCTTTGTTATTGGAATTAATATGTAAGAAAACAAATTTACGCAACAGCAAAGCTTTATACATAGTGATAATACAGTGATAGCACAGATACTAAGTACTCCACTGAGAAAGCAATCCCTATAGTGGCAGTAAAATATTACAAAGTAAAACCTGTCAGCTTGATGACAGCAAGAAGAATAATTCATCATGATAACATTCAATGATTATCACTCTTGTGTGCAGGCAGAGCGAAAGCAGTTCAAAAGTCTCATTTCTAATTCTTCCATAAGCTAATTGCATGTATGTTGTATTGTTGACCATTTCTATACTTTGCATCAAAGCTGTGAATTTTTTTTGTTGTTCACAGTGTACTAAAAATAAGACAAGCCTGCACACAATGGCAATATCATTTTTATTCAGCGGCTGTAATGGCACTTTTTTTATACCTGTGGTGGAGGTTGTTGGCCTGGCATGGGTCTCTGTGGTGGCATGGGCTGTGGAACATGCTGTTGAGGTGGACCTATTGGTTGCTGCTGGGGTGGCATGGCTGACATGTTGCCCTGGACGGTCGCCATTGGGGGCTACCAAGCAAAACAGACAGTAACAATTTATCAAACATTCTGGCAAATGAATTTGCATAAAGTAACCATCCATTGCATCGCTGGTGTGTTCTGGACTGCTGTCATTTAAGTCTCAAGGAAGAAAGAGAATAATTATTTTATGACCAATATTGCAAAAATCTTCCACAAAGTAATCATACCTTTGTGATGAGTTTTTCACCTACACTTTACCTATAGTGACGGGCATTATCCCTTTCAGATGAACAAATTTCTAAAACCCAGCAAAAAATAAATGCTGACACTTCAAGATTTAAGACATTCCCACAAGACTTGTAAATGTAGCAACTGTCTTACATCAGTGCTTACAAAGGAAAACATACAATACACAACCAAGTTTAATACTCACAACAACTTTTTGTTGGAGATTCTGTTGTTGCTGTTGTTGGTGCTGCATCTGTTGAAGTATTGCTGCCCTCGGTGGCTGGGTTTGGAGAGGGTGTTGCTGCATTTGCTGTCTCTGCTGGGCCTGCATTTGAGCTGTTGCATGATAAAATTACAGGAAAGCATACGATATCAAAACAATGTAGAATGTAGTCATGCATATATGAATGCCATTGGGTTCCAATAGAGTGGTATTGTATGTCAGTCTAGATGCAATATGATTCAACTTTCTCACAATATTACTTTTATGTTTGACATTTATTTCTGTTGTTGCAAGACAAGTCTGACCTTTGACCTCTGGTCATACATGACAGCCAGATATTCATGCACATGACAAGTGATGTAATTAATCCCCAAACAAAATTCATACAACTGGAAAATAACACAAAATTGTCCAAAAGTTTTGAGTTTACTCTACTTGGCTACAGTTGACTTTTCAAGAGATATTTTGCCATATAAATACAAATTGATAACATTTAAGGATTTCTTCTTACAAAAGTTTTGAAATCTACTGTACATCAAATAAACAATGGCAACAAATATGTTTCACTGGGCATTATGTCATTGCAAGAATTGTACACAAAGTGCTTGAACTACTCAGTTCTTTTGTGGTTGTTTCCTTGCATTTTTTCTGAAATGTTAAAAATTTTAACTTTCCAAAATTTCAGTGGATTATATGTAATAAAGAAGTTACCGATGGATCAAGAGTATGCAGGTAAGCTCACAGTTAGAAAATTCAAATGGGAAAATAGATAACATATGATTTGTAAGAGAAAGAACTTGTTTGTCAGCAAAAGACTGTGAATAGTTATCTCTATAACCACATTAAGAAATAAATAAACACTAAAATTTATCGCTACATCTCCAATAAATAATAACTTTTTAAAATTTGTGAAAAGGATTAATCTGAATATGGGGGAATTCCAAGTGAAGAATAATTCAAATGCTTGATGTATCATTATTATGTATGGCAGAGATAGAGCATTATTACACTTTGCAAATCAATTTATAACATTTAGTTTGTGCTTAAGGCAGTTTGTGCCTTGAAAATGGAAGATTTTTACTTTTCCTCAGACTTTCCTCCATCAAACTTGCAACCATTCTCTTTCAAAGTGAAGAATAAAAATTGGGGGTCACCATGCAAATTTTGGTATTAGAGAAACAAATTACCCAGTGTTTACCAATATTTGAAATTGAAAATGGCCGCAGTCCCTGTGCTATCTCTATCTATGGGGGAAAATAAAATTGCCAATGTTCACAAAACTTGGCAAATGAACTTAATTAAATTCATCACCTTAAAAATGAATCCCCAACAAGTGGTAGACCGGCAGAACATTGTAATAGTTTGAGATTCCGAATATCTGTCCCCGAGGCATATTCTACCTTAATTTCTACATGTAACGTAGTGATGCTCTGACCACTGTCCCCACGGACTCAAAGCCTCTTGACATCAATTTAGGGAATTTTGGGATATTTCTGTGTCAGCCCTACACCAGAATTTGTAAAATGTTTTATTATCTCACATCAGAAAGAACTTTCCTGTGTCAGGGTCTTGCAAATTTAGCTAAGCGAAGAGTCATGGGTTTGCCAATTTGTCTATTGGGTACACTGTTACTGACATGACAAGATCTTTCACTGCCAGTATTCTGTACCTCCACATTGAAGATCAATCCCCCTCCCCTCCCCCTCTTCATAAGGATGGGCCAACCAATGAGCAGGTAAATGGAGGTGATAGGATTAAACGGGCACTGAAGCTAAAACCTAATGTTCTTTTACATCCAAATTCAAAACTTCCTCCTCCCCTACTTGAAATGGAAGAGCTGAACCAACACATGCGCTTTACACATCATTTCAAGTCATGGATAGATGACATTGTACTATGACCTGCCGTGAATCTTACAGTATCAATGTAGGTGACAGCTTTACCCTGTCTGGCACTCCTCATGAGTAATTCATCAAAATAGTTGTTGACTACCTGATGGCTTATTCGAAATTAATTATTGAAATATACTAACCCTTTGACCGCAGCAAATTTTTCCCACCAAAATTATAGTGTGCAACATTTTACCAATTTTGTGAATTTTTCTGTAATTTTTTTGACAATTTTGGACCAAATGAACATCCAATTTTATTGGCTTCAGATTTTTATCAAAATTTTAGTAAAATTTAGAAAAAAGTTGATCGGTGTATATTTTGATATGGGTGACAAAAATTGACTTAGGCGCTCAAAGGGTTAAATGTCAAATTATAGCAGTTTCTGCATCTCCTTCCCACAACTCCTATAATATATTGATTAAACTTAGTAGCTTAGCTGAAACAATACAAATGTCAACACAATACACCTTCCTTGACGCCAATCCTAGGTCATACCACTGCATGGTGCATGTCATTTTCCTTTATTCCAACCTCTCTGTTGCATGTAATGTGTATAATACTGATGAAAATAGAAATTTCAAAACCAAACCCACTATTACTTGATATTTTTTCATTACAAGGTGTTAATTTTTTTATGGTGAAATATTATCAGTCACCGAGTCACTGAAGAGGTCAAGCCTCTAAACTTAATTGCCAATACTGTGGGAAGTACCATTAAAACACTGACATTAAGGATATTTTACCTGGTTAATGAGACATAAAGGCAGCTAGACCATGGGTGGTTCATGTTTGCAGAACTCATAAAAATTAAATTTAGAACTCAGAAAATTTGCATGATATATATTGCAGTTTGGTGTTCAACCAAAAGTACCGGCATACCATCATCAATTTTCCTTCATGAAAAATTCCTCAAACTTGCGTTCATTCCTGAATTCCTGACATATCTAATTTGAGTACGCATCAATGCTACATCAAAATTTACTCATCATGAGTGGATTTAATCTAATTTTCAAAGCTATTCTGACCGGAGGGGGAACAGTTATCAGAGAATGAAATACAAGACGATTACATTAAAAACCTTCCATTAAAACAAGTGCGATATGTTTTTTTAAATTAAGGGGCATTTCTCAGTAATTGAAATTTGCTTACTCATATTAAAAAATCTTCACTGTTGATGAAGACACAACAACATGAGTACCATTAAGAAACTGAATGCAGGTAAATTTTGTCATTCTAGAATTTTGATAATAATGATCAATTTTTTCCTCCGTACTGCTGCCCAACAAATCACCCTATACTGCTCATGCATTGTGTATGTTCTGAAACAAGGAAATAAACATGATTGATGTAAACTGTAAAGTCAGAATATGACAGACCTTGTTGGGCCATTCGAAGTTGCTGCTGTTGCTGGTACTGCTGCTGTTGCTGCTGCTGCAGTTGCTGCTGTGCCATCTGCTGCAGTTGCTGCGTTGGGGCTGGAACAGAGGCAGGCGGCATGGGCTGCTGTTGCGGTCGGCTTTGCTGCTGTGCCATGGCAGTCAGTCCCTGCAGTGCACTCATTGGGTCTTGGGCTGCGAAACCAAAGGTTTGGTAAAACATTATTATCACAGCGTAAATATGTCTATGTACACACGCACTGCACACACTGTGTTAGATATCTTGATCTCATCACAGGTTGCGCTATTCCGGGTTATTGAATCACGTTTTGCTGGGAATAGTTGAGGATCAGGTTAGAGAAACCTGATCCATTGTAATCGGATACGAGTGCCGTACTGGAAAAAACCTATCACCGTGTAATACATGCAATGCGTCTTCTTACACACACATCACCACTGCACACAATCAGACCTATGATGAGCCTGACCTGCAAGGCTGTTTACCGATGCTAAAAAGCTTGCTCTAGGCCGGCAGTTTTTGAAATATTCATGCTCTGTACTTCTGATAAAACTTTGATGACGACTGTTTATGAATATCAGCAGAAAACTGCTTCAAACCATTACAAAATTCCAAGAATCTTCAATTATTTATGAATATTCCACCAGAGTCTACAAGGAGAGAATGTATGGTTGTCTTGCACTTACCCATTAAATCATCAAAATACAAACTTAACATTTCACACATCAACAAAATTATTTATTTCAGAAATCAATCATTAAAAAGAAAGAAGATACAACTGTCTAAGCAGTAACTTTATTATGGATACAAATTTTTCTGTGATCACCAAGATCCATTCTGTGTCAGATCTGTCTATACATCGATTGATCTTTCTTCTACCGGTATCTCTGTACATCAATTGATCAATCCGACTATCTGTATCATATATATGTACACACACACACACACACACACACACACACACACACACACACACACACACACATATTTCAACAGTCAATATTGTAGTGAGAAATTGCAGTTGGCTAGCTAGTCTTCTTTTAATGATCTGTCTAGATGCTATTTCTGTACAGAGCCCTGAGAACACAAGCTAAATGCTAAACAACAAATAAATGCTAAATAAACATTTTCTCAAATAAATGCAAATAAATGCTAAACAACAAATGTCTAAATAATATCACAAAGAGCTTTTGATTTATGCCCTGTTCAATAGGACATTTTCAGAAGAGATTGCAAAGTTTTTAAAGCTTATTTTTGTGATTCCGAACTGAAATCAGATGATTATATGACGAGAACACTACAAGAGAGCTTGTTTCATTGCCACACACATTGCTACACACAAAGTGAATTTATCTGAACTCATTACATACACCAAAACAACCATCTACAGCAGAGGTTGACCATGATTGGAAACAGAGGACCAACACAACAGACCTGTTGCCGCAAAAGTTTGTTGTCTGAACATGCTAGTATGTGGATGAGGTCTTGACACCGGGAAAAGGATCAAATCTGTCTGGGACAAGGAATATATCAAACATTGCTAATGCGGAAACAAAGGGAAAGTACAGACTCACACCCATTGCCTTCAGTGATTAATCAATATTTCATGAATAATTCAACTTGGACAGTTTTTTTCTTTGTAGACATGGTGGCTTTTTCTTTTAATAGATGATTTCGTGTGAACTTAGCTGCGAGCAGCAACGGCAGTTTGTTGTTCAGTTATTCATATCTGTTAAAAGCTTCAGCGTTCTACTTTTTCTCATACTCCTTGATGTGTACTGGTATATGAGGTATGCTGTTACTGACACATAGTGACTACCAGTCTGCACACGTGGCTTCCAACCTGCTTTTTTAATACTTTGTTTGCTATATGTCTGCGAATGGTCTCTTTGCCACAAAATCATACATGATACGCTAGAAATTCTTCACACAGAATGAGTTTGACTCAGTTCACCTTTATGACCATAAATATCAGTTGTTTTGGTGATGTGTGGTACTCAAACGGAAGCTTGAAGCTGAGATGATTATGCAAATACCTGCTTGTAACTTAGTGAGTGACGTAGGCAATTATTTTGTACACTATATGTGGATATGGGTGACGGTTTCAAAGTGTTCAACCACGTTGGTGGATTCTTATCAACATTATTACAAGGAAAGACATGAGAAGTCATGAAAACAGCAAGCTGTTGAACTGTGTTTCTGCACTTACGATGGGACCTCACTTCACCTTTTTGGTCACACTGACAGCACTTTCCTTTGGGGAGAAAATTTGATTTCTTGGGATGGGCTGGATGATTTTAGGAATACAAAATTTGTCAGCAAATGAAGAAGAAAAAATAATTGATCCAGTACTGTCTTCATGTCCAGTAATGACAGAAAATTAAAAAATACCGCAATTATACGGTGTCGCTCACATTTGATCAAAATTGGTACATACCAGTATGGGTACCAAAGATCAACAATAAATGTTGTTTCTATCTGTTCAGTGCAGGAAAATACTACGTTGATGTTATGACTGTCACAATAATTCTGCACAGCACAACCAGAAAAACAACAAGAATGACAGAAGTTTGACATACTGCTACAGAGAAATTGATGTTTTGATCAAAAAAAGGGCAAATATTGTCCTAAAAACACAAATATTGAAATTTCACCACATTTTTTGCAAACAACTTCTCAGCTTGTCAAAAGATGATCTGCAACATTTCGTGAAATCTATCAGCAATATAAATCACTGGGCCATAAGTAGTTACAGCATGCTATCTTATTTGCGCTAGTGATATGGATGTACATTGTATCTCAGACAGCGACGGTCTAACTAAAAAAAATTATAAATCTGAAAATTTACTTAGTAAAAAATATTAGCACAGCTTTTCTCATTTGGAAAATTTTTTTTTTAGAAATTTACAGTTGTAAAAAAAAATGTTCACAATTTCATTGTGACCACCCCCTCCCAAGATCTAATGGTCCGTCCCTTAGTTTAAGCAGGTCTGTTAATATCAGTCCGGGTCAGCTCCAAAATTGGAGTGCTATACCATAATATTTTCCCCCTCTCATTAGCCAATCAGCGGCCAGCGCACCATCAGTAAAAATTGTATTTCCTGGCAACCTCCACATGCGTCCTTTGTTACGTACGCCATACTGTGTCGAACTCCCGCGCCGTATTCTGTCATAATGTCGAACAGTTGTGTGGCCACTCTGTCAAAACACAATTTCAAAATCGCGTACCAGTTTTATTCTGGCTAAGACAACCAAACCCCATATATCGCTGTGATTCCTAGACTCTGGCTTGAAGTCCTGCGAAATATAAATCGTGTACCTACACAAATCGTTCAGAATACCCCATTTGTGTCGGAGATAGCAGCGATACAAATTCTACCGTATGGGGAACAGTTGTGGGCCACTCTGTCAACACATTTTCAAAATCGCGTACCATTTTTAGTCTGCGTTTGACAACTACAAAACAGGTATCGTTCTAAAGCTCTGACATTGCTCTTCTTTCTTGCAAAATGTTATACGCGTACCTACACAAATAACCTTTATAACAGTATTTCTAATAGAGATGACGAACATCCACAAAATGATTCTCGGTACTTGAGCGAAATCGATAAACTTGGGGTAGAAATGAATCGTCAATATTTCGAATATTTATTCACTAATCGGACTCCTTGTTGGACATGACCTTCTGCAGAACACGTGGATTATGTTGACTGTCGAAATTCGTCGAAATTCACAAGACAGGGGCTTAATAAGCGGCCCAAAACTGCCGATCACACTTGGTGGGTAATTTGTGACACAGCGTGACCCGTACTTTATTAATGATGTAATCTGGTCGATGATTGGCTGAATGCCGGAATACATTATCATAATGAGTCTCGAATTTTGGAGCTGACCCGGACTGAATATGTAACAGTTCATAAACAATGACAGGAAATGACTACAGGTCAGTGGAGTATCCTGTTTCAGCCATTGGTATGCGACCACTCATGAACATTTGCAGAATTTCCCTTTTTCTTACCTCATTTGCACATTTTTGACACTGATGTGTTCATTTGAACAAATTCACATCTCAACCCTTACATCTACCTGTACACCAAATACTGAGACTGTAGCTTTGGCGGTATGGAAGCCTTTGTGTGTGACGGACATACATCCGCACATACCCACAAATATACAGACATGCAAATCAATTCAGCTTATACGATAACCTCACATTGGTATACCAAATGTGGGTAAAAAGATTGCTGCCACAGCGGCAAGAAAATAAATTTGCTGCCATACCCATTTCCTCCAGCACCCCTCCAAATAAAATGGTTCTCCCCTTATTCATCATATTCATGAATTAAAGTAGGACATCTGAAAATGTTTTGGATTCACATATTTTTGTGTCCTTGCGAATAACAATCTTACACTGCAGTTCATTGTTGAGAGAGGAGAATATATGAGCCATCCGGAAGATATTGATATTACAAGAACTATGTCTTGTTTAACCTGATATTTGCATATATATTGCCAATATTTACATTTTCTTAAATTAAAAAGTCAAAATTCAGTTCAGTGTTTAAAAAAGAGGACATCTGATCCACTCTGAAGTTTTTGAATCACAGAAACATGCTGCTCAAATGACTCAATATTTATACATATAAATTGCTAATGTTTATATTCATGCATTGCTACAGGAATAAATTTTATGAACTAATCTTAAGTAATTTCAATTGGCCGAATTCAATTTCAGATTACTCTGTTATAGCACTGGTACAACATAAAATGGCAGTCACTTTACCCAGGGATTCATATTCATAGCATCGACAGGCACACTCTCACAGACTGATAGTATGCAAATGACTCCATATTATACATATAAATTGCTATTATTTATATTTATGAATTGTTCAATGCATTATTTTTTTAAACTAGATCTCAGTAATTTGGCAGAATTCAATTTCATATGCTGCGCAACATTCCTCTGCTTCTATAGCATTGGTGGAACATAATGTGACGGTCACTTTGCTCAGGGTTCACATTCTTATAAACTTGCACCAACACACTGACGGCATGCTCTCACAGACTGATTAGCACACTCTTTCATTAAGATAGAATGCGCCTCGGGGACAGACATTCGGACTCTCAAACTTTTACAATTCTCTTCTGATATACCACATGTGGGGGTTCATTTTAAAGCTCTTGGTGAAAGAAAACTTTTCACCAGCTTAGTTTTTCGAAATTCAAAAATTTTTATATGTCTCCATAGAGTTAACACAGGGATGGCGGCCATTTTGAATTTCTAATATCGGTAAATCTTGGGTAATTTGTTTCTCTAGTACAAAAATTTGCACGGTGACCCCCTATTTTTATTCTTGATTTCAAAAAAGAATGATTGAAAGATCCCTTGAGGAAAGTTAGAGCAAAAGTTTAAGTCTTTCACTTTCGAGGTGCATACTACCTTAACCCTTTCACCACCATGGTTTCTCCCAAATCTATTGTTATCAATGGTGAGTGTGGACCTGTTTACAGGGAATTGGGGGTGAACAGGTTAAAGGGAAAAAATCTCATCATCATTCTTTGAAGTCTGGTGATTTCAAGTGAAAATTACCGGTTCATTGTTCTACTCCTTGCAGCGTGCTTCATAGACTTGGTTCAAGTCTGTGATTTGTGAGTGGGCTGGATGCAATGATTTGTGTTCTGTTTTCATATGAAACATGTGAGTGGGGTGACTGTGATGAGTGGTGTGAATGCGATACAGGGGAGTTTCACCCAGAAGAAACTAGCTCACTACTGCACAGACTCAAAGGTAATGGGTTCGACAGCTAGGAAAACCTGACATGGGCTGCCAAATTTCAATGAAGTTTGTATGAAACACAAGAGACTCATAAGAGGCTTTTGCAAATGATTTTATTTTGTAAGAATTAACTGCCTTGAACCAAGTCTACATGCTTCATTGTCGTAAGCTGTTAGAACTTTTCCTTTCATCCTGTCACAGTTTGTACACATCTATGACATATGCAGCATATACAAGAAATTGAAATGTAATAGCGTACATATACCATATGTATTAAAGTTTAATTAAAGCTGACAAACCTGAAAATTCAACAGCTCATCTACCTCACATAAATATTAATGTATCTGTTAATACAGCACACTGGCATATTGTATTGTCAACTGCTTGACTTGTGAACACCATGGGGAAATAATTTGAGTCTGGTTAATCCTTTGAGCGCTCTAATTTTCTCCCACCAGAATTTTAGTGCAAAATTTTACCAATTTTTATGAATTTTTCTGTAATTTTTTGATGATTTTGGACCACATGGACATCACATTTCATTGGCTAGTTTTTTCTCAAAATTTTGGCAAAAATCTGAGAAAAAATGACTGGGGTATATCTTATAAAGGGGATAAAAATAGACTGGTGCTCAAAGGGTTAATTTTCAAATAAAATCTGAAATAATACCGTGAATATTCTGTATCAGGGGTTAGGGTTTGGCTTTATAGTCTGTAGAACTATCACATCTGTAAATATTGATCCTGTGTGTACGTCTAGATGCTTTGGCAAGGGTCATCATGTCCTACATTTGTAAGGCCGGCGCATGTGGATCTATCAAAGACTTTGGAAGTCACACAGTATTAGCTTGATCAACAAAAGCTGTCCCTGGAGACAGCAAATCAATGTCCCTAATTAACCATACCTAAAAATTGCATCTCAAAATAGTTCTTCTGTCAATCCAAATGGACAAAATAACTCTTGCCAATTAATTAATAGTTCTTCTGTCAATCCAAATGGACAAAATAACTCTTGGCAATTAATTTCCATGGCAGGTTAGCACACTATTGATCCATCTTACTAATAGCGTGCCTACGCTGACAGCTGTCTACTTCGCACTACAAGCAAGTATATCAACGGGTATTAATTAGGATGTATCTCATACATCTATGGCAGAAAATCATCAGAACTTGACAGTTTCACATCATGATTTCACGGATGTATTAGTTGTCCTTTTGCCAACAGTAAAAAGACCATCTGTCTTTCATATTCAATGACCTCTGTTTTCCTCCTAAATATTAACAGCAGACAAACATTAGTTCATCCAAGGTGACCTAACCTCAAGCAAGTTATATTTTTCTAACCTCAATATTTTAAAGATAGTGTGATTTGACTGATAACCTAGGTACAGGCTAAATAGGGCTAGCATAGTGCAGCTGGGGGTCATGCCGTAGTCTGAAATACCGGTAGGTGACATTGCACAGAGGAAATTGAACAAAGATCACCACTTGTCTGACACCAATAAGACTTAAAAATACATGGCTTTCCTTTTGAACCAATAAAAAGATTCTCCACTCGAATTTTTTCACTCAAAACTAATTCAATGTCAAAATCACTGCTTGTTAATGTTTGCTTTAACAACTCACTAACCTACTATGTTTTGTCTGAATATATATCCAAGCAGTGACCATAACCCACTGGGTAGACAATAGCTCTCTTATAACCTTGCGCTGACAAAATAGAAATTCACAACTTATCAAAATTTAATTATAGAACTATGACTCATATGCCTTCAACGATTCACCAGAACTACGATTAGAAAGCTTTCAATTCAGGAAGTCATGTGGTAATATAAATTGAGAGAATTTACGCTTTGAGGAGAAACAAAATCAGATCAATGTCTTCATAAATGAACTAATGAAGTTTTGAAAAATTTAGATACCATGAGCTTTTATTATTTTCATTTCTTCATAAGTTTTCCAAGATAACAATCAAAATGAAAACACTCAATTTTCTGTAAAATTCCGAAGAATTTTCTCTGTAAAGATGCAAAAACAGGATGAGGAAGTGCACATTTAACACACAAATGATATGCTGACTCGGTATAGAAAATTTTGACCATACCAAAATATACTGTCTCCCTATCTTATGATGTAAATTTTCATTTGGTATGATAACAGCATCATCATGAATTTTCACTACTTACCATGATTTCAAAAAAATATGGAAGCTCAGATATTGTTTAGTACTTTCCTTCAAAAGAATATATATTACATGGATCATATACTTACTCAGAGTCACTTGATAGTTCATAAATTTAGCTTTCAGTAGTTCTAAATCTTCACCTCAATAGAAAGTTTTGACCTTTAAGTGATGAAACAGCCGTAATTTTCACAGGAGTCCACATGCAAGTACAAAGTTCTCCTCTGGGACAGCTATACATCAGAGATAAGTAGTGGAGTTTGGCATGCACCATACATCATGCATGTATGCACCCTTTGTTGTGGGAGAAACAGGACTCTCTCTGCCCACTGAAAGTACAGCGGCGGTGAAAGGTGACACCTGCTATTATGTGCTGCCAGTGTGAATCTCAGTGTGCTAGTGACATGTCGCCCTATCTTAAACTGATCATTTCTTCCATTTTATGGCCATCGCCACCTGTCGCATGGTCGTACGCACAAACAAAGCTATCAACTTGTGAGCGGTGGCTGCACGCACCACTTGACACACAAGCTATCTACTTCACCTTCTCTGATCTGTAAATGAAACATTTTTTCCTGTTTTGTCTGGTGCAAGCATGGCAAACGGCTGCCGCGGATGTTTACTTTGAGGATGTATCAACATTGCAGAACTGACCAATCAGCCTTCTTCCCACGCAAAAAAAAATGACGAGAGTACACTCTGTTCCCAATATTGACATGAAGTTCATTTGTGGTGAAATATCCAACAGATTCAGCATGTGTCACTGCAAATAATACAAGCTGTCTAGAATAACTGGCATAGCTCGTGTGACCTTTGACCCAAGTTCATTGACTGTAATGTGATGGAATTCTGCACTGGTGATGACCGAAGACTTTGATGGAAGAGATTTTATACACAGAGACACTTGCTTCCGTCTTGCAAGATTAAACTGTGATACCCAGCGATGAAGAATTGTGTCATTGTCTGAAAGTTGACCTTTCATGTCACATGCTCTATCTCCACTGCACCTGATCTGGTTCATTTTAACCCAAGATTCCCATTGCAACGACAGACCTCTTCAGAGGAAATGGGGTGCTGTACACAGTTTAGGCATAAGCTTCAAACACATGAGGGGCAAGGTCTGTGCATTTAATCACGCTTGGTTTAATAAATGACTGTCCGTGCAGAATCAAAAGAGATAATCAGATAATAACTCCCTCAATTGTCATAGAGTAGTGAGTTATTTTCATCCTTTGGAAAACTGTGGATAAATTATGTTTTCAACACATTACCAATATTATTTGGTTTACAAATGCAAAAATTTACAAAGAGAAGAAATAGTTCATTTACAGCGTTTTGATCTGCACTTTACAATATGTATGAAATACTCTACTGGCATAAAGTATGCTTAACTTTCTACCTAACTCTTCCCTCTTCTGAGTAGTTTATTTTAAACTCAACTGTTAGATGACTGCATTCAATATCATTAGTGCTAACACAATAATATACAGAATATCAATGCAAGAAATATGTGCGATCACATTACCTAACATCATTTTCATTTGAATTGTCTCTTATATATATATATATATATATATATATATATATATATATATATATATATATATATATATATATATATATATATATATATATATATATATATAGATAGATAGATAGATATATAGATATATAGATATATACAGATATATAGATATAGATATAAAATAATGGTCCATATTAACCCTTTCACCACCATGGTTTGGCTCAAACCCATTGTTATCAATGGGGAGTATGGACTTATTCACAGGAAATAGGGGTGAAAAGGTGAAAGCATATGTGAGGAGAAAATCACCTGCCTGGGTGTGCTTGCTTGTTGACTGGCATACACCATATCCATTCAAAACAGAAATATATTTTTACTTGAACATTTCCTTTTTTAAATTTAACAATGTCAACATTTTGTTCTTTGTACATTTTCTCATAATGTTGTCTAGTCCATTATAATAGACAAGTGAATTAAACAGTTATTGCTATCACAAAATGTGCAACTTTCCTGTAGTCAGTAAACTTTCACTGTTTTAGTTCTTCTAACATTTTTCTCAATTTCACAGATTGTTCCAGATTTGTACATCTACATATCATATTTGTACATGAGAAATGTTTGAAAATACTATTACAAGGCTTTACAGAACGTGCTTATTGCAAGAACAGGGAAATAGTACACAAGTCATCTTACTTCAACTACGATGTATTTCCAGAATTATCTCTCATATCTTTGGAAAGATGTACAAGAAAACAATGTCCACTATAATGATTGGAAGAATAATAACAAAACTGGAAATTTACCTCCAAAACGTAAATGTGTACTAAATCTCTTATTATGTCAAATCTTAGTTTGATGTACTTATAAAATGTTACCATGGAAACTACACGAGTAGCCATGTATGATACAAAATTTTATCAATTAAGGATTATAAATTTTGTTAGAACAGAAGAAATACAAGAGAAATATTACATAGCTGTATGGTGCACTCTCCCATAAACCAAACAGTGAGTTGTCTTTGACTCATAGACAGCTGTATCTTATAGAATTATTTTGCAATTAAATGCACTGTCACCGTGAAACTGAGACCTGTAAGATCCTGGCTATATATACCAGGGTATAGACTAGATGTATCTGTTGTTTAATAACACCACATTACAGTGTATCCCATTGGCTGCTGAGAAGAGGTAATGTTAAAATTCTACAATATGTACCAATCAAATGAGCACTCACATTTGAAAATGATTTAAGTCTCTTACCTGAAGCAGCAGCAGCAGCTGCAGCGGCAGCCGCAGCTTGTTGTCTTGCCTTGCCCTCAGCTTCTTTCTTGGAATCTGCAACACAGCAGAGAAATGAATGTGTTACTTTGGGATCTATGAACTGGTGCAGGTGTGTTTTACGAATGCATACATATGTATATCCATTTCTGTGTATATATGCATGTGTTGTTAGTCTCTCATACTGACGTCATCAGTGGTATATGTCAACATCAATAAAGGATAAAGATATTACATGTACTGTAATTCAGTTTACATATACAGCTGTAAAGTGGCCAGGCTGATACAGTTTGTTTATACATGTATTTGACATGTCCAACAATGACCGAGAGTTATGTGTGGCGATTTGTCAGACTGAACATGAAACCTCTTGACAATCTACAGCTTATCATTTGTTCCCCATTTTACCTGCCAAGAACCTTTCCATCAGAGTTCAAGTCAAAGGCTGAAGACCAGTATCACAGCATGTGCAGCAGCCATACTGGCAATGTCCTGGCTAACTGGAGAAAAGCTGCGTTCAAACCTTTTTTTTCAGCATCCACTGGGGGGAAAACACCTATTCTTCAACAATGAGCTGCATAAGAGCACAATGTGTGGCTCAGTCCATGTCTGGGAAGCCGTACAATGCCACAGACAATGGGAAACAAAATGTGTCAGACAGGGACTTCGAAACCATGGTTCTGACACCAAGTAGTGATGTGTACATAAGAATTTAGCATTGGCTAAAGAATGAAAACAGTGATGTGATCAGGGTCCATTTATAGAGGTGAAAGAACTGATGCTATTATCTCAGGGAATAGAAAGTAGAAGCGAGAGGGACAAAAAGGAAAGTCACATTCTTCACAAACCAATCCTCCCAAATGAAATGTATTTACAAAATGCCGTTGTTTGCTTCATGTCCATGTAAAAGTACACTTTGATGGAACTTTATGAACAATTCATGATACTGCACACTCAAGAAGCTTGAGGATGTGAAGTTGTCATCTGCACATCAAAATTTCAATAGTTTCAATTTCAGATAGTTTGATCTGCTTACAAACCCTGTACTCACACCAAATGCACCAACCTGCACAACAGTAAAATGTGGCTTGCTTGTTTTGTAAAGTGCATTATAGTATACAGCCTACAGCTGGCTTCCTTTAATATCTCCGGTTTTGTTACAAAAATATTTGGATGTCGTTTTTTTTTGTCACAGATAAAAGAACCAAGCATACCATATACTAGTAACTTTGTTTCTCCTCAAAAATCATTATTTAATACACAGCATGAAAAATACGACTCTGCATCACAAAGACAGGAGTGTAAACATCTCTAATTTAAACAGTATATCTTGACGCACCAATTCATCTGTGATGTCATCCTTGATGATGTCATCACCAACACCAGACTGTTGTGGAAGGGCAAACCATTGCATAATGAACAATTTCCTGTGAACAATTACTTGTCTGGACACCTTCCTGTTGAATGGAAATTTGATCGGCGGGAAAATCTTTTCCATACCATTAGCTGTGACACCACTATGTAACAAGTCACACAACTCCACTCTTCCGAGGCATTTAATTAAACAAATCCCCCTGCAATCCATCAAGCCCTTTCTTTATTTCTCCCACTGACCCTGTATCGGTGAAACTACCATGCTGTGAGCTCCGTACAAGGACAAACTTTTTGTCCGCAGCAAAGTTTTGATGCAGATTTCCAGAGGGTGGGTACTGCACTGCTAGTTTTCAATCCATACAATTTCAGAACTTCCTCTTTTGGGGGCATCATTTTAGAGCTTTCATATTTTTGTTTTCAAATGAGTGGTTTTACATTGGATCAAAACCTTTACAGACAGATTATTCCCTCAAACGCTGCAAAATATGCTTCAAATGTTGCAGAAAGGTACACTTCAGTAATATAGCTGAATCAAGGACTACGAAATAGCAGAGAATGATTGGTAATTTATTATTACAAAAGGCTGACTGAATATAAAATGTACCAGCTGCAACAGAAAACAATCAACTTCAAGGTAACAGTACCATTTCAGTCCACAGGTATGCAAGTATACAGTCTAGCGGCTTTATATACAGCTCAACTACGATGTGGGATTTGCAGAGCTGCAAAAACAATGGCTGGGTCCAATATTGCAGTATTATAAACATATGCTACCTGTAGTACACACTCTTTTGATGTTAAGAGCCTCAGCGGTAACAGTTTCAAATATTCAAACTAAAATTTTTGGATGAGTTTCAATTATATTTTTAAGGTCATCGTACCAGTAAGTTATTTCAATGGGCAAATCAGCTGTGAATTATTCATGGCTGCATTTTACAGGTCGGGCATTAACCTTTAATACCCTTAGCTGTCATTAATGTCAGTACTCCCGGCAAATATCACATCTTTCCAAACTTTCATGACAAATTATAAAATTTCTCCTGACTGATCAATCTGTATTTGTATGCCAAATATCACTTACTTGAAATATCATCCTAACCTCTGCAAAAGCCAACTTACCTGTCTGCATAACTTTCCACAAAACTACACGCAACTCTCGGCACAAACACTCATTTCAGTGTGACACTTCTGTCAACTGGAGGACAAATCTGTCAGCTCCAATATAAACAGATGTTGGCAAGCAATTTTTTACAGCATATGTACAGTTTTGACAATTTTACTGACTTATACATATGTTTTTACTGTTCATTAATTAAATATATCATGTTTATTCTGAACTCGCCATGACTACTGAGAGCTCATTCACCAGTTTGCATTCACTGCCCAATGAAAATACAGAACTTACTACTTGGGAAACTCATTAATTTATTAACTGATGTGTTTTTATATGTGTCAACGTGACAATTTGTCATAGAATTTCCTTTTTATTTATCACAACTATTTCCCCCCATTATTAAGGTAGAATGCGCCTCGGGGACAGACATTCGGACTCTCAAACTTTTACAATTCTTTTCTGATATACCAGTTGTGGGGGTTCATTTTAAAGCTCTTGGTGTAAGAAAACTTTTCACTGGCTTAGTTTTTTGAAATTCAAAAATCTTATTTTTCTCCATACAGATAACACAGGGACGGCGGCCATTCTGAATTTCAAACATCAGTAAATTTTGGGTTACTTGTTTTCCCTGGTGACCCCCGATTTTTGTTCTCGATTTTGAAAGAGAATGGTTGAAAGTTTCATTTAGGAAAGTTTCGGCAAAAGTCTTTCACATTCAAGGCCCATACTACCTTAACTGATCGTTGATGTACATCTTGCAGTAACTCAGACAACAAAGCAAAATGTGGTCACCCAGCTATGTCAGGCACAGTTATGTGGTATAATTGACTTCCTATTATAATTCATTATAATTCTTGGCCGCAACAGCTATCTGTAGCCTACGGCCTTTGATAGAACAGTAAACTGATAGGCATGTTTGACAACATGATATTGGGCTGTTGATTCATTCTAACTGGTATTTTCTATCAGCGGGTCCCTGGCAAGGTCGTTATCAGGTCACAGCAAATAGTTCTGTCCTGAGTCATTATGACCTACATTCTAGGGTATTTGGGTCAAGCCTCAAAATACATTACATCCTGTCTCACATCCTGTGTTATCTCCAGGCAAACATGGTCCATTCCAACCTCTTGGTGGCAGTATTCATAGGACAGGGCAGCACTAACATTTTCGCTTGGTACCTTTACAGGGTTTGCTTTGGCACATCAAGTAAAATTCTGCTGAAATGACCACAGAACAGAGTCAATGTCGATCCAAGATCATTGACCTCAAAGAAGTATGTGCATTGCAAGTAAAAGACTTAAACTTTCACTCAAATTTTCCTCAAGGAATCTTTCACTTTCAAAATCAAGAATACAAATCTGTGGTCACTGTGCAAATTTTTGTACTAGAGACACATATTACCCAAGATTTACCAATATTTTAAATTCAAAATGGCCACACATCTCTGTGTTAACTATATGGAGAAAAACAACATTTTTTATTTTCAAGAAACTGAGACTGTGAAAGTTTTTCTTTTCAAAGGGCTTCAAAATGCACCCCAAAAAGTGGTAGATCAGAAAAAATTTGAACACGGTGAATTAAAAAAGTCTGAATATCTGTCCCCGAGGCGCATTCTACTGTAAACAAAACCTTTGGAAATGAGAGATAAGACTTCCGACATGCTGAGCAACTCTACAGTCCATCTGATGCTATCCATTCAACATATTCTTACATATTTTACCTAAAGCTTTGTTTCCATGGATAAACCATACGACTTGAGATGTATCACAAGATATAGCGAATACTATACAGAATATCATACCATCATTTGTCTGTAAAAACAGTACACTTTGCATGTGGGCCTTTGTTTATCTGAATACATCCAAATATTACTGGTATATGTATCACAAATGTACCATATGGCAATATTACATACATCGTTTGTATTGACCCTGTACCCATGCATACCAACTATGCAGACGATACTTTGAGTGTAAAGAATAGGAACATTTGAAAGAGAGTAAGTGGAATGATTGACTACTCATTTCACAGGAGGATTCAAAAAAGAGACAGGAGAAAAATTCCGTGAAGGGGTGAAAAGTTCAGCTGCCTATGATGCATGGATTTTATACCTCAATCAAGTGGAGAGCAAAATTGGATTCTAGGAAAGCATAAGATTAAATCGCCAGTGAATTCAAATGAAACGCAGGTAGATATCGGAACTTGAGCACTGCGGGCATCCATCTTCATCTTTAGCTTTTTGTGAAATATTGCCTTGGCATCTGAAGGCGTCCACTGCTGTCTGTGGTTGCTGTGGTATCAGACTGACATAAGCAGTAGCTCTTTCAAGAAAGTAGCACAGTCTGGTATCGTAAGTGGAATTGATATCAAGAGTCAGGGGTCAAAGGTCAGGGTGGGCCTCAATGCTGGGGCTGCCTTGGTCTTCATTGCAAAAGTTCTTACAGTGATGTCATCTTTTTATAACTTTTTACAAATCTTATTTTGTTGCCTACAGTCAGTTTTTGACCCCTAAAATTATGGGTGGATGTACAAAATCATGAAATCAGGCTGGTTTTGAGGTGCAACCTTCAGAATCTGACGTCCCACCCCCACACATTTAAATGTTGAGCAGACACTCTCAAAAGGTGTTGTTGTACTTTTTGATACTTTTTCAATCATGTACCTGGGTGATTTATGTTGTTAAACAGATCATGAGGTGGATACTTAAAAGTGCACTCACATAAAGAAATCTGGGAAAAAATAATTATTATTTCACCATTTTTTCTTCAGAATAATACAGAAATATTAAATGGACGTCATATGACAATGAAGGCACAATAACACATCTACCGATCCGTTTAACTATTTCAGTAGGCTAATTGAAATAGCCATCAGTAACATTTAAATACAGAGTTCAGATTGCTCCAGTATTTTGCACCATACAGCGCAGGGCTGAAAGCTGGCTTCACATTTTCTTAGTTTTTTATCCAGCCAGAAATGATCTGCTCAGCATAATCTGCTCAGCATATTGTGAAAAGAAAGAGAATGAAATGACAACACTTGGCAAACCGAAGACTTTGATAAATACCACAGAGTGTGCATGGTGATACGCCAATTGCTACTGTTGTTTTCAGATTGCATTTTGGAATTACGGTGACATCTGATGAAAATGGTCGGTGCACACATAAATGGGCAGCTCAGGTCATTGAGCGAGCTGCTATCAATTAGCTGGCACATATGGGCTGTGTAAAAAGGAATGAACGATACTCATTTATTGCTGATACATTTCTCCTATATTCACGTTAATCTCCAATTTTACTGTCATGGTATATTTGCATGTTTTATCGCCAATGGAAAGCAATTTATTTTCCCATGACACCTTACAGAACTAGTTGGTGATATGAAGTGATCTCTACTAACAGAAACAAAAATGTTCACATAATGCATTGCTTTAAACCCTTTGGTTGAGCACTGTACTTCCCCCCCCCCCCCCCAAAAAAAAATAAATAAAATATCAGGGCTACATTTTATCAATTTTTATTAATTTTTCTGTAATTTTTTTTTCATGATTTTGGACCAAATGGACATAAATTTTTATGGGCTGCACTTTTTGACCAAAAGTTTGGGGAAAATCTGAGAAAAATTGTCTAGATCTGAAAGAAATTGTTGGCGTTGTATAGTATAAATGCAACAAAAATTGATTTTGGCACTCAAAGGTTCATTAATAGTGTCCAGTCTTTGCTGTTTTCAGGCTCTACTGAAAACTACCTTAACAAAACAGCAGAGAGAGGTTTAAACTGTGCCATCACATAGTTTCTAGAAGAGGACAATACTCTAAGGCATTTATCATGCATCACGGATTTGTGGTAATCTTTCCTTTTTGGTGTGATTAATTTCTTATATTTTAATCCCTCCTCATTGTGACGCTGAGATTTTGAACTCTACATGTCTTTTTTTCTCAGTACCTCTGCGTTATAATCTCTGTCATTCAGTGGATTTAGCTCACAATAACAAATGTGTCACCCTTCACAAACACGTGTGTCCATGAAACATCTTTCAAAACAGATATATTTCAACTCTTGCTCATTTATGACACAAATATGGTATCAAAAATATAAACTGACTTGCTACTTTCACAAGCAGGCTGTCATATTGTAAAGTGATAAATTATAACACTGACTCTATTAAATACCGAGTCACAACTGCCACATGTTCTAAATGCTCTGTTAATAATTACTCTGACATATACATCAGCTCTTGTGAGGTCAATATTTATTTATCTTTGCCTTGAGGTTAATATTCATCTTTGCCTTTTCTCAGGTCAATATCATACAACACTGCCTTCTTTGACATGGGTACCTACATCTCCATCTGACTGTGGTGAATAATAGTTGATTGCAGCATGGAAGACAGGAAAAATTCTGACGTAATAGGTTGCATTGGGAATATAATTAATAATAGCACAAGTTAAACATCAAGGAAAGAAGCACCCCACAGATAATCACAATCACATACTGGTAAAGCAGTCATTATAGCCCATGAGATATCTCTACATCAAGTAATGCTATGCCTTTGAGACGTCATACAGAAAAAACGGTGCTTCGGGTGCTAAAAGCACTTGGAGGGGCTAGTATGATTTTTTGGCGACACCCTACAACAAAAGAAATGATCAATTTCTTCTGTTTTTCCAGATCAACAAACTTCAAATATTCCTATGTTTGCCTTCGTAGGGAAAAGTATCCCTACTTTAAACAAATCATACAGAACTTCTTGATAGTTATGGATCAGGATGGTTTTTATGGAAACTATGAATTTCAGGCTTCTCTGCTTCTCACTACAATCTGTTTATTTTGCATGGAGAAAAATGTCACAACCAACTACCACAGTGACATGATTTCCACGGCAAAATTACAGCACAACCCTGCATTCCTGAATGCTGTGCTGAGGATCACACACAATCTGATTAAAATCACATGTATTAGCTGGCTCCACTCTTCACCATTGCTTGCAGTGCCTTCAGAATGTCTGTGGTGTCCGCATGAAGGTAAAGACACGAGGCGTGAGGGGAATTTTAAATGAAAGCATGGAGACAGAATGAAGCCAATCCTGGAATCTGAGTTTAATCAGATCAGGTTTCACCTTATTACCATATGCACGCAGAATACATATACATTTATCGCTAAACAGCTAGCATGATATTAAGGCATTGTTATTTTCAGATTTTGGGATACATATTCAAACAAATACCATGCTTCACCTCAAATGATCATCTAACTGATTTTCTGCTTGTGTTGACGATAATATCAGTTTCCGTGAACGGAGATTTGATCATGAACTTAAGGCAGCTTTACCCGAAATGCCACGCCAGAGAGTGCTGAAGGTTGATTAAGCCAGCAAATGAGCCTGAAGACAAAGACACAGTCATGCTGAATTTGATAAACATCCCCGCCACGATCATCTCCTGAAAAGGTCACTCTCTGATACAATCACCGGAGTCTGATCACAGGCAAATCACTGCATTTTGCACAAAGCTTAAGCAGTGTATCTATCAGGGTGCCTTGCAGGCTCATAGAATGAAGCTTGTCTCTAATTCCACACTCCGATTATGTTTCCATCAATGCACAGAAAAATGAGTTCATCACTTGTCCTGTCTCGCACACCGAATTGAAAAGGGGAGAAAAAAAAATCATCTATTCACGAGTGTGAGTTACCGCATTAAGACTGTCTTCTGACCTGAATCATAAAGAATGGAAATCTGACAGCAAGATAAATAGTCCTTTCATCTTGCTGCACATTTTCCTCAGCCCCTATTTTGAAAACCGGTCTTATATTCTAATTTTCACAGAATCCATTTCCTGGAGTTCATGAGCAGAATACAAATTGACAAGCATACACTGGCTGTATTCATTCCCTGGATGATGCTTTGTGAATGACAGTTGCAGTAAATTTGATAATTTTTTCAAGTTTTTCACAGTGTTCTGATTACACTTTTCTCGCTGTGCAAACCTAACATTTTGAAATGCTACGTGCTGGTGGTTGCAAGCCTGCAAATGTTCTGACCTGGTCCTCTAGATAACTGCATAGAAGTGTGAAAATGACATTGAAATTGCTAATGGCTGGAATTAGTCTTCGCGAGCATTTAAAAGATTCATTATTAGAGAATATGCAGGAGCAATGAAAAAAGGTGTAAAAAAATAAACCTACAATGAACACTGGATGAGGAGGCTGCGTGGTCACAGAAAAATTTCTGTATTCAAGAGGTGTTGTGACTGACAATGGTTATTGATTTTTGCACTATTGGGTGGGAAGATCTGTTCCTACTTAACAGGTGTCCTGATTAGAGAGGTGCCATTAATGACAGGCCTCACCGCACTTTGAATTGACTCGACTGCGACACAGCTGACAAAGGATGTAGGGAAAATCACTGGCTCATGGACAGATCAATCAACATTCGTTCAGAGAACAGTTCAACAAAAAGCTGGAGACAAAATAGAGCTGGCAGTTACTGCTTTGTAAAACCGGGTTGACTGCATATTGAGGATACAGAACCATGTTTCTCTGCTTTCCAGATGCAGTACACACAAGTTTCTAAGTATTTGAAGTGTTCCAAAGTATTTTCATTTATATGCATAGATACATGTATGTTACAAATATTACGTTGGTTTTTTCAGCAATTTAAAAAAAATTAGCCATAGCTAACAATACAGAAATGATCACTAATTATCACCATCCTCATATTCATAATATCAAACATATTGGCAAATACATGCAAAAGAAACTATACAAAAATAATTTGTTTTTTCAAAGTCATGGACCAGGTGTAGGTTCTTTGTATATTTCAGTGATTAACTGTGTCATAATAATCTTGAAAATTTAACACGGGAATATAGTAAAAATTTGTAAGGCAGGTGTCAGTAAATATACCGGTAAAACAAAATCCTACGAGTGGTTCTGAAGCTACGCTTTCTCCTTGGAACCCTAGAAACAGACATTCTGGAACTAGATATTCCATAGGGATAATTTATTGATATTACAGTTTCCCTCTCAAACAAGACTTACAGAAGTTTTTTGTGGGAAATTTTGCACATCAACCGATTACTCAGCATTGAAACTGTCTTTCAGTGGAAAATCTATAATACCTTTTCAAAGTATCTATAGTTAAAGACTGTTCTGTGAATATATAATGACTTCAGAAATTTTTCTTGGAAATCAGCATCATATCCTGAGGAAGTTTTCTGAAAAGAATCTTGCAAATCAGCGATAGCAAAGGGGCCTTGTTTCAAAATGACATTCAATACTAAGTTTGAATATTTTTCAGTGTTAAAGGTATCATCATCGCAAATAATTTATCTTCAATGGGCAAGCATATCCAAGTTACCTGTAGAGTCCCTAGGGACTGTGCTACAACAAAAATTTGTTATGAAGACAATATATACGAGGGAATTATAATTTCTCTGGCAGAACTGCCTAATACCTGAGCTTTACTGAAATATTTGCCTGTTGAATCATTTTTAAGGGAATTAAAGTCATTTCATTCAATCTTGCCAATTTCATGTTTGACTGTAATGAGCTAATTCACTGAAGATGATTCATTAAATCACCTTCCTGAACAACATCAGCCAAAAACTTTGTGCAAAAATACGGTGAACCTGAACTGAAAACATTTGAGAAATGCAAGCACCAGTTTGAGAGAGAACTAGGTAAACACGTCAGACTGCATCAAAAGTACGCGTTACATGAGGGGGAGGAAGACAAAACAAATACTCACAACATGCCTGCATCAGTGAGTAAACCAAGCTGGCACAGCATCTGTTGGTTTTTATAGCTAAATTTACAATGAGTACTACAGACCTTCTCTCCAGCGTGTCCATAAATTTAGTCTGCCGGTCAGATATTTTTAGAACGTTGTGTTGTGTCTGTTGGTTCTCACCCCTTCAAAAGATACTGGTTTCCTTCTTTGCTAAACACTGACAGCAGTAGACACTGCCTGCGCACTATAAACATGCATTTACGCACGTACTACACACATGGAGCATTTTTTCCCATATACGAACTTAAATTCATTTTTTTGTCTATTTTAAGCAACATGTCTCTAAAATTATTTCACATCTCTAACAGAGCTAACTCACAATCATTTATTAAAAGTTGCATTCAGATTTTTCATACCTCATATTTATTACAAACACTGTTTCTGTCAGGGTGTTTCGTATTTTCAAATGGTGATACAGTGCTATTTTTTGGTGTATTCAGGCAGTAGAAGCGAGACTTCGACCGTCATTGGAACTGGAGAACATCTATTTTGAAATGAACTGGACAGTGTTCTGTAGCCTAGCAGGTAAATTTGAATAAGGAACGCTCTAACCACGATGTCATAAGGTACTTGGTTTGCACAATCAAAAACCCAAAACAGGGTGATTGAAAAGGTAAGGAGTATTTCAGAGTGTGTTTTGAAAAGCTACAGTGTGGCTAGAATCCAAGAGTTGGTCATAATACTCACGGAAATCAAACTATGAATTTTAAATACCAGCCCTCTACAATTATTTATGTCGATGCTTTGGAAAAATTTATCAACATACATGTATTAGATAGCGAAATTGTTCATACTAGCCAGAGTAAACACTTGTGGACCACAAAATCCACATAAGAAGCACTTTTTTTCTTAAATGTGCAAAAGGTCGATGGTTTCAGCTGACCTTTGAATCCCATCCACACGCTGTCAACAAGCGGATGCAAGAGCAGTATGTTCTGTCTGGTGTAACATGCAAGCAACACACGTGGATGACATATACACAGTGTAAACTAATGGTGGTATCCATTTACTGTGGAATGTCAGATCTAAAAAGCGTAGTGACTATGCATTATGTTACCACACCAGGCAAGTATGTTCACTGACAATGGTAAAATTTAAGATTTCAGAAAGTCATTACACTTCTTCATGTCTTGATAAGCTCACTGTGTTAATATCGAAGTCCTAAAATTTCACTTGTACCGTAATTAAATAACGATTAAAAAAAAGCATTTGAAAGAATCTCATGACCAGAATTGATGCATAGTTACTTTGTTTAAAAAGTTTATACACTTAAAAAAGTATCCCTATACCCCACATGATATTGGGAGTTTCATCAACTTGGTATAGAACATACCATCTGGCTTGTTAAAAAATTACAAAATTTCCCTTGAAAAATTAATCTGCTTGCAGGACACCCCTGTGTGACTTTACCATGTTCCCTCTGCTGAAACAGGGTAAAAATATCGCAACATCCTGTGGGAGAAATTTCAAAATTGTACAGTTCATTCACATAAAATTTGAGACTCCGCTTTAAGAATACCAACTGCCTGGAGTTAGTCACTTATTGCAAGAAATGGAGCAGGCAGAAAAATTCACATATTCATGAAATCACTGGCAGACTACGGGGAAGGTCACGGCATGATTGATGCATGTAATCTGATGCACCTCTCTAAATAGACATAATGACGTCATTACACAGTAAATCTGGATGCTGACAACACTGCTCACAAATGTCTCCAGGATATGTTTCCAGAGACAGACTGAATAATGATGTAAATATCACACACAAGGAGGAACTGCCTACTTTTGCAGCAGCAGCAAGCATTTCAGTCGCTGTGAGGCCCAAAATGGATGAGACTTGTGTCTGTATTCTATTTCTGGTTTGCATGTTTTGCTGTCATTGTTGTAGAAAATAAAAACAATATTGTTTGTTCTCCATCATCGTAATCACTCTTCAGTGAGCCAACATTTTGAATCAATCTTGCATCAAGAATAGCAGACTAGTGTCACATATATATAACTGTAGAACATGGTGTGAAATCTGATGAACATTACATGTTCAAATCATTCAAAAACTAATTAAAAACTAGATCTCACTAGCAGCTTGGAAAACCAACAAGGGAAGACTGCCTCATTCACGAGCTTTCACACAGAAAACTGCTGATCAGATCAACCTAGATCCATCAACCTTGGAAGACAAATCCCTGTCTCAAGCTTAGTTAACCATCTGAGTGGATCATCTGGATCACCCACAATCCAAAGACAATCTCTATCTGTGTAATTTCTCATGATATTGAAGCAAGTACATCAGGTTCAATCCATCTAAGCTGTGTTCAACAGCTAAGCTCATCAACCAGCTGGAGATATCATCAGTTTCCACCTTCTGAATTTTTATTCTGCATGACAAGCTACGCATATATGAACCAAGGAAAGATTCTGAAACATGGCATAATAGATGGTTTTGGTCATCTCTTCCAACATTGAGCAGCACTATTGATTCCACTGACTGGAAACATATTCATGCCAGATCCAATCTATGGCCATTCATCAGTTTCCAAGGCAATCACAAACCTGCCAGATAGAATCTGAACCCATTTAGAGCACCGACAGTGATGGCAGTCCATTTCAGGGTTAGACCACATGACAGCAATTTCTTATAGAAATATTCTGTTACCATTAACAACATTACCTAAACCAAATCACTGGCCATCATAACTGAGAATTGTGGAAATGGTTGTATACAGGATATTATTTTCTTTGAAAAGCTTGGCCATTTGCCCGCTGGACAAATGACACTGACGGCTGTCGTGTTGAACAACACTGTGTGGGTGGATGGACAGGAGATCTTTACACAGAAAATGGCATGGCAGGATTGATTATGGCTGACATTAGGCAGATCAATCTGCTCACTGCTGCAAAATTCCCGCTAAATTCTGTACACAATTGTCTCACTAAACAAAGCAACGCTGATTGAAAAAATAATAGCCGAAAGGCTCTGCTGCTGAGATGGCAGTTACAGTATGTGAAATCACAGAACTGGATTTACTATGTACCTATTAAAAGAAAACCGATCATCAAGAAGATTCCTGGCTGAAAAAGATGTACATGCCTTCTGTATTTTGTGTAAGGATTCATTCACACTTTTATATTAAAGCAAGAACAAAATCTATTTGCTACGCAGGTACCAACCAGTAAACAAGTCTATAAATGTTCTAACATTGTATGTATTTGATCACATTACCGTCCTTGTATCTCCATTATATTAATTTTCTTTAAGTCATTACGTGTACCGGTATAGTGTGGACATGATCTATATTCAATAGCTAAACAGTTAATTTTTCAACACAGAAACTTCTTATGGACTAAGGTATACTTGGAAGCAAAGTTTAAAAACCTAGAATCGGTTGCACTGGCAATATTTCAAAGAAACTAATTACAATACGCTCATCAATGTCAGTCCAATCTTATTTCTGTATGCACGAAAATTGGATATTTTTCAGTAAATATTACTGATTACACCATCTTAGCTCTTCCTATGCATCAAGGCCATCGCTGATGCACAGTCACACTTGTTGAATAAGCTGCCTAGAAACAGAATACGGACTGGAAAATTAGTTTCTTTTCATGACAAGATTCTGTACCAGTTGGTACGTAAATTTAATTACAACTCAACATATTGTAGTGTCAGATCTGATAAAAATGATGGCAGGAAATGAAATATACCCATGACTGAATTTTGAACCCCATATATCAAAGAACCAATATCATGAAGTTACGGGCTACAATGCTTTCATTTATTCGAACAGCGGTTGCTTGTCGTAACTATGGCAACAAGTATCATGACCTGACGTGCCAGATTAGCGTTCACTCATGTTTTGAAACTTAAAACTTTCAACTGATTTGCATACTGTGAGAAAAGGGTCACAGGGGCAACAGATTCAACTGCTTTACTGTGTTATTGCACTGGCAGAGGTATGTAAGGGTAGCTCAAACCCCCAACTGGGACCGCCAACTGGGACTCCCAGTTGGCTTAAAATGCACTCTGGGACCGGTCCCAGAAGCGAACTGGGACCGGTCCCAGTTGGCCTCCAGGACTGGTCCCAGAAGCGTACTAGCTCGACGTAACTAGGACCATTATGATTGCGGGGAAACACACTTGTATCAAATGAACTGTACCATGGAGGTAAGGTACCTCCATGCTGTAATGACGAAACCATAATATTAATGGGAAAGAAGTTTCCCATCCCACTATATGCCTTTTGTAGCAATTGTATGCACTTGTTTTATTCATATTCTCTGTACTGTTGTGAAAATTATGTAATGTTTTTTGTGTGGGAAAGCTAACATCTCCCAGTTTCATTCAAGGACAGTCAGGTCTCATTTCAATTCTGGGACTCGTAGCTCCATAGAGCTATGACAGACATACAGACTGAAATAGAAAACACTGAGACAGCATATACTACATATAGCTACTAGCTGTCAATGAAGTTTTGAAGCAGTGCATGTTGTTGACTTGTATATTCAAAACCCTTTGTCTTAAAATGTAATGGGACTATTATCACCTCATTGATGTCTATTTTTTCCTCGCATCACAATGAAATGATTCTGCTGTAACAGTACATGCATGCACTAATGGTTGCCCCTCTCCTATTTGTGTCTATCTGTTCAGAAATATAACTACCGGTATAGGTCCAAATTAATTAAGATATCAGTCATATACTGCAAGTGAATTGCAATTCTATTAAAACACAGCGGGTTTTCGTTAAATGTTTTGTTTGCTGTTTTTAATGTAATGAAAGCCTTGATGAGTTAATTGCTAGTCTTGCATAGTTATTTTCATCTCCTTTTTTCATCTGATTCAGTACACAGTCTCTCTATCAAGGTGATCCGTGCAGTAAGATTTCAACACACACCATAGCACAGGACTTACTAGTGCTAAGAATGAGTACATCGCAGTAAGACCAAAGTAATCAAATTCTTTGTTTAGCGCGCCCACTCAAATGTTTCGAAACATGAGCGGGAAGGCAGTACTAAAACACATACAAGAAAATCAAAACACACCTTATATTTTCTTGATTATTTCCATGTAACAACATAAGTGTCTATACAAAAATCATCAGAAACTTCCTTTCATCGTGATCATCATAAGTTATACTACAAGATGTGAAATTTTGTAATCAGGAAAGCTAAGTAAAATCCTATTCAAACCATTGGCAGTAGAAAAAACCCTAGTATGTGCACACAGACAAAACAAAGAATTAAATTACTTTGGCCTTTAATAGTTGGGATCTATTAAATGTCGCGTATACCTACGATTATGGCAGAGTAAAAAATGAAAACATTAACAGATTGTTAGTATTAAGTACCAGTAACTGGGGTTTTTTCATAGTGGTCCCAGTTCACAAATTGGATGTGTCCCTGAAGTGTACTGGAACTGATCCTGGAGGCCAACTAGGACCGCGGCCGTGGTCCTAGAGTTAATTTTGAAGCCAACTGGGACTGGTCCTGGAAGCCAACTGGGACCGGTCCCAGAGGCCAACTGGGACCAGTCCCAGTTGGCTACTGGGACCGGTCCCAGAAGTGAACTGGGACCGGTCCCAGAAGTGAACTGGGACCGGTCCCAGAAGTGAACTGGGACCGGTCCCAGAGTGCATTTTAAGCCAACTGGGAGTCCCAGTTGGCGGTCCCAGTTAGGGGTTTGAGCTACCCTTACATACCTGACTGGCAGAGATACCTACTGTTTATGACAAGACGTGACTACATCTTTGCTCGTAAAAAATATTCAAAATACTCTGACTTATGGCAACTGAAACAACTTTTCTCTAGTGCTCTAGTTTTTACATACATCAATAAAATATTTTTAAATGGTGAAGTCATTTTGCACTTGCAAGAGTGTGGTCAACATGTTTGCAGTTATGTGTTTGTGGCCAAAATGAAGCTTTTGAGCCACAGGCTTTTTGATTGACAAATGATCTTTACATCTTTCAAGGGAACTTCAATACATTCTAAGTATGAAATTTCTAGTGCTATAGAGAGAAGACAAGAAAGCCTTTTTTTGTCAATCTGTGCCTCTAACTCAAGTCATGCTATTGTTGATATTTAGGTATAACAGGGCAAATCTTCCAGCAATCCTTTCCCCTTAAGGTAGAACGCACCTCGGAGACAGACATTCGGACTCTCAATCTTTTACAATTCTCTTCTGATATACCACTTGTGGGGATTCATTTTAAAGCTCTTAGTGAAAGAAAACTTTTCACCGGCTTAGTATTTCGAAATTTATTTTTCTCCATAGAGTTAACACAGGGATGGCGGCCATTTTGAATTTCTAATATCGGTAAATCTTGGGTAATTTGTTTCTCTACTACAAAAATTTGCACGGTGACCCCCTATTTTTATTCTTGATTTTGAAAGAGAATGATTAAAAGATCCCTTGAGGAAAGTTAGAGCAAAAGTTTAAGTCTTTCACTTTTGAGGTGCATAATACCTTAAACATCTCATCATGTTACCTCTAAATTTTGGTTTGATCCAACTATTCACACTAGCATGGTTGGATCTACCAAGTAGGGGATGGAAAGAGTGAAACATTTCCGCCAAAGAATGTGAAGCTGTATCCATTCCGTCAGATTGCACGATTCACCAACTGGCGTCCTGCCTGGCTTCTGAATACAACAGTCACTTTGACTGTCTTGCAGTCACCGTGGAATAACAACACAGCAGTATGATTGATAGGTATTACTCATTGTCATTGTCACAAGCTGTCGGTTTCCCTATCTCAACATGAACTACCTGAGCTTGTGCTAATTTCCATGGATTAGTACCCACAGCCCCCCGCTGTCATCTGCAGCAATTATATCCAACATGAACGCTAAATTCAGAGACTGTGACGGAGGAAACTTTTTGAATGTATTTGGCTAATATGTGACTTGTATTAATGAGGCGTCGAGGCCAAATTACACTGGCAGACAGTCTCAAAGTGACTCAGAAAATCTGCTGCTCACTACAGACAACTATTAACACCTGGGTGGCGAGAATGTTAGTTTCACAAATTGTTTTCATTGACTAGAGAGAATTTAGTACACGTCAATATAAACACATGAAAACATCTATGTAAGATATTTCTTAAATATGCAATAAGTATGATTAATCTCATGTCTAATTTCTGCTTGATTTTACTCTTTAAAATACTTAAATTACTTGAAAATATACATTTTTAAGAAACTGCCAGTCACTGGGTTGTTTAATAAAATGACTTTCTCAAAACCACATCAGCACAATTTTCCCAGCTAGGAGTCGTGTTTGATTATACAAATGTACCAGTGCCATTATCCCTGGTATGCTGTATTTATATATGCTTTATTGTCAGCTAAATATATTCTGATGTCGATACTGACTGTTTTAATTAAAACCTTGGCTCAGTTTGACGTCTGAAAATTAATATTTCAAGCGAGATTTGTTTGCCCTAACCTTTTTGTGACCGTTATGGTATCATACATCACCTGTAATGCAGTTTCCAAACTCTCTATCATTCCTTTATGCAGTTGTTACACACAAATGTCAATCCCATTTTGGTGTGAGTAGGTCTGGGATCTTTTAATTATCATCTCCATAAATAATACAGTAATTCTTTACCACAGCATTATGATATTGACGTTTGATGTTTTCATAAATACAAAATTATTCGTTAGGCAAAAAACTGGCAAAAAGTGTTTGTTTTTTATTAGTGTATTGATAATTTTGTTTATTGTGTTTCTCCTTTTTTGAAATGCAAATCACTTGAAAATTGGCTGAAGCCATAGATTTTTTCTTTTATAATTACAGTTAAATGTATTTCTTTCATGCTAGAAAATGTTATCATCATCAGCAAGACGAGTTATTTTGACTGAAAATGAAACGTCACTGTGGAATGTGATGTATAGATATTACTGATTGCACACCAGACAGAGGTATGTATTCCATTAATATAATATTCGATAAGTGAACAAGTATATCGCACTGGCATTTCAAAAACTTTTGTCACGTAATATTACTGAATTCTAACGATTTTTATCTTCCATTGCAAATATGCATCACACACTGTTTTCTCAAGGTCTCCCTCACAAGGGAGAATGTTGGCCCCTGCTTGAAAATTTGGGAGGATTTGGTTCTGATTAAAGGGAAAACCATAATGAATTATGCAAATTACGTTATGCAAATTAAGATTTTGTCCAAGTTATTAGGAAATTAAGATTATACACTTGTAGCAATGATCACAAGACAGTCCTGCTTTATGTCATCCTTCTGCAAATAGGATGCTTGTATCACTTTACTGTGGCTACAGATAGTGGATTACATCAAGTGTATGATATTACATCACCGGACAGTACTGGGGTAATCATGAAGTGGAATGCTACTATAAATACTCTGTGTAAATCATAATCTCAAATCTCATTGTAGAAAGGCAACGTGTGATTATTTGAAGGGGGATTTTGATTAAATGGGGGAGGGGGGGTGGGGAATAATTATGCAATTGCACGTGCCGGAGAAAACACCGCACATAAGACCAGAATCAAGAATGTATCAAACAAGATTAATGCAACTACAAGTTCCATTAGACAGGGAGTTCACCATAAAGACTGCCAATAAAACATAAGTCTACTGATAACAAAATGGATGTGGCAGCATTGAAATATAAAAATGCAATTTGGAAAAAGTAGTGGCAAAGATGCATTATTGCATAACTCTACACCAAGATTTGTTCAATAGCACACATAGGCAGAAATGGAAATCACCTTTTTTTATCATAAGACATTTTCCCATGAAATTCAGCACTTTGACAATGCCAGATATCAAAAAGGCCTTTTTAAGCATCTCTGGGAACATATGCGTACTAGTGGGAGGAAATTCAATATGGGTAAACATAAATTATTCAAACTTAGGCTAGAGAAAATATGAATCAAGGAGGATTAATACGACTTATTTTCCTGTTAGACGCCAACTTTATAGTCCTGTCCAGCAGTCTTGTTTGCTAAGTTTAAAGTACAGGGATTTTTTTAGAGAGGAAAGCGAACAAAGTTTATGATTTTATAAAAGTACATCTGAGTTAATAATAGTGAACGATGTGTCGGCAAAACATTTTCTTACATTTTTACCAATCTTATGGGTAAACATATCAAAAGAACTCTTGTTAACACCAACAAGATATTGTCCGATAGTGTAAACTTGTCCGTATTCAAGATGTTTTTACATATCTAAGCTATACTTGTCACAGTCACATCTCCAACCACTGTTCATGCATTGTCAGAGTGTAGCTTATTCTGCCTCTAACATGTCCTCAACAAACTACACTACCTTATACCAGGTAAACATAAACAATGATATCTTGCATGATTCTACAGTGTTTATTGTGTTGTCTTTGCATACAAATGACAATCATTTTATTTATTCGGCTATTTGTTATTTGTCAGTCATTTTTACATTTAAATTCTGCCTCACATCATTCAATCATTCAGTTCATCTATATGTTGAATATATCAGAGATAACAGCTCGGAAAAGGCAAGCATCTTCCACAAATCAAGTGCAATGTCAATGTTCAACTCCACTGAATGAAGAAGTTTCACATGGCTTAAAGGTATACAGTCCCTGTTACCTAAATATGGTCATATATGGTCAAAGGGGCATTCCTTGGTATTCAAAATGCCATTGTGAGGGCACTGTTTTTAAAAAGCGGCCATCCGCTTAAAATCTGTGATTGGCTAGATTTTCTCTTTCCATGGTACCTGTGACAAAATTGGAACAGGTGACAGTATACCTTTAACCAATCAGTACTGAACTAGAGTACCTTGAAATTTCATTTACAAGGTGGACATGATTCTGCAGATAAAATACTCACAGATTTATATGCAAACTTAAATGAAGTATTTCCATTTCACATAAGGATAATTCAAATACCGGTACATCACTTCACTACCGTCAGCAGTCCTACCTCTAAGATCAGTGATAGCTCTTTGTGACGCGAACCCAAAAGCTTTAGCTTTTTAATAACTGTGTTTTTATCTCATCATTTAGAACTAACTGCCCTCTGGTCGGTGTTTATGCCTGAGGCAAATTTCAATCATAAATCAGATACACGAACAGAAAAGCAATATTGGCAGCAGGAATTCCTTGACTTCACAACCCTTGCAATGGGTAAATTACATCAAATATTCACTAAACTAGCTGATTTAGTGAACGATTGCATTCTCATCACACTCCTATTGAGTTTGCACTCTGCAAAAAACTCTTAAATTGAAAACATTTTATACCTCATATAGTTGGTACCTTGATAATGGTTGGGTGTGGGTCTTGTTCCAATAAGATCTGGCTTATCATGTGTGACTGCTGGCGATAACTCACCATTTGACAATGTTTGGTAGTACCTGACCTCATGCTATGCACTTGATGAAATGTCACAAGGCACTTGTGTGCATAGCACATCAGGATTCCAGTGCACGTAGCCCTTGAAAATCTAACTGCTTTTGCATTGGGGGAGTGAGTGGAGCCTGGCTGCCATTATTTATGATTGCATTGCTGAGTGTCTCCCTATATGTCTGGAGATTTAAGCGGTTCTGTGTGGAGGGGTGTAAGTGGGTGGATGGGTGTTGGACGGACAGATGACAAGACAGACTTGAACACACATGGAACAAAATAAAAGGGACAAACAGGTGAACAAATGGGAAGAATGATGGAATGAAAGGAAGAGTAAATAAGTCAATGAATAGTGGATGTACTTGACGGGCAGATTGTTAGATGGTGAATGAGGAGTAGTTTTCATGCCCACTGAAAGAGTCAGCCATTGCCTCTGACTTGCCAACAACTGCTGAAATTCAACAGTGACAACAACATCATTGGATCTGATTATTGTTGCTGACACCTCCACCCCTACAAGAGGAATTCTCTAACTGCAAAACTGATTTCAAGATCAGTTGAATTATTTTCACTGCAATTTTTAAGAACAGAGAATGAACTGAGATCTGGTCAATTCTCCATTGGCATAGAAATGCCTTTCAAATGCATTAATCTTATGATTAAAACCCTTAATATACAAGAGGTGCATATATTGTAAATGTACAGTAATCAAATATAGGTTGATGGTGGATACATGCTTGTTTGACTGTTGGTTTCAACATATGACCAACTGGTTCAGGTAGGCTGTTTCGATGAATAAGTGAGAGCACAGTAAAGCTACCACAGGGATATTACCAGAAGGGTGGATGCAAATGGCCATACTGGAGGAATGAGTACTATCTCAAGTCACAAGTGGAAGATTACTTTTGACTGACAATAATTGACACATTGACAATAACTGACTTGTGATTGATAGGAAGTGAGACTGCTGACTAGAAGATGGCTACAAAGATGACAGACTGAAGGCAGGATGGAACTGAGGAATCAACACTTGACTCAGCAGAGTCTAAATTATTTACGTGACTGAGAAGAGCACAGGTTGATCTGATAAGTTCAAGGAATCTGACGCAGTCATTTGTATCTTTGGTAAAAATGTCGTCACAAAATGTAGTGAGTGATAAATTAAAAAGTTACACAAGCACTCCAATTCCGAGAATGGAGGAAACATGCCATTTCTGCTGTACAAACAGTGACCTTCAAATTTCTATGACCAAATATAGATGCCAAATTCATACATTAATATCCGCTTTTATTAATTCAATGAATGGATGCATGTTTGCGTCATTGCAAAGTGATGCCAGAACTACCCAACGTCAAGGATGTAAATTTCACTTTGTTGTTCATTTCATCTTCCATCTGAACATTATATGACACCTGAGTATGAGAAAAATCAGTCATCGCATTTCTGCCCAGTGGGGGCTTCACTGTTGTGTGTGATAATATATTACTGAGGATCATCAGTGAAAGACAATGTGACAGAAATGCTTTTGAAATCAACTAATCATAACAAAATATCACATGTAAACACACTTTAAACATACTTGATGTTACTCTTTCAATAGATTTTCAACAAAGGCATTTTAGTCTGTTGACTCACACAGCACTAGCTGCTTACATTTCAAACATAAAAATATCAGTCTCAATTTACGCCTGTAAAAGAATTACGTCACTGAATTATTCATGTATTTCAAAGTCTAACGTGTGCAGTGGTTGGACATAAAAGCAGGGTCAAATGTTTGTGTCTGAATAAATCTCTAATGAAAGTACAATTTTAAAGTAGTATCAAGAAATCTATTGTTTCCTCTTTCAGTGTTTGCCGCATATCAATTCAATTTTGAATCTGTATCTGACCAATATTTCAAGAAAACAGAACTCTTAAAATAAACATTAATGTTTTTGACCAGAGATCTCTCAAGCCCCATGCAATTATATTCTCTTCATAAAAGCACATACACAATAGAAAGGGTGTATAATTTATTAACGCAACACTTCAACCATTCAGGAGAATAAATCATCTTTGAAAAATAATCCAAACAATAGCATGATTGCAATTAAGGTAAAAATATGAGTGATTTATAAAGAATACAAGAATATCTGCTTTCATCGTAAATGTTGAAAAATTAATGGAAATATGCAATTAAGCGGAGACTGCAGGATGATGCACACGTGCACACACAAATAAAATTGAATGGTTTCTAGGTGAAAATAACATAAAAATGTCATTATATTTCATTTTAGTGGTGATAAATCTGATGTTTTTTATCCAGTTGCCAGGGTACACGACAGATCATATTAAATGTGCTCAAGTTGCTCAACTAGTCATGCAGTGAAACAATTGATATCCTGTTTTTATCATTATTTTCGTCATTTTCACTTGGAGACAGAATGTTAGCCTTCAGATAACAGTGCAGCTTCGTTGCCGTGGTTCCATCGCTTACTCATCCTTTTCCGCAATGATTAAATACGATTGGTACCATCAGATGTTAAGCTCCTTTGTGTGCACGTGTGTTAGACCCTGAGGTAAAAATGGATGCGGTGTTGTTCCAAGGACCAACCAATCAACCAACGGGAGATTCAATGATGTAATGCTTGGATGAAGACGCAGCCTCTGGTGTAGTTTCTGCCCTGTTGTATCAGGACAGCTTGAACACGCGTATCAGCACTTGTTAGTGAACTTTAACCTTACGAAAATAATGAGGCTTACACACTGGAGCTGTGTTATTTCTAGTCTCGTTTTTGGAAAGTTCTATAAAAAATTTCTGACAGTTTTTGCAACTGCACATTTTTCCACTTTTCAAATGTAGAATATGTTTTTTCTTTGCTTTCTGGGTTTACAGATAATTCAAATGTCTAGTCACAGTATCAAATGCATTGTCAATCTGTGATTTTACAGATGTACATAATGTAGAGCTCGCGTTTTGATGATCACACCAAAATCACGGCTTAATTGATCTTGAGAAGAAATAAACAAAGAATGAATGTAAAATTTCAGGAAGACAATTTATATAATATTGTTACCGCAATAGAAGGTACCGCATACGCTGAGGTTGTTTATCAAGCAGCTGGCACCAAATGAACGAGGTCAAATTCAACAGTAAGAGTTATCTTACATTTTCAGAACTGGACTATAAAAAAAAACTGAATAAAACTTTAAACAGCCAGAATTAAATTACACATAACTGTTGTAACAACGGTATATATGACCAGATGAATGGTATTCAAAGTGTTATGAGCACTGGTCATATATTGCCTGAATTTAGCAGGGGAATTCTATCACAAAGTCAGGCACAGATTCTTATGAGGATAAATGCACCGTTTGTTCAAAATGTGCTGATATACCTTCAATATGTTCATGTAATTACACTGTTTGAAAAGATTGTAATCAGCTGGTGCAGTACACTGATTTTTTTTCATTTTTAGCTACCATACTGGCAAAATACCGAGGGAATATGAGCAATTTTGAATCAAAATTTTCATTAGGTTGAATTAATAAATCAATTTCACACTTGTACATCAGAATAATCATCTCATATCACTTGTATTATGAGCTGCTGGTGGAGTGATCAGCTGAATTTACCTAAAACTGGAGAAAGTAAGCTTTACAAGGATTCATGTGGGTGGCACTGACCAATAGGTAAAGATGTGACCAGGTGTACTTGACGCACCATGATAAAAACAATGCCGCTTAGCGCTATGTCAATACATTAAAACACTGAATTCATAATAAGTATTATTCTTTACTGCTGTCATAAAATGAGTGCTTACCCTTTGCCACCAACTGGTTCAATAGGCAGGACACTCCTTGGTTGAGAACACAAAATGCCAGGATTGACCCTTTTCCTCGTCTGGCCTGTTACCTGCCATCCCACAAAGTCAACAAAAACTTAAAGAGGTGGTTTTGAGCTTAAGTTTATTTTCGCTTGCTGTATACAAGAATGTCATATTCTTGTATTAAGCTCGGTAGTTTGAGACCCTAAAAATACACCAAGACATAGTGCATCACTTTGCTTGGCTGGCTATTATTACATCTAGACATGACCGATTTTCACTGACTTGTCAGGAATATGGCCTGAATGCCATCTTCTGGGCACCCTGGAATTTCCACTGACTTTGCAAGATTAGGATCAACACAGAATGATATAATTGCTCTATACTGTCTCTTTCCACAGCAGGAGCTGCTTGCTAAACCCTTTGTAATCCGTACTCGCTTTATGGTTTAATACCTGGCATTATATAGAAATATGATCACTTGAGAGTATGTGTGATCTAATACATTGTTCTCGATACAAAGATTTCAGTGTCTTAATATATGTTGTCCAGTATGTGGCCCTTGTACATCGCATTGCATGGATAATTTGTTTCTCAAATGTCTGTTGTGACATCACCTCTTGAAAATAAAAATATCATTATATAATTTTGGATGGGAAATTGGATGTATCATATTCATTGAAAAATGTACTGTGTACAAAAAATTTACATGCCTTCAGGGTTCAGGAAGGCTATTTCATTAAAACTGTTGAATCACTCTCATAAAGCAAAAGAAATTGACAATTTATCTGCATATTGTGATTACAGGATGTAAAATATTTCTTCTTTTCGGAAGAAAATTGACTGTTTACTGTATGATTACAAGTCATTTACCGGCACTGCGACTATCAAAAGTCGAACCATAAATTTACATTAAAGTAAATCCTCCTATGGTGAATAATTTATCCTTCCTTGATTACAAAGTCAAGAGATTAAAGAACAGCTTGTGTGGGTTTCCTCTTGAGGGGATGGAGTAGGGGGGGGGGGGTGAGGGGTAATCTTTACACATGAAAAAAGATGTCTTCAAAAAAAACCCACTTGTGTTTGTCATACCCATACCCATCATAACTTGTGAACGCTTATGAATAGAATGGAGGGATAGAGTTATTTCTAAGAACTGTTAACATGAATGACAAACTGGCAAAGTTAAAGATCTGAGCAACGGCAGAAATACCTGTATAAATTTGATGACTATAGGAATGCAGAATCCGAATGACACCGTGAAATGATGGAGTAGAGAGAGGGTAGAGAACTGAATATAGCAAGAAGACTTGGAGAAGGACCTCAGAATAGTTGTGGATATCCCTGTAAAGAGGGTGAGGTTTTATGAAAATGTTGAAGAACATCTACATTTCTATGATTTCAAACCAACTGGAGAAGGTCACCAAGAGGTCAGTCAAGGAAGGCGGTGTAAAAGAATCATCAGAGACACCAGACCACACATGGAGTCAGTTTACCTATCTCAAATGAGATGATATCGATGTGATGTGCCACTGGGAAACAACACTGTGATTTGAGAGATAAATCATTCAGGTTCCATCAGAGTGAAGCATCATGGGATACATCAGGACTGAGTTTGCCAAGAACACATACCATGGAAGGACAAAGAATTGCAAGGGATAGACCATTGTGCATCATAGGGTCAGTTAAGGACAAAGACAGGGTAAATGAGAGAGAAGCAAAAATCTTATAAAATGATCCTTTGGACAAGTCATCAGGAACAGACCATACCAGGTCAATTGAGGACACGGCCATTATGAGGTCATTCAAGGACAAGTCAAGTTCTGAATACTCCATTACCAGGCGAAGTCACTCTCTGAGACAGACCATTGTGGGGGTCATTTAAGGACAATGTCCTTGGAATATATGGTTAAAAGTACATACCATCATGAGGACAGGCTACCCTCAGGGAGGGGGCAATTAACGCTGGGGCATCAAGAAAACTTCAGCACATATGGTAGATACTTGAAAATTGCAAGAGTGGGTATTTCAGACAAGGTTGCTTCAAGGATAGGCTGTTTGGAAGATGTTGTTATGGTAACAGCAAAACAGAAGTGATGTTGAACAGAAAACCATCATCGGGGCAATCCAGTTGCCTATGAGGTATTTCTAGAAAAGTCACTGCATGGGCAATGAATCACAGGTAACGCATGGAATAAACTACTATGGCTGCACTGCTAAACAGGACAAGCCAGCAACAGATTATGGTGGTAAAATGGAAAACAGCTGCAGATGTAAATTCAGAGACAGGAGGACTTTGCCACATGGGTGAGAGCTGAGGACACAACAGGATTGCACTGACTGTAGTGTGACTGATTACATGTGCCTGCCACAACATAAAGAGAATTCTTGTCACATTTGTCCAACAATCATGACTTCTGATTGTGTGACTTTTAACAGAATGACACATTTTCTGCACTTTGCTGGTTTCTGAAGTTGTACCAAACGTTGATCATTTTTTAACATAGATCAAAGTAAACTGTATGTCTCCAGCACCAAGCTCTTAATTGCTACTAAATATTAACAGGAAATTCAAAGGGGTGAATAATAGTTTTAGCTATGTGAACACTTTAAATAGCTAATAGACTGTAAAAAAATTATACCAAAAATTAAACTACTATTTGAGATGACCACCACTGAATGTATTTAAAATTGTACATCATAGACCATTGCCAAACAGAGGCCATATCCAAAATACAATAAATGAAAACTACATTACATGATGTATAGAAAGCTATAATGACCTATAGATATAAGAAAAACCTAAGAAATAATGGCCAATGTTTCAAACAAGCTAAAAAAAATGTGTGTTTCTCTGAAAGCACAGAGATTTCTCATCTGTAATACACTATACACAGGTAGAAAGCATACACAATTCAAAAGAGAGATGGTACTGATGCCATTTGCGATCATTTTAACTTTGATTAAATTAAGTATTTCAAGATTACGGCATGAATTATTGCTAATATTTACAAGGACAATGCAACAATAGCCAGGCACAGCATACAGGCTGTCTATCCAAAATGCTTTAAGCCCAGTATTCCTGTGGATCACACAATGAATATTGATAAAATATGAACTGGTTTCAAAGAATCAAAATTCTGGAATGACCTGTAAACCAGAGGATTGATGCTGAGCATTGGAAGCTCCATGAACTTAATCAATGCTATATCACAATGTTCAAATTAGCATGCCATGACAAAATGTGGTTCACATGTACACTAAAAGAAGATACCTGAAAATCACTTTAACTACTGATTTGGATGCCGAACTGGCAAAAACTGGGATTTGAAAGATTTGCATTGTTGTAAGTGTGCAACTGTGAAATTTTTACTTTGTTTAGAAAGCACTGAAAATAGGAATTTGGAATGACATGGTTTTACATGTTGATTTAACACCAAATTAGCATTTTGGGTGTGACTGTACATGAGACAGAAAGTTCATTCAAACACACCACTCTAAGAACATACCCTAAATGTGTTTACTCTGTATGTGCATTTGAAACTTTCATTACCGGTATTTCCATTGACATTCGATGAAGAGAAAGGGGGAGACACACTAGCACAAATGGAAATACCACGTAAAGACGTTTTGATCAACAGTGAATATTGCACAAACTACCCAGCCTACAGTTTATGTACTGGAAACAAGCGGGATAATATTGGCATAGATTTTTACTGAAAAAGTACAGTTGAGTGCACAACCTCTCGAAGTTGGATACTATTAAAGTGAATCAAACTATCCGTTGTCTTTAACCCTTTTCCTGCCAAGTCCATATTTCACCACCAGGTCAAGATGATTAAAAATAATGAAACACAACATATTCCATATGGTGTATTTTAACGTAATACTGTACATTTGAAGGCTGTTGAAAACATAATACTGTAAAGTTGATTTTTTTTGGACAAAAGATGCTATAACATACCAAGCCAAGTGGGTGAAAATACGTCATGTTTTGGCTCAATACGGCTTTCTACTGACTTGGCTGTTGGGGAAGTGATACAGTTATTACTGTCTGGCAGGAAAAGGGTTAAGCTACAAATGTCATTTCATGCAGATTTGCGTGCGACATCTGTTTGCCTTGAATGAGTGACGAATTGCCACCTAGTGGTCATATATCCAAGAAGTTGCCTGCGTATACAAACTCACTCATACTGTGGACAGACATCTCATGTTATAACATCACCCTGATATCTTTCACATTACAACGATAGCAATAAGAACCCAAAGAAATTTGACAGATAGGATAAATCTTTGTGAGAACTTTAAAGACATCATCAACTTGAATTTACAAGAAAATCGATATAAAGGTTTTACAAGATGTCATGTTTACAACAAAGCAGGCTCAGTGATTCAGGGAGAATAGAGAATTATTCCTAGAAAAAAAGAAATTGTAACACGGTACAAATTAATTTTTCAAAGTCAGTACATTATGTTGCACACAAACCACTGAAACTTGAAGGTTCTATAAATGGCGATGCAAGATTATGCTAAAGGTCATTCAAAATACTGGCACAAAGTACCATCATTAAATTGTTGTGCTGGGAAATGGACACTGAAGTTCCGCTAGATCGTACCATCATTAAATCGCTGTGCTGGCAAATGGACACTGAAGTTCCGCTAGATCGTCTGGAAATCTGCCATGATGGTGCTAACTATTCCAGTGAATGCACAGTGAACATACAGATTGGCATAGTATGGACATTCTCCATACGGTGTCAAAAAGCATGAAACTACATCATGATAAACATTTTCTACAGTTGTACGCTGGAATGAACATTACTTTTCTTCCTGCTTTAAATTGGCAGATGTTTATTTTGTTTCTGTGAGAACCACGGCTGTGTAGACTTTCAGTCATACCATATGCTTGACCGAAAACGCATGAAAAATTTACAATTGCTGCATGCAGTTTTATCTGTGGTAAAAAGATCGAGGAAGGCACAAAGCAGTTCAGTATGCCTTGCACACACAACACGGTCCCTCTCATCAGAGCAAAGGTCATCGCAGTCACCTACGTGTGGCTCATAACTGTTTCACTTAACATCTAAGATTTATAATTAATCAGTCATGACGAGATTTGTCTTTTGACCATCTAATTAACAGATTCTAAGGGAAAATTAGATAATTAAACTTTATTAGTATTTTTACATGTAGTTGTTTTCTGATTCACAAAGACCTGCTTGCCATGTCCCATACGGTTCCCTGACAATAACTTACAGTCCATAAATTATGTAAGTTACCATATTTAGCTGACGCACAAAGAATATTACATTCACACTTTGGCAGATATTCAATATGAAGGAAATAAATTTTTAACCAATATTTTTTTTAATTACAACGCTGACATGAATAGAATAGTGGATAGCACTGCAACCTTTCCCTGGTATGTGAAATCTATTTTCTGTGACATCAAACCTGTAATATTCAGGTGATATCACTTTTCCACAGCAAGTGGAAAATTATATCACCTATTCAGTGCATCGTTTGGTGAATTTACTTATTGTATTTCAGGAAAAAAGTGCAAGTCGCCGAATCAGGGATGTAATTTGTAAAATATGGTAAGCAGATACTGGGTAGACACAGTACTGAAATATCATTCTAAATTTGGATACCTGTAAAATTTATTTGTGGCATAAGCTGCTGCTGACATTATCACATGCGTGTACGTATCAAATAGTACAAAGTGCTGTGTGAAATTCTCTAGGAAAACAAAAGGAGGCGAAGGAAATGAAATGAATGGGTACATTTCAAATCAATGGAAACTAGAAATATTAATCAACTTCAAAAAACTGCAATGTGAAAAATTTGAAAATAACAACAAATTTGAAACAAAACAAGGTAGTCCCTGAAAAAGTGAAAACTACAATGACAAAAATAAATGTCACAAAATGACAAAATCTGTCAATTTTGTGAAGCGAGAATTAGCACTGACTTCCCCCCTTGTGCCTGTGTTAAATGATGTGGGCATGAAGGCACTCAACCTGCAACTGATGGCTCACCAGACCGCAGCTACAGTCACATCACCACACGACTTCACAAGGGTATTAAGGACGGCAAATCCCGTAAAAGTCAGGGCAAGGTCGTATTGCTTACTATGAGGCTACTTACAGTAATATGGGTAGAACATGGTCGGCTAGACTGACATGTGGGACCAGTCCACACTACACAGCAGCTAGCTACACAAGGTTTGAAGTTCCCGGAAATACAGAGACGGAGTACGACTACAGGTACATATCCATTGAGAGTGTGCATCAGTACTCGAGGCAATCGTAAACACTGGCAAGCCTGCCCACAAAGAGGAAGATACACGCTGCCAAGCAACTATCTATATCTGGATGTGTATGGGTATATATATATATCAAGATGTTTGCATGGCACTGTTACGGTCCTGCTGTCTACTACATTTATATATAGACTGCACAAAGCACATTGAGTCCCTCATATTTGCATTCATTATACCTCTTTATGGTGCTGACTCATGTATATTGCATGGCAATTCCCTATCAACTACCTCCCATTCCAATCACAGGTCACGGCCTCTGATGTTTCAATTTTCCAATTTCTCCCTGGTAACATAATTGCCATTTTGTCAATAAATATCCCCGGCTTATTTACTAGGTTAAGTACGTAGATTTCTCAGCACTTACTAATCCATTAATCTTGTCCTTTTTTTTTTCCTTTTTCAAAACGGACTGCTTTTTATTCTCGTTCTGTGATAAATAGAATGGCCTTTCATGAGAGCTAGTGGGAACGGCAAACTGATTGATGCTGGGTGCTGTGAGGTGTTATCACTGTCTCTCTGAACAGCTACCCCCCTCATGCAGGATGTATTCAATTATGCCCAGCCAATCGTGGGTAGGGGAAATACTAGCCAATCAGAGGCAAGCGATGAAGCCACACAGACATGCCCAGTAGTGCATCTAAGCAGTGAGTGGCAGCTCCGAATGGAATAATGACATAAACTGGATACTTTCTGCTACACATGTGCAGATCGCCTCAGGGCCCCAATTTCGATCAAAGCGTGGCTTATTCCTTGCCCTTTCACAACATATGTGCAAATTTAATATTTCAAAACCAATTTACTTGTTACAGTTTAGTAAACATGAGAACGGACTGTGGAAGGAGTATAACTATACGATGCAAAACAGTAGTTACAAGAACGCCAAACCCGCATAAAATATTTCAAGCAGAGGAGAGGTGTTTGGTTGAAATTTTTTTAGTGGACCAGCATGATGTTGATTGTGTGATGATCAATATGTCACTTGCATGAACAGTCATTCTCCAAACCAGTGTACTTTGAAAATAGCCATCTATAAATAGATCTATCGCTCAGTTCATTGAACTTTCTGTTTCACACGGTTGACATTTGAACCTGCACACGCCCGTAGTTTCATACTATTTAATCTCTGGAGTCCTTTGTAAAATGGATACTTGATTTTCTATAGTCACTGTCATCTAAAATGAGACAAAAAACAGTTTGCATGACTGGAAAGCAAATGCCTACTTCCCTGGTCAACGAAATGATATAAACAATCTAAAAATATTTCTGTTGCATGTATTTTTAGGCTACACTGCCTGTTATTTCGCGATTTTGGGAAACTGATCTTTAACATTTTGTGTGAGCAGTGGGTCTCTGTGGATGTGAAAAATATTACATGATATTCACACAAACATGGACATACACACGTACCGGTGTGTATGAAGGTATGTACATACATACCTTCTTTGGCACTCAAGGGTAAAATGCCACACCAGCAAAACTAGAAAATGTGCAATGAAAATATTGTTTGGGTGTAACGAGACTGAATGGCTATAATGGAACAGTTCAATACAAAATTTCTTTGACATCATCAAAGCAGGCTTTATAATTGATGGAATTCACAATGTAATCCAGCATCAATATATTATATGCCGAGCCTTTATATTCTTATTAACATTTGAAAATAAATCATAAGTTAAAGCAGTAATTCAGCAATGTTGTTGACATCTTTAAAAAGGTGGCAATTTCATTGGATGTATCTGGCATTAAGGTTTTAATTTGTTTAAATTAAACATGTGAGATTGATTTACTCGTAGAAAGACAAGCAAATCTGCTAAAATTGCCCGCATTAGTCCCGTGTGGCACAATCATGAATATATTGAAAACGTAGAGGGTAAAAGTTGACCGACAAACTCATTAGGCGAATTTCCATCTTTCAAGACAGGCATGAGCAGCAATTGTGTGTACGTCATTGCACTTTTACAAACAATCTCAGCCTGGGCTGTATGTGATGCAAATGAATCCAGGGTACAGTGTTCTGTTAAACATTAGCTTTAAAATGAGCTAATCAGCAGCACAGTGAACTTAATAGGACAGGCAATTCAGTCAACAGGACACATGTTCCAATAAAGAAATTTTCCATTTTCCTGTTCTGTGTGGGGAATTAGTTGACATTCACGCAAAGCATCAGCAACGTTTCCATGGTAGCAGGAATAATTGTTGTAACCTGATATATAAATTTGCAAGGGACGTGACTGACAATAAATTATAAACCCTACATGGTGGTACAAAGATTTTCAACACATCAGATGGAGCGGTTGAAATATTTGGTAGATCTAAGGAGTTATAAGATGTTCTATTGACACAAGATATGTGATACTGCAAGAATACTGAAATGAGAGCTGGAAATGAATGATGTTTAATACTAATGGAGCTCACTGACATGAAAGTGGAGTCAGTCTGCATACATTGTGATATGTGTTGGTGATCACACACTCTAGAGAGAACTGTCCATACATTTCCTTGATGCAACAGACTGATAAATTTTAACTTTGCATGAAAATTTTGTTTAAGGTAGTACATGCATCAAAAATGAAAGACTTAACTTTTTCTCAAACTTTCCTCAAGGAAATTTTCAACTATCCTCTTTCAAAATCACCATTAAAAATTGGGTGTCACCATACAAATTTTGGTACTAGAGAAACAACTTACCCAAAATTTACCGATATCTGAAATTAAAAATGGCTGCCTCCTCTGAGTTAACTCTATGAAGAAATACAAAATTTTCGATTTTTAAAAAACTAAGATGGTGGAAAGTTTTCTTACACCAAGAGTTTTAAAATAAACCCCAACAAGTGGTATATTAGAAACGAATTGTAAAAGTTTGAGAGTCTGAATATCTGTCCCTGGGGCGCATTGTACCTTAAGGTTAGAAGAAAATGCAATATTGTATTAAACTTGAATTTGAAAGATGGCATGGTCTCTTCTGTGCACAATATTGTCATTTACAAATTCAGCAATGGTAATTTGACTTCCTGTACTACAAAAGATCAAAGCCACGTGGACTCTCAAGTTGAAAACAAAAAATCAACAATTCTGCTTGTTAAAATCATCTGAGTATTCGTGATTAGTATTCGACTAGCATTTAATTCAGGCTAATTGGTAAAATGACCTCCAACAGAACAACATACGTCATTCATCTGCCATAATTGTGAAAAAGAAATTGATAATTTCTCGGAAACACATCTGTTCACAGTTCAAGTAAAACCTGTTGACGATGCAAGATGTCAAAATTGTTTGTGATCAAGTATCTGTGCGTGAAAATGGGAACAAAAAATGGGAACAAAAATGTTGTGTAACGCCAAGGTTTTCTAAAGGAAACAGGCCACTGACTTGTCACATAATGCAGTGTCATCAAACTCTTCTGAGAAGCTTTTCTCACCAGAGATTATTTCCATATCATCTTACCTGGCTCAGAGACAAGCTCTATTCATTGCTATGGCTACCTGCTGTTTGTGATCGTTTGGTAATAGTTGGATCACAGAAACAGGCTGGTGCCTCTGAAAAGTAGCTTTATTGAATTTTTTTCACACTTTTGTCTTCTGAACTCATGTGTAAAATAGGAATTCACCAAAATTTTTAAAAAAGCTCTGGGAACCATTTAAGATTTGGCATGCAGCGTGGTGAAGTACATGATTACTCAAAGTACAATACACTGTATTATTATATTGGCAAATCTTGTGTGTTTGGCATGTAATCAGTAGATCATAAATTTCAGAAGAAATTGAAGAAAATTTACACTTCACCGTAATATTTATGGCATGAAACAACTGTATTACATGAATATAATGTGAATACAAATGTGTAATTTATGCTTTCCTCAGAATGCAAATACTGTATAAAGTCTTTTTTCAGTATCAACAGACAGAGGGCCTCATTCAAAATTGAAGCTAACATGGCTACAGTGAAGCACTTGTCTTCTTGCTGACAAACTAGACCTTGCCCTTTGGATGGTCGTTTTCTTTAGACTTGTATGGCTTCTGTACACAGAGCGGTAGGACATTAAAATGACCCTTATCTCACTTACTTTGATGGAAATCCAAGCTGCTTTGGAAGTTATGGTGTGTAAGAACTGATTCTCTGATACCGTATAACTATTAATAGCATTATATGTGTTGGAAATACACATGTAAAGATAGGCAGAGAGCTTACATATTCTTTAATGTTACATTACCAGGAACAAGGACGTTACAAGGATTCAGTGTGTTGCATGTTGAGATTCTTTTCATCAACCTAAACAGTTTGTTTCACATCCTAATCTCCTAAATCAAACTTGAGTTTAATAACAACATCATGATTTTATGCATCCCTCAGGCTTGAGAATCTGGACCGATTGAACCTCTCAAACTCAAAGCACCTCGGGCCATGGCAGACACTTCCAAACATTGATTTCCCAGAGGGCTTGGGGGGCCGGTGCTGAAACACTTCATGAAAAGCAGTGCTGTATTTCACATGTCTTGATAAATTCACCTTGTATTGCTACTGTGTACACGTATGGTATAGTCACAGCTTGTTCCCTTGTTTTGCATAAAGCCATATTTTGCAATAGAGCTCTAATGGCTTAAAGTCATAACGGCACATCATTTGCTAATTAAATCTGCTGTATCAGTAGTGGTGTGTCATACACACAACATCCTGTTGACTTAATCTGTCCGTTGATATACTATGGCTGTTCTGTTCTTTTCATCCGAACTTAAGGTAGTATGCACCTCGAAAGTGAAAGGCTTAAACTTTTGCTCAAACTTTCTTTAATGAAGCTTACAATCATTCTCTTACCAAATAAAAAATAAAAATCGCGGGTCACCATGCAACATTTGGTACAAGAGAAACAAATAACCCAAGATTTACCGATATTTGAAATTCAAAATGGGCTATCCCTGTGTTAACTCTATGAGGAAAAATAAAAATTTCTATTTTCGAAACAGTGAAAAGTTTGCTCACACCAAGGGCTTTAAAATGAACCCCCACAAGTGGTATATCAGAAAAGAATTGTAAAAGTTTGAGTCCAAATATCTGTCCCCGATACGCATTCTACCTTAAAACAAGTCATCGTTGATGACACAGTCCCCACTTGTTAATGGGTACTTTGATTACAGGTCCTCAGAGAGGATAGAGTCCTCTTCATTAGGTCTGTGATCAAAATACTTTTTAATAAATTCGCTTGATACATGTCTGAGTTGTGGTTCAGGACATGAAAAAATCGTAATAAAATGGCCACACGGCAGCCATATTGGATCTTATCACAAAACAATTCAATGTGCATGTGTGTGACATAGGTCAAAGTCCTTGTACCAACTTTGAATAAAATCGGTTGAGATATGCCTGAGTTATGGCTCTGTACATGAAAAAATCGTAACAAAATGGCTGCATGGAGGCCATATTGGATCATATCACAAAACAAATTGATGTGCATAGCTATAACATTGGTCAATATTCTTGTACCAACTTTGAATAAAATCGGTTGAAACATGCCTGAGTAATGGCTCTGTACATGAAAAATTGTAATAAAATGGCCGCCTGGTGGCCATATTGGATTGTATCACAAAAAAAATTGACATGCATATGTATGACAAAGGTCAATGTCCTTGTATCAAGTTTGAATAAAATCAGTTCAGATATGCCTGAGTTATGGCTCTGTATATGAAAAAATCGTAACAAAATGGCCGCATGACAGCCATATTTGATCGTATCACAAAACAAATTGAGGTGCATATGTATGACATAGGTCAATGTCCTTGTACCAACTTTGAATAAAATAGGTTGAAACATGCTAGAGTAATGGCTCTGTACATGAAAAAATCATAATAAAATGGCCGCCTGGCAGCCATATTGGATCGTATCACAAAACAAATCGACGTGCATCTGTATGACATATGAAGTAATCCATTTACTAAGTTTGAATGAAATCGCTCCAGGCGTCTCTGAGATATCTGCGTGAACGGACGGACGCACGCACGCACGCACACGGACACACGGACACACGCACGCACGGACATGACCAAACCTATAAGTCCCCCCGGACGGTGTCCGTGGGGACTAAAAAACAGTTTACTTGATACTACCTTACTTGTATTGTGAAAAATCTACTAAAAAGTGAAAATTTAGTTTCTCTGGCAACTTTGAATGCCGTAGCTTATGGTATATGCACACAAGGGTGTCAAAAACGCCTCTCAAAATCATGAAATATGGAGCTGATGTACAACTGTACTCTGTTGTACTGGTTAATACTGTGTCTGACAAGTATGTACATTTTGTCACGTCATTCGAGGGTTGAGTCAGGTTGTCCAAGCCTTGAGATGTCAATGTATGAGAGGTTAGCATGCAGTGATGTTTCTCAGCTAATCAGACTTTACTCTCTCAGAACCGGTTTCCCTGGGGGGATTAGAGAGCAAAGAACTTTTCAAGGATGGAAAGAAAATGTCAACTGATGTTGTATCATCGTGCCACAGGCGTATGACTTATCCTATATTTCTCCACTGTACTGTAAGATTGCACATGGCATTTTGATATACTCTGAGCATCATTTCTCACTGAACGGCCGCGCAATTTACCAGAGTTATGACCCATTCTATGATGATGATGAATTTGGCACTTCTGATTTTAATTTGTGATCAATAACTCTGCTCATTTGCTTTTTTGTAATCTTGGACAAGGGTAGTGCATGGGAAAAATAGGACAAAAAATGGAAAACCGGATATAAACTGCTTTGACTCTTGATTGAACTTACAGTCTCTTGACTCTTGTGTGTCTACTGCTAATTAAATCAAACCACTGTCTGAAGCTCAATGGCTCTGGATTACGTGCATGAGAAGATCTAACGCCATGCCCTTTCCCCATTTGACAGAAAAGAATATTGCCAAGCAAATCATGTTTTCATGAGTGATAAGCAAAGTCTTAGAAGAGAGTGCTGATTGCACAGTGCTGCTTCTTCAGAACAAGCATTTCTCTTTTGAGTGTAGTCTCAAATGAAACGGTTGAACTGTCTTGGGTTCGCCGAAGCAATCCTTGAAAGGCTAAGTACCATACAGTGGCCAAAACATAAGTACCGAATCAATGATGAAGTGGTAGGTGGCATAATTTGTCCTTGTCTTTGCCAGCTTACTATCGACTCCAAGCACCCAAACTTCATTTTTAGAAATTAATTGAGGAGATTTCTGTTGAGGAGTTCGTCAAGGAAGAATTCTCAGAACTTCCTAAACTTTATTTCTGTTTATTTCCATATCTTCAAAACCTAGCACCAACTCAAAAGGGCAGTGTCAGAAATCCATCTGGAATACTTATACAACATTTCATTCCAGTATGATCAGACCCCTCATGATATATGACTGTTTGTCTTCAGTTAAAGAGGTCTGCTTTCTCTTGAAAAATATTACATTCAACAGCGAAGACAACTTTTTCTGGAATTAACGATTCAATATTGGATAAAGTACATACCGCTTTCAGAAGGGTCTGCGACATCACATTTTAATAGCTAAACTGGTGACTCCAATCAATATTATAGAACATGTTGCCAAACCAGTGACTCCAGTTCATTACCTTGTTCACACACGTAAATTTGGCCAGAGCCAAATTGGTCATATGTAGCACCAGCCCAAATCTTACATTTAGTTCCCATCCGGACATGATTGCAACAAATAAATATACCAGCGTAAATTTAGCTCTATGTGACCTCTGACCTTTCTAAGTTCAAAGTGGTAGGCTGGGATAACATCATGATATATTTAGTTCATGCTTTTTGTTCACATTTTACATACAAGAAGGGCTAATATGACTGTCACAGACTTGTAACCATTGGTGACAACTTCAGCATATCTTTACTGAGCGAATGGGCAAGAATCGGATACATCAGCGGTGGGGAAATAATCAGTACATGGCGTTTTGATGGCGTTATTAACATATGTGTCTCTCAGTTGTACAAGCATTGTGTATCAGGCAGCATGATCTTATTTTCAGAGCTAAAATGTTCTGACGATACATGGTATGATAAAGACTGCATTAAATACTTTTGGTTAATGTAAACTTGATGATTAAACCATAAGCTTAGACTCTCAAAATAGGTAGTACGATCAAACTTCGCAACCGTCTGAGACCAAGGCTGGTGTAAGGCGTGGAAATCTTGGCTGACTCGGATTTAAGTTGGTCCCAGACCCCTCTTCCAATCTGGACAGTGTTGCTTTGCATGCATTTTTTCCTTTTTTTTATAGTTTTGGACTGAATTTACATAATTTCTTATAAGATACATTTTCTTATCACAATTTCTGAAATATTGTTTAAAAAAAAAGTCTTGATTCATTTTGTAAAAGTGACAAAAAATTAACTTTAGCACTAAACTATTCATTCTTGTTTTGAAAAATACAACAAAACACTTTCGCATTTTCTAATCATTCAGCTGCCTTTGGCATTCAAATATATACACGTGATATGAATGAACACTTCATTTCTTTGTGTATCCTGAGACTTTTGACTCAACACACAGTAGTATTGGAGAAGTGGTTGGCAAGTTTAATAAATACTTGGATCATGCTATTTAAAGACGGCTTACAAATCGATTTTATCCTAGACACTGCATTTCTATGTGTACTTTTTATTATAAAAGGTAGCTTAACACATTGTGTATTACTGTAATAAGGACTGGACCCCTTTATAATGCAGCATATTGTTCAAAGAAGTAATTATTCTTTAAGAATGTATCAAGCATTTACATTTTTTGTCAGTCCTGAAAGATGTTGCATCTCCTCTAGGGAAATCTAATTTTTTCTCTTTTGAACAGGTGGACCGTATCACTGGTATATTGTATCAACCAACAGCACACTATGTTCTAGACACAGAAACAGCTGAGCTTTGAGGTTTATGTACTTTGAGAGAAAGCATCAGATGTATCATAGCAATCAGAACAATGTAGCATGAAGCAGTGAAAAACCTCTCTCCAATGATTTTTCATCTTTTATGAAGACCACTTGTCAGTGAGGGAAAATCCTGTGTGAATATGCCATCTGCAAGTCAAACCATATCTCAGTGTTCTCCACAGCTTGGAAACAGAGAAGTGTGACCAATTTACATAACAATACATATTTTGCATATCCCTTTGTTGAGAAAATGTAACCTTTTGTGTAGTTATTAACATATAAATAGATTGTGCCAAAAACTGAGGAGAAACGCACACCTACAAATTCCCTTATCTTGTGGAGAAGTCTGTATATTATCTGTTTTCAACCCAGCCAAAGCTGATTTGGATTCATCAGCTGTACAGTTAGTTCACCATTTGTAACGAGATATTTTATAACGTTTAGTTTATATTTCTGCAGACATTTTACTTCTTTTTACAGCTGGTCAACCATGATGTCTATGTTCAACTTTACCTTTTCACAGTTACAACGGATTTGGCTTACTCTACATGAGAAAGTTATTTATATTATCAAGCAGTATGTCCAATAATGCTTTACTAGCCGTGTGAATTACAATAAAACACTGCTTACTGTGCATATATCTGTATGTCAACTTTGAAGAGGCAGCTTTCTTGTAATTTATTTTTGCTCAATCCATCCCAAAAATCGTTGATATCTTACTTCTGGCACATATGCAAATTGGTTTCCTATCTTCACCAATAAACGGGGACTATTTTTTTATAACTAATCAAACCATAACGCAGCACAACAATGTAACATTGAATATGTCTCAATTCACAGCCTGTGCTCTACAAGACCCCTTGACCAACTTTTCCACTTCATCCACTATCCAATAGGTGTTGGCCAAAATACGGGATGAGGATACTATTTCCATTACCAAATGAAATAATTGTGGAATAAAGTGTGGATTACAGGATTCACCATCCTCCAACAGTGAGTACGCTACTCTGGACCTACCTGAGTCTAAAAATCACTATCTTTAGATAGAAAGATTTTGTACCCTACCCACTGCACCGTGATACCAGAATTTATTATGCACTTTAAACACTTCCATCACAGTGAACACTGGCAGTAAAATTTGGATGTGGAAATGTCGAAACATCTACAATAAGGCATGCACCAACACTGTCACGTTTCTAAAGCACAAGAATGGTGAATCATTTGTTATAGTTATTTTTGTTATCCTGCAATTACTGCCCAGCTACAAATGTGCATCGGTTTGTGATTTACAGCTCTGCACAAATGAAACTAATCCCTCATCTATGGTGAGCATATAAATTATTATCAGTTGCTGTTCTGAGCATGATTAACTGTTTAAAGAAGTGAAAAGTTTTTGGAGACTACTCCACTAAAACACACAACATAAATGGCATTGATCTCAACTAATTGAGCCTGCCGTGCATACCCTCTGGAGGATTCAATGTTCAGAAGTCACCTTTACACTAGTTTCATCAAACCCATCTAATAGCACAGTCTGACTGGAATTACTGTCATCTGATCATGCAGGATAATCTTCCTATCCTCAGGTCAGCCTGAGTCATTCCATGCATCGTCCTCCGGGACAGTTTTTTTCTGAGTCACTGTTTGAAGATTTGCATTGATTAACTTTATTTCATTTGGATTAAGGCCGAGTTACACGAGGCAACTCGCCGAGCAACACGACGAGCAACGCGGTAGGCAACGCATCAAGCGACGCGACTGGAACAGTTACACGAGGCAACTCGTTAGGCAACTTGTCGCTAGTTTCCTTACAAAAGATTACGGTGCGCATGCTTGATGAGCGGACTCTGTTTCGTGGCGGCCCATTATCAAAACAGTTCTCTAGATCGTGGCAAACCGCAATATGACTCGACCGCAGAAATAATAATATTTCAAATCTACAGATCGGATTAATGAAGGATATTTTCGAAAAATCTTACTAGATGTGTCGTGATAATCAACATATAAAAACTCCAACTAAATAATTGTACAGCTGGAATTATTTCGAATATTCTCATAGAGACATGTTTGTCATGTCGAGATGGCTTTACGGGTATGCTTGATTGGTAACATAGGGTAGGGACAGAATTAACAGAAGCAGGGTGGTGCGATTGAAATATTAACTGGTTGCCTTGAAAATGGTGACTCTCCTCCAAACTTGCATACGAAATTGTGGCCTTCCTCTACATTCATGAACCTCCCGTCTTGATTTTAATGACAGAACATTTATGAAAGTGATAATTATTATTTTCTAAGAATTATTGATAATTCAATATTAACGGGAAAATGGTATTCCCCTTCTCGGGCCATAATGGACGAAAGACAACTTTAAAATAATGTACGATACAAAGCCGAGTACACTATGGAGTGAAAAGTTTACTTGAGTCCATGATGGTCCTGGAGGGGGTACACTATTTTTTGTTAATAGTTTTGGCATTACCAGGGAATTTATAAAACATCTGAGGCCACAATACGAGACATTTGGATATTTTATCAGTAATTATCTTGGGAATAACGTCACAAAATTCTCTGTATTGACAATGATGTGATTTAATTTTATCTAAAGATTAAAATTGTACGGCACAGTGAAACAGCAATAAGCTCAAATCAGAATGAGAAATTTCAAAATCAACTTTTCCGCGACACTGTAAAAAGGCTAGCTTGTGGTCATGAGGAGGGTAGTCATGCCGGCCGCGGCCTTCCATTGTAGAAACTTTAAAATTTGACTATTGAAATGGTGTCATTTTGTGGCATTTTCGGTGCATTTCAGACATGTTAAAACCATGAGTATTAGCTGTTCTGCAACACAAAAATGATGAATACTTTGTGACAGATCATGGTGCGATGAAACGATGTAGTGTTTATAGGGACGGGTGTCGTCAAATGCGTTCAATGACAGAAATATCGGTCACGTATCGATTAAAGCCCGTCCTGGAATATGCGTATCAGTCATCATTAATGCACCAAATAAGGACATAGTTTTTAAATATATAAAAAAATAACTTAGATATTTTTAGGTTTACCAAAAGTTTTTATAACACGTAACCCGAAGTGACAATCGTGTGAATGATGGCATATTTTATTCTGGGGAACTTTGAAATACGCTCCGAATAAAAATTTGAATTAATAAAAATATATTAAGTTATTAAAATGCAAATTATCAGCTCATGGTTAAGATTAACGGGTACAAAATATTGTCGTACAATAGGTGATATGTTCATTAATCAAGCAATTTCAGCTTACCAGCGAGCGATCGTTGAATCGCACAGTCTACGAATCCATGAAGCATAGAATGCATCATGGAAGGCAAAGATGTCGGGCATCTTAAGCCTTCCACGTTCGTAAGTTCCAATCAATGTGAGTCTTTTTATTCTGTCAGGTCCATTATTCCATAAAAAACTTGAAAATTGTTTGATTGATCGGCTTCAAAAGTTCATCAAAAGCACCAAGAATTAACAATACATAAAACAGTTTTAGAAGAGCTACTGATTGGATGATAGTGATTTTACCATACAGACTTAGCTTACGCTTTGACAAAAGTTTCAAAACCGTCTTAAGCCTTTCGATTCTTTTTCTCCCAGTTAAGTAGAAGTCTCGCGGTCGTAACCAAAGTAAATCCCTAATAATTTTTTGATGAAGATTCCAATTTCAAACCAGCCGAGGTGTCGCGTCTATTTTTCCATAAACCGAGCCATAGTGCTTCGGATTTACTAACATTCACTTGAAGGACAGACACTTCCAAAAATCCAAAGTCCAAAAATCTGAACCGTGTGAAAAAATTGGGAAAACGTTTCGCTATTTTGTTTATGGTTATCGCCATTGCTACCGCCTCCACTATCTGCCCTGAAAAAGGCAATTTTTGTTCTCTTTAGTAGTTATCCCTCCTCATGGACAGAATGACCTGGCGTAGGCGCAAGCAAAATGACACTTGATACATTCGTCGTTTCGCAAAACATCTCGCAAATTGTCCGTTTTGGTGTACAATCTATTGGAGCCTGGCATGTCTATATATGCTCGTCGGTAAATTAGGGATGAAATAATTTCGATTAATTTATTGATTCTTTGGTTTAAGAACATATATTGACATTTTTTTGATGTATAGGCCTAAGAGGAAAATACTTATATCACGATGACGTGGCGACGCTCGAGCATATTAGTCAGAAAGATTTACTTCCACATTGTCTTTCGTCAGGCTGATTGTATTCTCTGTGTCGTCCCGACCTGATCAATGCGTTCGATACGTGTAAATATCAGTCCATGTATAAGGACAACGGAGAATATTGATGGCTCCTCAGGAGAAATTGATCTAATATTGAAGCGGTTATTCACCAGTTTACCGAAGATTGAAGTAGAATTGATAGAGAGGGTGGATATTTTTTGGATTTGTCTATAGATTTATTGATTTATTGACATATTGATTGGTTGATTTTTTTTACAGTTTATAGTATATTTCCTGTTCGAGTTTTGTAAATTTATAAGTACTAGGAAGTTACAATCGATGAGCGCAAACAGGATCACTGTTCTGCGAATGAGTAGGTCAAAGGTTTCTTCAGGCGACGCGACGTAGTGTGTACACGGGGCAACTCGTCCAAGCGACGGGCGACGCGTCGCCTGAAAAACCGACATGTCGGTTTTCCGGGCGACGTCGCCTGACCACCTCGGGCGACGCGACGATATCATACAAACGAAGCAACACGTTGGGCAACTCGCGTTGCCTGTCGTGTTGCTCGTCGCGTTGCTCAACGAGTTGCCTCGTGTAACTCGGCCTTTAGTTCCATTTCCACATGGCAGGTATCGGTTTAACACTGACACCCATCATACAAAATATGACAACGGAATATTTCCATAGCATATACACGGAAGAAGAAGCTTGGGTAGATGCCCATTTAAATTCGCACGTAATGTGTACCTATATAAGGTATTTAAGCAATAAACCACAACGAGCGACGGTATACCACAAGATCTTGACCACTTCAAGACATATATATATACAAGCGTTAGCAGGGGCATGCGGGTGTATGGAGTGAACTGGTCAAAACCGAGTGGTATACCAGTTGCTGGGGTGGATTATTGTTATTATATCATCACAGTATATTGAAATTTTGGCGTGAAATGTTAAATCAAAGTGAGACTTGAGTGGACACCGTGGGTCATCAGTATGTATTAGGGAGATGGTGCAGTGGCAGAGAATGTGAAATTTTCAGAAGAGTTACTTTCAGAATGTGCTTAGGAATACAATTCAGAATAACATTCAGACACTCACTATGTGAGATAATATTCTGTATATTCCAGAAGAGTCCTTTCAGAATGTGCTTTGGAATACAATTCAGAATAATATTCAGACACTCACTATGTGAGATAATATTCTGTATATTCTAGAAGTAACAAGTCATTGACAATGACATAGTCCCCACTTGTAATAGGAGTATTAGTCTTGATGGGGCAGGGAAATGAGGTCATTAAGAAGTATCACTGGAGTGTATATGTTCAGATCTATGGACACATAGGTCTATGTCATTGTTCCCATTTTGAAACAAGAGGCATGTCTAAGTTATGGTTCTAAATCGGGGAAAAAGATCAGACCTCTAGCTGTATTGGCCTGCCAAGAAATACATATGTGCATAATAAATGAAGTACAAGATGTGACATCTTAAGGTCTACTATCCTATCAAAATTGAAGCGTAAAGAACTTGTGGTTACTGAGTTATGCATATATATGCATATTCAAGGTCAAAGGTCATCAAGGTCACGTGACATTTTGAAAAAAAAACCCATTGTATTGCTAATTAATCCATATATGCCAAAATTCAGACCTCTAGCTCTATTGGCTTGCCCACAATTATATATGGGCATAATTAACGAGGTAAAGCATGTGTTGTCATAAGGTCTCCCATCCTACTAAATATAAAGGACATAGCACTTGTGGTTACTTATTTATTGACATAATCGTGTATTTTAGGTAAAAGGTTATCGAGGTCACATGACATTTTGTCAAAAAATTTCTATCCTATTGTCCCTATATACTAAAAATCATACATTTACCTCTATTGGCTTGCTCAAAATTAGATATGCACATAATTAATGAGGTACAATATGTGGCGTCATAAGGTGTCCCATCATACCAAATATGAAGGGTGTAGCACTTGTGGTTCCTGAGTTATGGACAAATATGTATATTTGAGGTCAAAGGTCAATGAGGTCACGTGACATTTTTTCAAAAAAATTGTATTGCTAAGTTATCCCTACATACAAAAAATCAGACCTCTAGCTCTATTGGCTCGCTCAAAATTAGATATGTGCATAATTAATTATATACAATATGTGGCGTCATAAGGTGTCCCATCATACCAAATATGAAGGGTGTAGCACTTGTGGTTACTGAGTTATGGACAAATATGTATATTTGAGGTCAAAGGTCATCGAGGTCACGTGACATTTTGTCAAAATAATTGTATGGCTAAGTTATCCCTATATACCAAAAATCAGACCTCTAGCTCTATTGGCTCGCTCAAAATTAGATATGTGCATAATTAATTATATACAATATGTGGCGTCATAAGGTGTCCCATCATACCAAATATGAAGGGTGTAGCACTTGTGGTTACTGAGTTATGGACAAATATGTATATTTGAGGTCAAAGGTCACCAAGGTCACATGACATTTTGTCAAAAAAATTGTATTGCTAAGTTATCCCTATATACCAAAAATCAGACCTCTAGCTCTATTGGCTTGCTCAAAATTAGATATGCACATAATTAATGAGGTACAATATGTGGCATCATAGGGTGTCCCATCATACCATATATGAAAGGTTTAGCACTTGTGGTTACCGAGTTATGGACAAATATATATATTTGAGGTCAAAGGTCACGTGACATTTTGTCAAAGCGTCTGAGATATCTGCGTGAACGGATGGACTCACATGGATGGACTAACGGACTGACATGACCCAATCTATGAGCCCCCTGGACTTTATCTGTGGGGACTAAAAACTGTGTCACTGCATCCTTTTTGCAATATGAATACGATGAGAAACTAAATTTTTATTTTTCTTGGCCTTATACATGGGAGTCTATGGACTGCCTTATACATGGGAGTCTATGGACTGCCTTATACACGGGAGTCTATGGTCTGCCTTATACATGGGAGTCTATGGTCTGCCTTATACATGGGAGTCTATGGTCTGCCTCATACATGGGAGTCTATGGTCTGCCTTATACATGGGAGTCTATGGAGGTGAAAACTAAAAAGTCCTCTACCACGGCCAAATTTGATCGCATTGTGAAACAAATCAACATGCATCTGTATGAGGTAGAGTACTATCCTTTTACCAAGTTTGGACAAAATTGCTCTAGGCGTCTCTGAGATATCTACGTGAACGAAAAAAGTCATAAAATATGCAAATGAGCAATTAATTAATAAGCCACACCCACCAAAATCTAATCAGATCTAAGTCTCATCATGATAATACCAAATACCAAATTGCATGACATTGGACCTAAGGGTTCTTAAGTTATGAGTGGAACAAAATCTGTCTACGGACGGACGGACAGACGGACGGACAGACGGACGGACGGACAGACGGACACACACACAGACATTGTGGCGACATAGGACACCTTTGGTGCTTCGCACCACGGTGTCCAAAAAGAAAATTTTCTCTGGCTCAGAGCTTGCATGTGTTATAAATGTACTATATCACGAATATAGCACAGTTATTTTCACGTCTTGACCAACCAGATTGCAGTATTTGTGCCATCAATATACTGATATGATATTATATGATTCACCCTTGCACTCTAGGTCTCACAGAATGGTTACTCTAAACAGTGGTCATAATCACACAGCTTGTAACAGAAGTTGACAATTTTGAATTTGCACATAATCCTTAGATTAGAAAGCAAGTACAGAGGTATATATGCGTTGTGACGAGTCCTTTTACTGCCATCGCGATAATTGTTGGTACACCCAAGCCCCAATATACTTAGGGAAACCGCTGGGAACATCCCTATATCGCAAATTAATTAGCCAACAGTATTGCTAGTGCATCAGATCATCTTGCAGTTTGTTTATCGAAAACACTGCGGGGTGCGTATGCGGTGTCCCCTAGACAAAACACTATCATGACTATAGCAGAGGCCGTTCCGTGAACGATGGTACAAAACTACAATAAAGGATTAACTTTTTGTACAAGTAAAGTTACATTGCTTTTGCCACTTTTTGATGAATTGCTGTGGTAAATTCCATTGCCTAGGGAACATGTTGAAGCAACCAAATTCGACAGACTTTCCCTGAAGAAAAAGTGCAGGAGAGAAAACGGTAGGTACTGTCATGAGGGTATTAAATGCTATCGTTTGACTTTGTTTCGTTGTACAGGCGTTGTCATCATAAATGCCGTCATTACCACTGTCTCACAAAAACTCTAATTTGCGTCCGGCATTGAGGTGAAATCCGTAGTTTTAACTGTTATTTTTATAAAGTAATCGGTTTGCGTTGGGGTTTACAATGTGCGTAGTTTTTCTATATGATGTAAAACATGAACCTTTTCACGTTTTACACCCATCACGCGATATGTCATCTTACCTCAACTCAAGCATGTACTTCGACAATTTTCCATCAAACGGACGGCTTCCTTGAGTGAAATTCAAAGTCTCTAAATTTATAATCTCGTTTCGAAGAAACCGATTTGCCGACCGCTTTAAAGTAGATGCGTATTCTTAGAGTGACAGTGAGAATATAGACAGTTGTGTAAATAACCCGTATTTTATCAGGTGCAGCCAACGAACAATGCACTTTTAAAGGGGTCCTTACTATGATAAGATATATTGTACATGACAAGTAATGTGAACTGACTAATTTTAAGTCAAGAGGGTAATTAGCTGTTCATAATTTGCCCTCCCACTGAAAATTTTTCGACTTACCCTGCCGCACTCAAACTTCATTTTTACCCGCTCCCCACTTATTTTTGCCTGTTTCCCCTCCCCACTGTGAATGTTTGAAGCTCCCCTGCCCTGTGGCGAAAAAAACTTGCCGATTTCCCCTGCCGTGGAAAAAATTCCCCTCAAAATTTTGTCATTCCACTTCCCCCTGCAGACATGAAGCTACCCTACCGTGTCGACTTTCCCCTGCCCTGAGAAAAAATTTCCCCTGAAAACTAACATTCCCATGCAGACACATACTGCAGTGGCCTTGTATTTGGTTTCCATCTCGCAGTACATAGAGAGAGATGTGGGGTATAAGTATAAGTACTTGCACTGTGTCCCCATCCCCGGAAACACCATGGCTGAAATTCTCTGTCCCCGTTTTATGGTAAAGTAGCTTCCCCTCTCCTCGTTTTTCACCAAGCCCTGTCCCCAGGACAATCAACCAATATCTGCCCTGCCCGACAAAAAAAAACTAAAAATTGCTCCCCTGCCACCTAAAAATATGTACCCTGCCCTCGTAAAATTTCCCCTGCCCTCAAAAAGACAAAAATTGCTTCCGGAATAGCTTTTTCGATGAATAGCCCCGTTGGCTGCACCTGTTTTATCTGGCGTGCACCGATGTAGTTTCTAAAAAGTTTCTACTTGTAAAACTTCCAGGCTTCGAGGTTCTGTTATCCGACATGTCGTAGCGAAATTCTGTGAGAACTACAAGTAATACAGACAGAGTTTGGGTTTCTGACGGTTTCCGTGTATGAGCTGATTATCAAGTTGAAATTACTGTGTGGATAGTCGTTGCTGCTGGTCCGCGGCGTGGCAGGAATTTGTCTCGTACAAACATTCTTCAACTGTCAGCCATAACCTCTACATTTTCATCGACGGCTTTCGTGGTTTTGAAGAAGACCTTTTTTTCTCGGATATATTTCTGACACCTTCGGCTTAGAGGCAAAGTCGCTGTCGTCTCGTACACCCTGTACGAGTCTCGGCCTTGACATGACACAAGCAGACATACTTCACTGTTCAGTCACATTTATTTGGGTGCGTCATACGAATGATATCATTATTCATAGGGGGTTTAAGACTAAAGTGGGTACATACATGTAGTAGAGTTTTCTCAAGAAATGTAAAACGGAAAAGGACAGTCATATCATCAATTTCAAAGAATGCTGAAATGCCATAGTTTTTAATCGTTAATCGATGGCAAAGTTTGTATTTTGACCTCAACGTATCAAATCGAGAAAGTAAACTTGGCATGACCCAAAGTTTGAAAATGTGTTGTCTTGTCTCCCGCGGCCTGGCATGGCCTGGAGGCAGTCGGTGACGTTTCGTACTTCGAATGCTGAGAGCTATCAAATCATCACGATCAGCGGACACGAAATTACTATTTTCAAATTGCCATCACTGAAAAAATACAGAGAAATGAGAAAACACGGTGAGAAAAAAAGGCATTTCATCGATGCTGTTGATAACCTTCCTTTCGCTTCTGATCTACCCAGTGCAAAACGGGTACCTTTTCAAACCCGAAGTCAATTTGTTGGGAAGGCAACGATAGCTTTTCCTGCAAACGTAGACAGACCTGCAGTGTGCACTGAAAGGAATAGTTGGCGACGTCTTATCGAAACTCTGAAAATATAGCTAAAGAAAGAGCCATCTCTCAGTCAGTACGGCCGAGGCAAACCTTAGCATTCACACCGACTATGGGGACAGAGCATTTTCAAACGAAACGGAAATGTCAAGGAAAGGCGATGACTTATTTTCTAAAGTTGAAGAAAATGCTTAAAATTTGGCTGTGTTAGTCAATCAATCGAAATATTTTTGTTCCAATAAAATCAAACAGTCTTTATTCTACCCTCTACTAGACTAAATCGACAACGGAGGGTGCATAGGTACCAGGTAGAGCATGTACTTCTCAAACAACGGGCGAGTTGGTTTCGGGCGAGTTGATTCTGGGCTGTTCAAGTTGGAGAAAGTGTGAGTTAATTGTCATTCGTGCAAAATGGTCCAGAAAACTTCAGGAAAATAGGAAATCAATGAAATTTACCGCAGACGTGGTGATACACATAGGCAAAAGCAATTTAACTTCACAGAAAGTCAATGCTTTACTTCAGTAATTTATCGGTCATGCAAAATGAACGGCTTCTACTTTATGAGACACCCAACGGTGTTTTGATAAATAGACTGAAAGATGATCTGCCAAACTTCATGCACATAGCGATAGTGCTGCCAGCTAATCTCTTTGCGATGTGGGTATATTCCAAGTGGTTTCCCGAAGTATATTGGGGCTTGAGTGTACCAACAATTATCGCGATGGCAATAAGAAACCATTCTTCTAGTGGCCATGCTGCATCACTTTGCAGAGCATTTTGAAGATTTAAAATGATGATACAGGCCAGTCAATGGATGGATACATTGGATTGCATCAAATATATCATTATCGTACACATTTTAATGCTATCAACAGTTTACTTCTGATTTGGAACAAATTTTGGAATATTCATCTTAATTACTGAGAGATCACAGAACAAAAACAATAATTCAGGAAAAACAACTAAGAAATCTTAACATCTCTCACTCCTGTCAGTTTGGACGGCAAGAATTCAAAGTCACAACTACACAGAGATTTTTACACCCACAAAGAGTGTTGAAGTCCACACTTCCTATTCCTACTGAGTTCACTGACTTACATTGGTATTATAAAGTGACCTAGAACGTCTGTTACAAAACATGTGATGTTTCTCCTCTTGGCTCAGAGAATCTATTTGACTTCAAATAACACTAACCTTGAGCACGGCTGTCGTCATCGAGCATCTCGGTAAAAAATAACCCTTTTCCTGCCAGACAGTAATAACTGTATCACTTCCCCATCAGCCAAGTCAGTAAAAAGCGGTATTGAGCCAACACATGACGTATTTTCACCCACTTGGCTTGGTATGTTATAGCATCTTTTGTCCAAAAAAAATCAACTTTACAGTATTATGGTTTCAACAGCCTCCAAATGTACAGTATTATGTTTAAATACATCATATGGAATACGTTGTGTTTCATTAATTTTAACCATCTTGACCTGATGGTGAAATATGGACTTGGTAGGAAAAGGGTTAAAGTTCACAACTTACAACACTGCCTCACTGTGAGGTCTCACGAGAAATGAAACTATTGAACCAAATATAGCACTGACTAGGCTTAACACTCCATCACAACTAAGCACAATAACTAGCACGGACTTCAAGTAGGTGTAAAACCTTATCATGACTAACCAAATGCAACTATCTCCAACTAGCATTAACAATTCATGACAACTAAGCAAATACATGTATACCAAGCAAGGACTACATTTAGGTGTAAAACCTAATGATAAATCGAAATGCAACTATCTCTGACTACGACTATCACTTCATTAACTACTTGAAGGTTGACATGTAGTTTCTTTATAGACTCATGGAAGAAATGTACATTTATTTTGGTTCATTAAAGATCCTGAACAACTTCCTTTCAACAACAAGTCTGGAAAAACCACTCCAAGAAATTAAAATCTTTGTTTATACACTAGCTGGAAAGGTAACTTCATCCTTGGCAACCATTATGCTCACATCACATCACGTGCCTGATACTGCAGATTCAGTTTTATGCAAGAGCATCCACAGGTCTCCTTGTGTTTACATTCTGTGTACTGCGTAGCTTTACATCCACAATCAATGATTTCTTATGAATTGAAGTGAGGTATATTTCAGAACATGTACTTTTCTCATTTTCCGTCTTTGTGAAAAGTACGGCACATGCCATTTCTAGTGCAAATCACCACATATTTTGATGGTCTTCAGATCCTGTCAAATCAGAGTCTCATTGAGTTGTTTGTGATCTCAGCACGTCCTTATGCGTAATGAAATGGTAGCTGACAGACGTCACTTGAATGCCTATCTGTGAACTCTAGCATTTCATTAGCAAACACAACCTTGCCACTTCAGTGTCTACACACGTGATATCTAGAAAGAGCAATGCGCCTTTTCCTGAAGTAACTAGAACAATGCTGTGCTTCTGTAACCACACAGGAAAATGACCCCTTCCATGAATACTTTCCAATCACCTTCAAAAATTAAATGCTGCTAACATGCAGTTTTTTTTGCAAAAATACTAGCATATCAGTGACAAAATGAAGCAACTTTCAATGACAAGTAGCCACTGGTCATTGGATGGTTGTGAATCTGACACCAATCTCTATGATTACGGTGAAATGAAATAAACCGGCATATGCGTGCATACTGAGCGTGCAATGTTCTTTCAACAATAGTTGAAGAAGTCCACGAGAGCAACTATTACCTTGATGAGACATGGCGTCAGCTTTTTCATCCAGTCTCACATCTTATATCTTATGCAATAGATAATGTGAGGACCTGGTAGTTACTTCAAAAGACACTGAATGAAATGTGTCTGGGCCCAGCAGCCATATTGGATAAGATTGAAGAAAAAAATACTGACAGGCAGATGTCATACTGTAGTCTGCCTTTTTACCAAACAAATCATTCCAGAGACATTGGTATAGCTTATGCAATAGATAATGTGAGGACTTGGTAGTTACTTCAAAAGACACTGAATGAAATATGCAAGGGCCCAGCAGCCATATTGGATAAGATTGAAGAAAAAAAGACTGACAGGCAGATGTCATACTGTAGTCTGCCTTTTTACCAAACAAATCATTCCAGAGACATAGGTGATGGCTCTCCATTACAAACAGTGAAATAGCAAACGTTTTGCATGAGATAAATGTTTGTGTGAAAATTGCTTCCAGTTTGTTTGAATGACAGTTGCTGGGCAGGAAATTCACCTCCTCATAGACAGACACAGCTTTTAGACTTTATCGATGCACAGTCAGTGAGATATCACAGATTCCTTTCTTGTTTGTATGCTCACAGATCACTTCTAACACCAAAGTAAATTTTTTCAGTGCACTCTACTGGTTTTCTGAATATTTTACGATACTAAACTGATACATTCATCTGTTTGATTGCAAAAAATGTTTTGCAAATGTGATCAATATTTCAGAATGGACAGAGCAATTTTGTAAGAATTTCTGCAGTTTTTGTTCAAGTCACACTGAATATTTCTGAAATGGCAACTAACAGTACAGTAGTTGCACCTGTCCAGGCAAACAAAGGTGCATTGATTTTCTGTATGGTCATGACAAAGTATGTGTATTGTACTTCTTACAAAGTCCAACATGTTTTATTCACACCAGTTGGTATTACTGTTGCTGTCAAAAGTTCTGCATTTCTAGTCCCTGCAAACACTTTAATTAAATGTCAATACGAACAAATCAATTACATGTTGATGTTGCTTTAACACATGTGCTGTATTTCTGGGTCATATAGTTTATTTATAATGTTCTTTGTATTCAATTTGAAGTTTTAATTTTAATTTGAAAGATGTAATTTATTACATAATATGAACATGATATGATTGTATACCATTAATATTTAGAAAAACAGGCATGATTAAAGATCGAGCAAGCACCGAACAATTTAAAAATAAATAATCCAATAGGGTCCCATTTTTATAATGGTAATTGTGGGAGCCTCTCCCACCCCTCTCAGAAAACCCTGACTTTCTTAGTAGAGAGGGGGAGCCCAATGTCCTTCAGGTGTGCTGAAATACTCACATGATGTATGATAAAGGACAGTATTTGCATTTAACTGGTGCCTGTCTATAAGAGGAAATTCTTGGCAGTTTCACCTAACACACCACAGTGATTGCTATTACACTGAGATACATGTAGCTACTGTACCAGAACATCATGCCACTTGAGAAACAGTTATTAATAACTAGCCTTGTCGAGATCAAATTTCAACAGTTCATTATGTGTTTTCAAATTAAAACTACATGAAAAAGAGAAGAACCTGATATGCAATACACTCCTTAGCTTTCTCAAACTTCATGTCATATCTCTGAAAGACACTGGATCTACAATCAAACTGATATTCAAGCCACTGCCATCTGTTACGCTTTGCTCCCCAGGTACCTCCTACATTAACCCTTTGAGCACTGTAATTTTTTCCCCCAAATATCAGGGCAACATTTTATCAATTTTCATGAATTTTTCTGTAATTTTTTCCATGATTTTGAACCAAATGGCCATAAATTTTTATGGGCTATACTTTTTGACCAAAATTTTGGGAAAAATATGAAAAAAAAATTGTCTAGATCTGAAAGAAATTGTTGCCGTTGTATAGTATAAATGCAAAAAAATCGACTTTGGCACTCAAATGAAGCAGGAAATTTCTCGTGAACAGAGACAATGAGATGAACCTTACGCGCTTGGTACCACAGCAGCTGGTATAACCAAGATAACACTGCTACTAGTAATGAGTTATCTTCAAGCGAAGAAAAAGAGTTTATCATGTAGACAAAAGTATCCTACTCGACCATATGGTGCAATATACTCATCTTATTGTGTCTAGCAGTCTGTATCATATTTTCCTCCAAGACAGAGAATTTGCATAATTCAGAGTTCATTTTGCACATAGACAACCATGAATGTTTTGACGATGTCTTTTCAATATTTTCTAGAATGGAATGGTTTATGAGAGAGGTACACCATTGTTCATGAAAACGTGTAGCAATATGGTTAGTTTGCAATAGGGAATGGCGCTGTAGAGTTGTGGAGTTCTTTATACAGGTATTAAGCTTGATTTATGATTTAATCATAAAGAGCTGAGGCCATACGGAGCATTTGCCATAAAGGAATTACTATGGCCAACCAACAGAAAAGGTTATACTGACAGAGTTTCATGGAAGGAAATGGCTGTTACATTATTTAAAACGTTTGAGTGCTCTAATTTTTCCCACCAAAATTTTAGTGCAATATTTTACCAATTTTTATGAATTTTTCTGTAATTTTTTTGATAATTTTGGACCAAATGGACATCTCATTTCATCGGCTACAGTTTTTTATCAAAATTTTGGCAAAAATCTAAAAACATAGGGCCAATGTCCCTGAAGCTACTATAGACATGGATACAAATTATGTATTTCCTGAATGTATGAAATAATCTCACTAAAGTCATCCTAGGGATCTGTATACCTAATATTAAAGCTGTCTGACTAGCGGTTTTGAAAAACCATATATAATATAATGCAGACAATGTTTTCAGATCCAGACAATTTGTTTTCAGATTTTTCCCAAAAGTTTGATAAAAAACTATTGCCAATGAAAAGTTACATCCCTTTGGTCCAATATTATCAAAATTGAACAAAAGAACATAATTTCGTACAACAACAGCTCTCTCAGTGTGGCCACTTCAGCTGCCAACAGGTGAAACCAAAGCTTGAAAAATTTCAAAACACATGAAATAGATGAAGCTACTAAATCCAAGTCGCAGGGTCAGTCCATGAGTCTGCCCAAAATACAACAAGTGCAGGATTCGATCCCAGATTATGTACAAAAAGGAAGATATCAACCTTTCTGCAGTAAGGGATTTTACTAATAATGGCATGGACTGACAGGGAACAGGTCTTTCCAGTGCTTGCTGCCCATCACTCTCCATCTAAAAGCAAAGGCTGACATTTGATAGGTCAAAACCTTCTACCGGTACATCATCAGCCCTAGGGAAATGCACAGGAATTACAAAATTGGCTTGAACAGCTACAAAGCTCCTCTGACTCTACTCAAAGATATTGATTGATAAGATCAATGTTGGCTGGCTGGCTCTCACATGTCTTTGAGACCAGAAAATACATGTTGCGAGACTTTACACGCTATGTTGGGCCAGGTTTTTCAGATTAAATGTCTCATACATTCCAAGGTATGGAAGGGTCAATTCAATGATACACATATAAGTATCGTGATGGAAGAAGTCATAACAATAAAACACCTATGATGTCAAAAAGGAGGAAATGAGCCACATCACTTGTATTCTGCGGAGCACTTTCTTTCTCCATCCATTAAATGTACGTTCAGTGAACACAGTTATGAAGCTGAACCCTTGAACCGAGAATGCAAATTCTCCAGAGAATTAACTGCATTGCCAACCCCAGGGTTTACAATTCTCCCTATCTGGAGGGGTTAACATGGAATTCTGCCAGGTTGGATTTAGTAATAAGTGAACTTGTAGTTCAAACAAGCTGAATGTTCCATCTGATTGCATGTTTCATTCATTCAATATTCATTCATTAGATGGTAGAATTTAAACGTACTGTTACCATCTATTTGTAACACTTTTGTTCTGTCTTCGGCAGAAATTTGTCAATCGTGAAGATTTGACAGGGCCAGAAAAGAAGAAAGGCATTTTTTGTTGGCATAGTTAAACACACCTGATAGTTTAATGAAAACATATCATTGACAGTTATTTGACAATACCCTTGATTGGATATCTGCTGTTGTTTGCATGAAAAAACTTCAGAGGTATTTGTCAAGACATAGTGTGTACCAGTACACAATTGATATATCAGTACTGAGGTACCTGTACAATCCTTTTGAAGAGGTGTCAACACTTATCTTGTCAAATCTAATAATATTAAAAAGATTTTTTCTGAATAGGGAGTCACAATATAGAAATCTTTACAAAACTTGTGGGAAACTTAGAGGGAAAACACCGACGGATTATATGATAATGTTTGCCTGATGGCTCCGGCATGGAAAGTTGCTCAAATCCACTTTAACACGACCAGTATGAAGTTGCAAAACAACACACTACATCCATACAGCACAGCATAAATAATTCATGCCACACCACATACACCACAAAACTACATTGATAGCCATCTTAATCTGGCATTTTACAAAGCCACACATAAAATAGAAACCTCAGCTACAGCCGGGGCCATTACATCTCATTACCACTGTATGTACTGAAACCATAAAGTGGATTTTTATTGTCAGCCTTGAAGAGTGGACAGGGTCTGCACTGTAAGTAAGGTATGGAAAGTTGAAAGGGAAGGCACACTTACTGATATCTCTGACATGCAGGATAAGTCTTGCGACCAAGGCAAGGTATTCCTCCTGTAAATGAATGACAGAAATAACTTCAGGGTTAGCAATTTGGATTTCAAACAGGCATTCCACTGCGACAGTCACATCAACTAGGTGGTTAACCTTTTCACATGCATTTCGCTGAACACATGATGGGTCAGAGTTTACGTTTTTGAGTCGGTGTGCCCTCTAACTGATGAATTTGTTGAGTCAATTTGGGAGCTCTTAGAAATCTCTTTGCATCAGCTCTATACCAGCATGTGTAATATGAGCAATTTTCTTGCCTCAGAACGAACTTTCTCAGGTCAGTGGCTTGCCAATTTAGCTTAGATGCCATACTGCCATGGGCTATGCTGGATTGCAAAATAATTTGTATTTGGTTAACTCAGACCCATCGAGCATGTTATAGCTTTACTTCCAGGAATTTGTCTGCAACGCAGATAAATTTTACATATTTAACACAAAAGAATAGGATTGACACATAAAATTTCAAAAAATTTCCAGATTGACCAAAGAATCTATGAGTTATGATTTACAGGGGTATATTGACTAGTGTGAAGGTATATTTTTTTAAAAGTAACTCATACAGCAGGATAGCAATGTGAACTATCACTTTTCCTTCCATATTGTAATTTTGTTCAAAATACTGTGGAAGTGTGTCTCTATATGAAGACATCTCCATGGTTGCAATGTTTTTGGTCAGCTGGTTTGTTGATTCTTAATGTATTAGGAAAATATTACTACATCACATTTTTACAGTTACAATTATGACTTGGTGCACTTTCTAATTACTGGTATGCATTAGTTTAAACAGTTTTAACAAGTAATGAACTTCAAAGGTTAGGACCATTCCTAGACTGTATGGTTTATAGTACAGTGACCTCAGTCATGCACAGATGGGCAGATGAATCGTAAGAATTATGAGAAACTAATTATTCTTGAACAAAAGGAAATTGTATCTTATGATATGAAAGTCCTTCTGTAAGCGATGAAACTCTTTTAGAACCTTAGCTAAATTAATATATCATCTATTGATAGATAAAATTCATTCCCTCTACAAAAACATATTAGGGAGTTTACACTTCACTGGTAATGACCAATTTGCTGGTCCAGAATGCTTTTAATTCCATTTCACCATGAATTCATACTGTTCATGGGGGTCATATGCATTCTTGAAGTTTGTATTCGACATGGGCAAGTCAGGTAATGCATCAGGCCTGATCTTTAGTCCTAAAAATAAATTCCAATCATTCATATTTGTCAGTTTGATGTGGTTTTATATCGTACCTTACATCTACTTTACACATATTCTTTTGTGGACTCACGTTTTTTGAAATTGAATAAAGAGCTTTCAGATTTGAGAAACACACATCTAACATTGAAATTCTTCCAAAAAGGTACATATGTTTTAGATATCTTCTACGAAATGGGTAGTATTTTACACTGAATATGAATTTGCATGAAAGCCTCATTAAAAGTATCATGCAAGGTTACAATGTCCAAGAAAATTTTTGTTTCTTTCATCTGTATGTTATTATCATACCGTTAACTTGGCTATCAGAAAAACAAGATTCCATAGGACACAGAGCAGAAGTTAAAAATGCAAGTACAAAATGATTCTGTATATACAAACTTCATAGAGCCAGGCAATTCAGCACAAATGGAAGTATCAGCTGAATGATCATGATTTCCATGCATCTCAATTATCAAACCTGACAGATAAACAAATTACTTGACTCATTACAATTAAAATTACAATTTTCGGCGAGGCAAGTTTCCTGTGAACATCTGGCTGACAAGCAATATCTACGTGGACACTTCTAATTATAAAAAAACAAAGGTGATGACAAATGTAATTTTACTCATTTCTAGCGGAAGAGATTGCCGACGTTATCTTTGAATAATTGCTTTTTATATCTTATGATGTCAACATTTATCACACTACTCCATCTAAAATGTCTGCCAAAGTTATGTGATGGATTTGATAAAGTCACCTAGCTGAAGCAATGAAGTAATCTGATATCTACTGTAATTAGGAGAACAATAAACTAAATATTCAAATAAGGAAAAAAAAATTGTCTATAATCAGACTTTCCATGTCCTTTTCCAACATATTTCATACATGAATCTTTCCCTAAAACTAGATATAGTAACTGGGCAAAAGCCCATTGCTCCTGCTACGAATAAAATAAAATATAACAAGTATGGTAATGGCAATGAAACTGACTCTTTGACATTATTTTGTTACAAGTTTACATTTATGAGTTCATAATTTGACTTCATCAAGTTTGTGTACCATTCTTTCTCTAAGAAGGTTAATTTCAGGGTGTATATTTTGTAGATACAGATATGGGTCAGGCCTGCATGCACTTCACCTGGTCAACACTGACAGTCTCTGTATCAGGAACACTGCATGACTGCATGAAGCTGGTGATGTTTATATATTGTAAACGCCAAAACAGCAAATTAAGTTAGCAACACACTTTAAGTTTCTAGTTTCTCGTGAACTAAGCAACCATATTCCCTGATTCAGAATGCTGAGTGCTGTAATTTTTTCCCACCAAAAGTTTAGTACATTTTACCAGTTTTTGCAAATTTTTCTGTAATTTTCTCGATAATTTTGGACCAAATAGACATCATACCGTATTTTATTTGCTAAAGTTTTTATCAAAATTTTTGCAAAAATCTGGAAAAAAAATTACTAGAGTATATTTTATAAAGGTAACAAAAGTTGACTTTGGCGCTCAGAGAGTTAAATACCAAGATGTGATCACACATCAAATCAAAATATATCGATTACAGCAAAATGTCATATCAAATTTGGGTAACATCCCATTGCTTTCTATCACATATAACAATTAAAATCTTTAATTTAAAGAAGGTATCATTATTGCAACCAGTAGCCTCATTATGGCAAGAGCTACTCCTGTTATCACCAATCATGAGACAATTTTTATTTTATGTTCAGTGTGACACAGCTCAAGTACAATTGGAAAAGAGAGAGATTAATTTGCATTTGAATACTTTTAAATCACAAAACTGTAGTTGTTCATTTGCATGAGGACCTCCAGTGGTAAGTGACCATGTTACCAGATCACCAAAGATGTGTTTCATGACCGTGTGACGAACAAAATAATAAAGTGATGGTTTCGGTCGTGACTTCTTGCCCCTTGATGATGATTGGCCAAAGCTGATGATGTTATTACTCATGAATATTGATAATCTTGTTATACGGTTCTGCAGTTTCCCAGTGTAATTTGTTGGCATTTGATGTTTGTGCAACAACGTATCACTGGCAAAAAAGCTCTGGCTTGTAAAGAATGAAGGGCAAAGATGTGTAAGAGTCATCACTGTTTGGCTATTAAAATACCAACTTTGTAAGGAAGGCTCTTTCCGTTTGTAACACGAGATAAAACGAAAAGAGGAATATTTGAACTCATATATAGGGCACAGAGTACAGGTTCACTGACTCACAAAAAATGATATATGGCAGAACACGTTTTGTGATATACTCATGGGTCTCACTCATGTCTTCCAACAAGTCTGAAGGCATTACATCTCTCACAAAAAGTGATCTTCCCATTTCAGTTTCTCTGAGCTTCCTTTCCTCTGGGGGAAAAACGAGGAATATTCAATTCCCCTGATCCTTGGAAGGAAATACTGGCCAACACCATGAAAGAGGATGACAACTTATAAGACCTCAAATTTGAACAATGTTGCAGATAGCAAGGAAGTTTTCACAACAAGAGTCAAGAGTTGGCAGTGTACTTGCAATTTTAGGCTCTCTCTCTCTAACAACCTGCTTCTATCATATGCCGTAAAAAGACAGATTTCTTTTGGAAATTTCCTCATGGGCGATCATCATTCTTTCTTTTATGCGGTCGTACTTTCAAGAACACATAAATTTTGTGCCGGTCAATGCACATTATAATCATGCCTGAATATTCATTTGAGATATACACGCACTTAAAAATGACAGTCACAAATTTTACATTGATGAAATGACGCATGACAGGGCTAAGCAATTTAGTTTTTTATTCTCTTGTCGATTCGCCCACAGTTGCTAACATTAGTAACACAAGATAGCCATCAGATTGACAAGAATGAAATGATGGTTGAGAAAACATCATCACCTCGCTTACTTAATAGGTGTTAGCCAATTGTACCATGGGAAATGCTGAAGTATGGGTAATATACCACTTGGTTGAAGGAAAATGTTTTACCATTCTCACCTTCAGAAATGTCAACTCAAAGAGTAAAGTTCACTGCATCAAACTCATTCTTTAAGATTTGATACCGGAAATAGAAAATCAAAAATCAAAAACATCAAGTATAACCATAAGGCCAAGAAAAATAAAAAGTTTGTTTCTCATCCTTGCGCATGTCAATTCAGACCCGCCGCGTCAACCTTTTTTTATGCTCATGAGGAAATAAAGTGGGGAAAAAAAACGCTAATATACACGACGATATCTTGTTGGTTGAAGAATAAACAAAAAAATTGAGAAGAAAAAAACCGTGTCACCACATCGTTTTTGCAATATTTCTAGGATGAGAAACAAACTTTTTATTTTCCTTGGCCTAAGACTACATTTCTAACATTCTTAATCTTTGCCTTGTTTTTTGATGTCTAGATTGTTTCAAAGATAAATGCCAATTCTACTTCAATGTTGTTATCATTGAAAAAGTCACATAAAAATCATGTACTACCTATGATGCAAATTGTAAATCTGCTTGAAGTTTGTTCTGTTTACATTTCAAAAACTTTTATTTCAATTGTTTGTCAAGATCAACTCAACTGGTAAACAGCAAACTATACAAATATTGTACAATTTAAAGCCATGGTTATGTCACAGTTTTCACAACAAAACCCTGAGCAATGATGAAAGTCAACTGCCTGGAGTCAAAGTAAATGTTTTACATGAATCAAAGTAATCACAGCAACTGTATCCTACAGACTAATATTGATAGTTTTTTGCTAGTGAAATTAGTTAGTTAGTTAGTTAGTTAAGTTTATTATAGTGACATGAGATATCAGTGGTTCAAAAAGAATACAATTCAGCATAAGGTTAACACCTCCCAGCCCTTATTATTATTAGTTTCCATTGGCATTCTTTTTTCAGGGTTAAAGGTCAACCAGTGATAGATGTTCTTCAGGACAGAAAGTGAATTGCGCTCAATTGACCAAAAGGCTATTCTGACAGAAAAATAAATCTTGGACAACATTTTGACACACAAAATAAGAGCAAAGGAATCGCATTAACTTTTACAACAGTAGGGATGCAGAAAATAACCAGCTGTCGGCAAAAACAACTGGCTGTCAGCTGAATTTGCCGGCTGTAAAAGTTACATTTTAGTAAAAAAACAGGACTTTTTTGCACAAGCTTAATGTGCCCACACACTACTTGTAACAGCTTATACTTTTATTTTTGCCACCTGTGACCAAAATTTCCAACATCCCTGGACAGTACTGCAGACTCAAACAATAGAGTAGAGCATAAATGTCCCATGCCAGCTTCAGGTGCTCACATCTGTAAGGTTTAACTGCAGATGAGGAAGATGTGTATCTATGTTCAAAGAGTGCACTGTAGTGTTACTTAGCCCACCTGCAGCCATGACGAGCTCCAAAGGCAAACCATATTTGGATTGCAACAAGATTTCTCTCCAAAAACATTCATGTCTCTGTTTGAAGCGTTCAACAGCTACATTATTACATTACACCGCATTATGATATTAGATGAACAACACAAAGATTTCATCTCTCCCTGTGTTTGACCTTTCAAAGGCATTGTGATTTCTCGTCTTTTCAGTACCGCTACACTACAACTTTCACCCGTCTACAATGCATCTACAATTTAGTGGTTTTGAAGTTACGTATCAGGCAGAACTCAATGTGTAAAATTTGGCAATACAAATACCTTTGTCTTCAAAACTCGCTGATTCAGGTCAAAACTGGTGCACCTTACATGTAATTACATGTAAGACAATGTCTATGCACTTTTTTCTTTGTCATTTTATATCAATGTCCTTCCTACAATTCAAATAATTATATGATTTTGCAGATGGTATTAATTTTATTGGCAAACCGGTACTTTGTGCTGATAATGTGAAATTTCTTTCTGTACAAAATACCACTGTCAAAACACCAGCTTCTGCCACCTGTTTGAATCTAAAACTGGACCCAGAACTAAACTAGTCTAACCATGTAGCTTTATACCTCTATAGAACACAAACACAACTAAGTTTTTCTGTGAGTTATTGTGTGCAAAAGATACATTAGGTAACTTCAAACTCAAAGACATCAGAGTCACTGTTTTATCTAGCCCTTGATAGGGTTGTACACAACACTGGTGATGTAATATCCCTGGAAGAGCAACTAGCCAAAGTGTTATCGCATCAATGCGGAAATTTCATTTTTCCTGCTAATCAGTTTTTATAGAGTAGTCTCCTCTTAGGGGCTAGATGATGTCACCTGAGCAATCAGCTTACAACAATCTGTAATTACAACTCAGAAACTTTAATTATCTCAGGGAATTAAACAAATCTGCTGATCAAATAAGTCCCCCCCCCCCACCCGTCCGTGGGGACTAATAACCTCTTTTACACAGCCATCAAGTGCACTGTGTGATGCAGTTTCGATGTGTGACCTTTGACCTGGGATGGGACAACTTCTTTTTCTGATGACGTACAAAAGCCTACAACAAAGGCGCGTGGTCCACAGAAGTCTTGCCCACAGAATACAGTATGACACATTGCAGGAAGAAATCCTTTACAGCGCCACAGAGATACAGTAAATTTTTCAACATGTGTCACACGCTGGTTTTAATTTCCTGTCCACGGACAATCACTTGATTTATGGATCAAGTTGTACGGCAGTGATGTAAGACAGTGAAATGTCACCAGACATGACGCACATCAATATTTCAAGGCCTATGCTAGGTCACTTGCACACTACAAAGGAAGTTCACAAATGGAAACCCTTTGTCAGAGAGAAAGGGAAAAGACTAAGCATGGGTAACCAAGATTTCTTTTTTCAAAATATAAGCCAAATAAGAGTCACCCCCACTCCCCCCTCCCATCCCCCGGTTTGGCAATTGTGATCAGATGATAAACATTCTCTGAATAAAATGAAATCTCTAAATAAATGTGTACCCTTTGCACCTATAATCCATCATTTTCACTGCTTTTTATCTGTGAAACAGTCTCATCTGATCACTTCAATCATGTATCATCTTCAGCAAGGCCCAGTGCAGCTGCTGGAAGGCCATGTAATGATGTAGCTTGAAAACAATGGGTGAAAGGTGCAACTGTACAGTTCTGAATAACATTAACACCTTTTGCTCCTTTCATTTCACTTAAATATCATATGTAAGGTGTTGCTCCTGACAGAGCAGATTGCATCAGTTCTTCAGACATACATTCATCACAACCATAAAAGGGAAGTCTACTTTCATTGTTTCCATGGACACGTTAAAAAACATAATCTATCAATGATATAGATAAGGATCTATATGCAAAAAAATACCCTGATATTAGTTGACTTTTTCACCCTGATATTTTTACATCGCTGAAACAAAAATATAATGAACTTTACCACAGTTTAAGCCTTGCTGGCCTGATTTTCTAGTAACATACCTGAGCTAGGATACCCTGAGAGGGTTATAGGGTTAAAATTGATCACAGAGAGATCCAGTAAGGAAAGCCTGGCTTCACACATATTCTCATCAACATGATCTGGGTCAATTATTCCAAGCATTTCATGATATTTTCTTGCAAATTATATTACATTACATTTCAAAATATCGCTGGGATGTGCCTCCTAGATATATCATTTGTGATAGATGCCTTTTGCAAGATAAGGACACTCCCATCCTTAAGAACCCTGTCCCAATTTAGGAATTTTTTGTATTCTTCTAAGTTTCTGCTACTAAAGTCAGCTGGATCACAGTGTAGTTGTGCTGTGGTTAGACTGGACAACCTGCAGATGAATTTTCACTCACCAAAAGAAAAATCATCACACACATTCAAGGGGACAGTGTTGCCTTTCAGATTCTATAATTCTAATACACAGAGAAGTAAGATGCATTGTTCAACATCATGTAATGTGCAACAAAACATACAAATAGCATCAACATAGACCTGTTAACAGATGGACTAGATGAAGAAAGCTGTGATGTTATTTCAGGTATCTGACAGAAATATTTGCTAATGAACGGATGGAAACTTTATATTACACCAATTATCAAGTGTTTCAGTATTGTTTGAGTTCATGGTTAATTTTAACCCTTTCAACACATTGGTTTGGCCCAAATCCATTATTATTAGTGTTGCTTGTGGACCTGTTTATCAAGAATTAGGGGAGAACATGCTACAAAAGAACCAGTCTTTCTAAACGAGAATAACCCGCTCAAAAAAACTACATCTTTTACAGACAAAGTACACATTCACACTAGCAAATTCACATAGGTATCATTCACAGCAAATACAGACTTGTTTCTCAAACTAGTGAACCTGTCCCTAGACAAATCCAGCGGTGAAAATTCATGCATCAGTTTGCAATGACCTCAGATGTGTGGGTCAGAGTTATCAGAGAACTACGGAAACACTCAGAACATGACTGCATGTGCATAATGTATGAAACCCTGCACAGTGCATATTACTGATTATACTGCCCTCGGAAAAAACCAGGCTTTAAACTGTAAATTGGTAACAAGCCATAGTGCTATAATCTGATTTATCTAATTTCATATCATATTAGGGCTGTCATGTCAGTTCTTGCATTAAAGAGGACCATCCGTGACGAACTGAGTACGTGTATACAGAATGCTAATTCTATTTCTGTAGATTTAGTCTCAAATTTCTGTCGTATTCTCTTCAATTTGTATAAGAGCACTCCTATTTTGTGTGGTGACTGTCTTGTAAAACCCCTGCTTTTATCACTGTTTGACGTCATCACTTTCAAATGTTACAGATGTTGATAAGGAAACACCACATACATTGACAGAATCTGATCTTTCTCCTGGAAAGACAGTTTACATGTAACAAGACATTAATATTCAGGAATGCCATTTTTTCTAATTCTAATTTGAATATCATGCAAGTTTGATAGAGTTAAAGCAAATTTCTGTCATTACTTTATTGCACACCTTACAGGTAATTGCACAAACATTTATACAACACTATAGTATCCTTTTTTGTTTCACTTTAGAAACATTTTCTACCACATTTTAAGGGGATGTAGAGATTTGAACAGATCAGTTATTCACTAGAAAATGAAAATGTTTGTTTCAAAGTGAAATTTAGTCTGCAGGATTAGAATTCAAAATCAATTCTATACAGGTAATTGAATCTTTGTTCAACTACAATAAGATGAAAATAGTATTTGCCTAGCTGCCTTGCATCAGATCAGTTGTCAACTCTATAACATTTTAATATTTTGTTGATCAGAAATGCTTGAAGGGTCAAAGTTTCTATCTCTTGTTGTTTATAGGATCATTTAGGTCATAGGCCATGAGATATCCTCTTTAACCCTTTCACCATCATGGTTTGTCCCAAATCCATTGTTTTCTATGGTAAAGTTGGACCTGTATACAGGGAACTGGGGGTGAAAGGGTTAAAATTGCCCACAGCACTTGGCCAACAAATCAGTTCCAAAAAATAGATGTTCCAAATGGTTTTTTGGTACCAGATAGCCAGTTTATTCTATCTTCAGTAGGCTCCAAAGGCCAGCCACAAACCTCTGTCATTTCTGGGCTGGGAAATTTATTCTTTTGCTCTGCAAACAACTTTTTTGGGGAAAAAAAACAACAGGCAGCTAGAGAATAGGATTTTGTTATTTGCAGGGGTTTGATAAACAGGTAAAGAAATCATATGCTGGTAAAGTGGGGAGACGGTGGTGGGGAACTTTGTATGGGGAGGGTGCTAACAGGTTGTTTCTAGGTTGGAAGGAGGGGGAGGAGGAATAGTTCTATTCAATACCAGCAAGTTTTCAAATTGTACAGAGAGGACAGTTGGAAACAGCCATCACTTCCCCTCCAAAGTATAAAGGGACAGTAATGCTAACTTTTTGATCATTTTTTCATTATTTTTATTTTGAATATCAATATCAACGTCTTATTCTACTTCCCAAAAAATGTTGAAACACCCACTGTTTAGCTTGTCAACTTGGCGTCTATATGTGTAAAATGCACTGTTATTATTTACATTTGAATTCTTGTCTTGACCAGAAGTCACATTTCAACAATAACAATGCCGTTTACACACTTACAGACTGAGTTTACAGGCTGAATATTGTGTATATCAACATGCTTTGTGGAGTAGAACAAGGAATTATGGTTCACATTCAAAACAAAAATGGTAAAAAAATTATCAAAAGTTAGCAATACTAGCCCTTTAATTTTGTTCAAAATGCCTTATTCTATATTTACACTGAGGTAGTATATTTGTCAGGGGCCTATTCACACTATTCACAAAACTATCATGCATATTTGTTTTCGGTGTGTAAGTATACATGCATCATGGCTACAACAGGGGCAGCTGACTGGCAGATTTTGAGATCCTAATCCAAACTGTCAAAAAACTCTCTCTTCAATATTCTTTGTTGTCAGGGGATTTGAAATATGATCCAACATTTTTTATGCATATTACTAGCAATGTCTGAAAGGTTCATGCCGATAATGCCCTTATTCACGTAAACAACAAAGAGGAATGTCAAAAATGTCAGCCATTTTTCTTGCTGCTCTGAAATTCTAATCGGAGACACTGAAATATAACAGAAGTAATCTGCATTCAATCTAAAACTAGCAATTTTTCTTTTAGACTTCAAAAAGACATTCTCTACAGTGAAAAGATAATATCAGCTGTCAGTCATCAACTTGTTTTATCATGAATTCATTTATATTGCTAGGATACCAAGATCTGCAAACCTTTATCCCAACACGACTGATTTTAACACCCACACACACATTAAAGATGTGTTTGTCCAATCCATTAGACTATTCAATTTGATGCTGTATGTTGTGTTATTTTAGTACCTTTTACTGCGTACACACCTCAAGTGGTCACTGGTATTTCACAACTCACAGCAAACTGCAACTTCTTTTATGGTGTGTCTGACTTCAAACCCTCATTACCAAGTCAAATAGTTGCTCCAAAAGCCGTCTGCATGAAATGCTCACCTTTTATTTCTTTCAAAATTACATTTCTCGTTAAATATCAAAGTGCAGTCTACTTGTGTGACGAAAGTACTTGTGCAATGAGAAAACCCTGAAAATGCCTTCTCTTTGTATCCTACTGTGAGTCAGGTAGATAGCTGACAAACTTATTAGAGATGGGACGGTCTTTGAATCTTAATTTCAGCCAAATGTCAAACACACTCCTAGAATGAAAGATGTGTTAAGCTAAAACCAAGAAACTCCCTGCTGTGAGAAGAAGTCTAAAAAATCATCGCACGACAAAATGCATACTGAATCTCGTTTTGGGTAAATGTCAGCTTCCTGCCATCTTATTAATTTCTAACACTGGAGATAATGCTCACTGTAACTCTTCACACCACGAGACGTGTATGCACAGCTATTTGCAGCTCCAGTGCTCTCTCAACCTTTGATATTTACGCATTCATGTTATTAGAGCTTTTATTACGGATTACTCTGCCTGCTAAGGAAATCTATTCAAAAAACCTGATTTTGATTACATCGACGGATTGCGCCTAGGCTGGGCATTAATAACTGCCAACAGAGGTTTGATGCTGGAATAACAAGTTTAATGGCCACTACTGTCAATGTTTCTTCCCCGGGGTTTCTGGAAATATTATACATAATATTCAAACTGTGCCTGCGATGAAAATTACCTTTCACATTGCAAATCCTCTGCTGGAATTCAGGAAAAATATGGAGAGAACATGATCCTGTTTTGAGACTGCACAGCAATAATTTATGCAGTCGGTGTATATTACACAGAATGAGTTTGTCGTTTCTTTCAGTATGAACGCTATACAGCAGACTGCCTCGCCCAGCCTTGCATTTTATTCCAAGGGAAACTTTAAAATGTCATGCTTAATAAGAAACTACCGTTAATCAATTCCACAAAACGAAAGAGAAATACTGATAACTTTAGATTCAAAACTTGCTTGTGTGAGTACCTGTAATGGATGAACAGTCTGTCTCATCAAATACCAGGCTACGCTGACTGAATGATAAAATAGATAGATGATGGCACTGTGGTCAGTCATTCTACCTTTGATATGGTACTTTATCAAGTCCATGCTTGGGAACATATATTAAATAAATCAATTGTACACTCTGTCAGGTCTGACTCACTGCAGTGTTCGCGCTACCGCTCGCCAGACGGCAAAATGGCGAATTGATTGACTCATTGGCGACTCAGTCGGCCAAATCATTCGCCAGACTGGCGACTCGAAATTTGTAACGTACAATGTTCTACCATAGACAGTCTGGCTTCTATGGTTTTATGACCATGGTTCTCCGATATTCTGTTGCATTGCGGTAAATTTTTTTTAACTTCTTTGGTAGTGTTTTGCCATAAACTTTGTACGCAAGTGGGTTTCTATTTGGGTAAAATGTGTCAAAAATGCGTACGATTGCATAAAATTACCGCGGCCGCGGAGTCCGTACAGCTGAAGTGAGTCGAATTTGCTGATAGTCTTTTCCATAGAAGTTGGGGGTTAAATTTTCCTTTGATGCGCATGCTCTGTTACCTAAAAACAATAAGCTGGGGGTCTTCAGCATCAACGTCTCTCAGACGTTGAGTTGCCGTATCGTGAAATGTAGCGGCCATGTGCAGGTTCCATGCCGTGATGTACGACTTCATGTTCACACAAAAAAACTCTTTTACTACAAACTAAGTGTATTCCAAGGCTAGACAAATAAGCAGACTGCTGTCAAAATCCAATGGGACCTCAGGAATGTCACTCGGCAGACTCGATCGTCACTCAGGCCGTAACGGTAAACAGTATACCCCATGTGACATCAACCATAACAAATATACGTAACTGTATTGTGTTTACGTGAGAATTTCCTGCCTGTCTAGAACCGGGCCTTGTTCTTGCAGAATTTGCAATTTGTGATGTGTAGATACAATGTTGCTTGGAAAGTTACGGTCTGATCATAGAGAGGGACAGTGGTTAGCAATATAATGAATCAAAGTCACTTTTGTTTTGTGGCATTACCGTGAATGAACATTTTCACCTACAAGCAGGTGCACGTGTTCTATTTCCATGTTCAGGCCGGCCATTCAGTGCAGTGCAAGCCGAGTAGTCATTGTCACAAATATTAAATTACCAAGACGTCAATTATTTGCATATTTTAGAATAATTTTGCGTCAAATACCAAAATGTCACTTCTGTATCAAGGAAATTGTTTCATCAGTTTGATTGGAAACAGCAATATAAAATACTGTGTCAATTAAGCTTGGAAATCGTTGCTCAGTTCAATGTGATCATGGCATTCCAGTACATGAAGATCTCGAAAATATTAATTTTTCCTGTAACTTCTGTGTCCTTTACAATTTGCTGGTCAATTTTTGAAAGTTATTGAAAATAAGAGTGGTGTTCAGTAATCATGCATGAAAGTTTTGATGTGAAGTAGCCATTTTTTATTGAAGTAAGCAGCACTGAGCCTGAGGATACATAATGATGAGAAAGTGGCTGACTTTAAGTTCTGAAATGTTTTGTCTATGTGTTTAATTGTATGACCTTTGACCCTCTAATATATGTGACCCTTGACCCCGTCCCTCGAAAAAATCTGGCTACTTGTGTTCACACTGTATTAGCCAGAAAGGCTAATCAGCTTGAGTAGCCAGAGCAAACCCTGCACTGGTAAAATTTTGAAAGTACCTTTATTGCAACTCTCTACCCTTGGGACATAGAAACCTCTCCCAATATCAACACTTTCACTTCATAATCCTTCACAATAGATAACTCTACATTACACTACATATAATCACTGAGAATGTGTTTAACTAAATTCCTCAGGAACATCACTGACAGTACTGAAATTAAAAGAAAGTGGTGAAACATGGTCATTGCTTTGCAAAAACTGACAACAAGAAAATCACGGGGACAAAACGGCAAAAACAGTCAAATTTACAGACAGTGGTGGCATGGGTTCATGTACTGGATGTGACTGTCACTGTCGTCGCATAGTTCTCATCAAACAAAATTTATGGTTTATTCCTTATGAGCATCCTTGGAAGCTGTCATACAAGAGCCATATCTGAAGCTATATGAATGTATAATTATTATCAAATGGTAAACTTGGGTATTAGGCTCGTGATTAAAATCTGCTCCTCCATGCAGAACCCATGACAGAAGACCTTCCAAATCCTTGATGGGTCATTTTCATCCTACTACCTGAAGAGGGCACCAATATATTAATTCTACCTTGCATGCACGTCAAAATTTGCTATTCACAGGATGACATGGGGTGCAAATCACAGTGGGTAGGGAAATCAATGAATTTGTTGAGCAGGACACTTTATGATGAAAGTTGACATGTCAGCAATACCAGTAATGGTACGTTCTGAAATTATGTTGATTCTTGGTGACTTCCGTTTCAGAGGTTCACACTTTTGTCTTGCTCAACATGCTAAAATTCTCAAAATGTGATTGTGCAAAGTTCATTTATGTAAATGGAAATATGGCTACCTGACGTAATGCTATGTTGGTGCACTAGACTTTTTTCTCCGAAAAGTCAAGACACACAAATGCCTCTCGTCTGACAGAAATGCAATTCCTGAAACTGGAATCAGCTGGGGCTTCATCAATAAAAAACATATTTCTGATGTTTTGACATTTGTTAGAACACTCCCCAATAAGCAACTCGTAGTCCAGATGAAATTGAATTTTCTTGTCTCTCACTAAATAATGCAGAAGCATAATAATTGGATGTACCGGTAGAGAAATATACCGACCACACAAAATATGTCAGTAACTTGCTTCCTGGGCATATGGTCTATAAAACTTTCAATTACCAGCCATAAAATCGAATACATTCATCAATTACGCTCCTGCTGTTTGTAGGTTGTCTTCCTGGTTACATATTGTAAACCCATGATTTACATAGATGTATTAATAAAACAGACAGCTGTTTAATTCATTTCATGGATACAACAGACATTTCTTCTATCAAGAATGGACAGTGCGTCAGGCTGGTCTTCTGTTTTCAGGCAGAACTATGGTAGTACAGAGCTTGAACCCACAAGTTTACTTACTTTTGCAAAAACTTTCCACAAAGAAACTTTAAATCATTGTATTTCAAAATAACAATAAAACTCTATGCACATTTTAGAAGTGCAGAAACAAATTACTTAACATTTACCCATATTTGAAATTCAAAACGGCTGCTATCCCTACGTTTACTGTAAGGGGCAAAAATTAAAGTTGTGATTTTCCTGAAAACAAAACATAGCGTCAATGACACTTGGCTCACATTTGGTTTGATGTGGCAGGCCAGAGTGAGTATACTTAACTAAGTGTACCCATGGGAACATGCACACCAAGCTTCAAAGCAATCGGACAAGCAATTTCAGAGAAAATGATTTTTTGACCAAAACTGCAAAAGAATTGCCCCAAAAATACCCGGTACAAATATGAAAATTTCACCACAATTTTTACACATCCAACAGAAGACAACCCTAGGATCAAGAGTATCAAGTTTCAAAGCAATCCAACGCAAACTTTGGGAGAAAATGATTTGTTGACCAAAATGAGGAAAATTGTCCCAAAATACAAATATGAAAATTTCACCACAATTTGAACAAATCTGACAAAGGCCAACCCTGCAATCATGTATTTCAAATTTCAAGGCAGTGAGACGAGCGCTTTCAGAGAAGATTTTTTGACCAAACTTGGGGAAAATGACATCCATGGCCAATTTACTGTTGATTATAAAGCCCACTTGATGCAGTCAGAAATTCTCTTTGTACAAAGGCAAAACCAGCTTTTATCTGGGGTTGTAAATGAGAGTTAGCGATTGGCATTCTGCCGTCAAGATTAAGATATAATGTAACATTACCATGCACTGGTGCATGTACAAGTCTAGTTCGGATAACTTATTATGAAAATCAGTCCAGTAGATTTCAATTTCCCCAGACACACTGGGTTTGACTGAAACCTGTTGGAAGTAAAGCTATCCACATTATTGCCAATTTGTACTGGACAGGACTTCCACTTATCCCATATCTGTAAAAATACCAACACGTCAAAATGACCTCTAATTAACAGAGAACATCTCTGCAAAACCAACACTGTTCTCAAGCCAGCCTATAGTGTGAAAAGAGCAAGTGAACTGTGTATTTGTAAAATGTATGAGGGAATTCCCCCTGTGGCTGCACATTTGCAAAACACCTACAGGGGTTTGGACATTTGCATCAAATGACCTGAAAACAAATGTTCCAGTTGCTCTTCTGCCCTCACAAGATTTTTTTCAAAGTACCAGATACATATCCTCAGATTTTTGTTGGCATTTAAATGGCAAGTGATATCACACAGCGGCTTCTGGTCAAATAAAATTCTAATTTAACCCGTACCAGATAGAAACTTATTCAGCATGCTACTCAGAAACTATTTACATTAATATGATTTATAAAAACAATGATTTCCTGACTGACTCACTTGACTTGAGTGTGCTATATCATTTAATGAACTGTACAATGTGTGTGTGATCCACGATAAATGAATGAGCAATTTAGATGAATTATTGGCATAATATTTGCATATTGAAAATCATTAATTTGCATGGCATAAATGAGGGTATTTATTATTTTACATCATGCTTTTAATCTTTCACCTCTATTGGCCTGTATGTACATCCACCCACTCAATTCAAACAAAAGGGGATGCACCAGTACGTAGCTATAACGGTGAAGCATTCAATACATGAGGTCATTCTCCATTTCAATTCAGAACGCATAATGGGGCACTGACTTCCAAATGCGCACACATTTTTTTAGACTTTTTTCAATGTGAAATCCAAAGCTCCTGACCTTTCAATCCAGACATTTCCCTGGAGCAGTTTTTTTTGTTTAAATTCACCATCTTGCTTTCTCACAGATGGACTACACATACCTACACACATGGTGATTTAGCTTGTTGCCACTAAAAGCGTCAAATGTAAGGCCTTTTAGGACGTAGGCTCACCAACCTCCTACAAAGGCCAGAAATCTGTACTTTCGAAAACTAATCACCACTGCGCACGTTTTTTGGATTTATACTAAGGAGATCTTTGTTTTGCATTGAAATTTTAATCAAATGAACTTATTCATGTTCAAACTAATCTTACGCAAAAATCCACCTTTTTACATTTGCAAATGCCACCGGCCTTTAAAGCATTAGTTTTCATAATTCAACAATCATTAATATGTATAAAATATGAATTTTAAATGAACAAATTTATTTGCCGACCTTATCAACAATGAAAAATAATCATCACTTTTAAGTGCATTTATTGTCAAAACTTTTCATGCACAGGAGAGAAATGGGTCTTTCGATGTCATTCAATAAATAAAAGACATATTGCTGACACAATGCGTTTTATGTTGGGCTAAAAAGGAATTTATTGTTCAAATTGTCATCAAATGTCCCAACTAACCAGCCTGATGTCCCATCTCACCATACAAATTTCCATGTAAAAATTCTATCACACATTGAAAAGTCCCATTTCATTGGAAATCCCTTTTATCAGGATCCAAATTAAGCTGTGCCAACTGGATAGATATTAAAAATAAGGGCCTTTACAATGCAGAAAATCATGATACAATAGCACAGAACTAATATCATTTGGAACTATTTATATAGCCGACATATTGTCAATTTTTTCTTCATGGCTATTACAAGGAAAATGACTTATGGATGTTTTCCCTCTCTGTTAGAAAAACAGAGATATCTCATAGATGGAACAGACTGCATTAATTAAGATGATTGTTATGATTTGCTACGAAATAAAATCTACTAAAATACAGTGCCTTGTCTTCAATATTATGCATTCTAGGATTCAAAATAACACTGGACAAAGACGTAAGTTCCCGACATCTTTACATTTCCTGGGGTTCATTTTGATTGGCATTTGAGGATATGGGGAGCATCCTGCTGTGGAGATAATTGAGATCAGTGACCATGGCAATCCATCATGCACAATACAATATGTTTTGATATTTGATTGACAAGCAATTACTTGCAGAATCGTTTCTATAGAGCAGAAATCACAAGATCCTTTGCAAATGCCCCCTTAATAGCATCAATTAGATTTCAGAAGTACTTGTGATCTTACAAAGGAAAGCCTGGGGCTCACTACGTCATTTGTAAAAGTCCAATTACAACTAGAATTACAATCTTTCGTGTAGACATCATCTTCTTATAAACTGACAACTTCACTGTAACGTTGAAAATTTTGAGTGATTTTCATCGTTCGGCCTCCACTTCACAAAACGAGTAGAATTATCCAGTTTAACAGGACGTGCTGAAAGTGCCACTCTCTTTTCAAGTGCGATGTTTGGTCTTGCGCAGAACTAGGTTATGTAGGTCATTCCCCCCACACTCATCATGACCTGAGTTCAATTAGTCTAGAACATTCTCAAGGTCACTGCCCTTGATGACCTCACAACCTTGAATTCAATTAGTCATGTTTGGAATGTTCTGGAAAGTTGATTAGTTGTGTAAGGGAGATAATTTTAGAACAGTAATTAGCATGTCAATAAAAGTTCTAGATTGTTCTTATATGCCTTTATAAAAGGGACGTGCACAGCTTCCAGTCAGACTTTTGGGATCGTGTCTCTTGTGTGTTACTAAACTCCAGCAGTAGTCATTCTCAAGACTTTCCAAGACCTTCACTGTCAACGCTGGATTTATACTGTGGACTTTGTGCAGCTTCAAGCCTGCAAGCCAAAGGACTGTTCATTCATCCAACTGACTGTTACAACTCTGAGACTGGAGCTTTGCCGTCCCGGCTGAGATAAGTAGTCTGTACACTTTTAAAGCTTGTACTCTATCCCTGACTTAGTTTTATTTTTGTAATAAATTTTGTTTAAACGTTAACTGCTGAGTTCACCCTTTTGTTCGTTTTCTCTGCACGTAACAAAATTGGGGGCTCGTCCGGGATACGAATATTTTGAGCCGTTTGACAACATTTTGCCTACCTTTTCAAAACTACTGTATACTGTGAACTCAGCGAAATTCAATCATGGCGGAATTCAAGCCAGACGAATTTATGGATGACCTTGATCAGGACACATTTAATTCCCTCAGAAAAACAACCTCATAGCACTGGCCAATTTCCTTAAAGTAGATGTCAAAAGATCTATGCGCAAGCGAGAAATACAGTTCAAGATTGCAAAACATTTAGTTAATTCTGGCCATTTTGAGGAGTCTGCCTTAAAAGATTATGAGCCTGAGTCTTCCTTCGAACTCAAAAAATTAGAATTGGAAATACAGGCAGATTTCGAGCTAAAAAAATTGGCATTAGAAAAAGAAAAAGAATTACAAATGAAAGAAAAAGAATTACAAATGGAAAAGGAGAGACAGGCATTAGAAAAAGAAAAAATACAAATGCAGTTAGAAATGGAAGAAAGACAGAAAGAGAGGGAATTGGAAATGAAAGAAAAAGAATTGCAAATGGAAGAAAGACAAAGGGAGAAAGAAAGAGAGGAAAAAGAAAAGGAAAGAGAATTAGCAGAACACCGACTGCAGTTAGAAATGAGACGTTTAGAGCTTGGACAGTCAGGAAAATTCTTCCCTTCAGACAAGTTTGACATCACTAAGCATTTCAGGTTAGTTCCCCCTTTCCAAGAAAAGGATGTTGATAAATATTTTCTCCATTTTGAGAAAATTGCTCAGAGTCTGAATTGGCCTAAGGAGTCCTGGTCTATGCTTTTGCAGAGTGCTTTGGTGGGTAAAGCCAGAGAAATTTACATTCAGTTGTCAGTAGAGCAGGCTTCAAATTATGATTCTGTGAAGGAATTAATTCTCAAGGGCTATGAGTTGGTGCCTGAAGCTTATCGTCAGAAATTTAGGGATTGTGAGAAGGCGAAAGATCAAACTTATGTTGAATTTGCTCGAACAAAGAACAACTGTTTGACCGTTGGTGCTCTTCGGAAAAGGTCAGTCAGAATTATGACAAATTACGACAACTTGTTTTGATTGAGGAATTTAAAAGGTGCATCCGGAGTGACATCAAGACGTTTATCAATGACAAAAGGCAGATACATTAGAGGTTGCTGCACGTTTGGCCGATGATTATTCATTGACCCACAAATCTTCATTTCTCAGCAAACCATCCCAGTCCTTTTCATACAGAAACAATGCAGGTAAATTTAACTCCTCCTTTTCATCCAAGAATTTTTCAAAGGAGAGTAGAAAATCAAATGACAACAGTTCACAAAATTCAAGTAACACTTCCACATCATCAGATCCCAAGTCTCAATCTCCTTCTGACAAACAGTTCGGTACACGTTCTTGTAATTATTGCAAGAAAGACGGCCATTTAATGTCAGAGTGTTTCAAGTTGAAAAGAAAACGTGAAGGTCAAAGTGGTCAAAGTGGATCTAAGCCAACCGGCTTTATTTCTTCATCAACTCAATTAGAGTCTAATAATGTGTGTAACACATTGTCTGAGGTTAAACCCCTCTTATCCCCAATTAATGAGGTCAAGGTCAATCTTCTCAAGATAGCATTATGGGTATTTTCGAACCATTTATTCACGATGGTTTTATATCACTTTCTAGTGATTTCTCTTCTGCTACCCCTGTCAAAATTTTAAGAGATACCGGGGCTTCCCAGTCTCTTTTGTTGGCAGATACCCTGCCGTTTTCTGAAAAGTCATTTTCAGGTTCTAAAGTTCTTATTAAGGGTGTAGATTGCAATGACTTTATTCCTGTTCCTCTCCATAATGTCTATTTGTCTTCGGACTTTGTTTCTGGACCTGTGGCTTTAGGTATTAGGCCTTTTTTGCCTTTTGAAGGGATTCACCTTCTTCTTGGAAACGACCTTGCTGGGGACAAGGTCATTACTAATCCACTTGTGACTGATAATCCTAGTTTAGATCAGGATCCAGAGCCAATTGAACAAGAGATACCCGATTTATTTCCTTCATGTGCTATTACTCGAGCCATGTCAAAGAAAACTTCCGAGAATCAAAATACTCTCAAAAATAATGTCACAGATGTTGACTTAAATGACACCTTTCTCAGTCAGGTGTTTGACACGGATCATTCCGTTATCCCTCGTGGATTTGAAACTTCCAGTAAAACTTCTGCTGACCAAAGTCAGACATTTTCTAGATCAAATCTCATTGCAGAACAACACAAAGACCCAGATATTTGTCTTTGTTTGACAGGGTAGATGATGAAGGTAAAACTTCAGATAGCTCTGTTTCCTATTATACAAAATCTGGTATTCTCATGCGTAAATGGAGACCTCCAGACGTTTTGGTTGATGACGATTGGGCTATAAAACATCAAATTGTGGTTCCAAAACCCTACCGTGCTGAAATATTGCGCCTGGCCCATGAAACGCCCTGGGCTGGTCATTTGGGAGTAAGGAAAACTTATCATAAAATTCTCAGTCACTTTTATTGGCCTAATCTCAGGCAGGACGTAGCACATTTCTGTAAAACTTGTCACACATGTCAAATGGTAGGAAAGCCAAATCAGACCATTCCAAAGGCCCCTTTACAGCCAATTCCTGCATTTCAAGAACCATTTAGTAGGATTCTAATAGACTGTGTTGGGCCCCTACCAAAAACAAGATCAGGAAATGAGTACATGCTGACAATAATGTGTACATCAACTCGGTCCCCGAAGCCATACCACTGAGAAATATAAAGACAAAGACTATAGTGAAAGCTTTAGTCAAATTTTCACTTTATTTGGCTCCCTAAATGTGTCCAGTCCGATCAAGGCTCCAACTTTATGTCTGGTATTTTTCAACAAGTAATGGATCAGCTAGGCATTAAACAGTATAGGTCATCCGCCTATCATCCAGAAAGTCAGGGTGCTCTTGAGAGATTTCATCAAACTTTGAAAAACATGATTAGGACCTACTGTTTTGACACAGAGAAGCAGTGGGATGAAGGAATTTATTTTTGCTCTTTGCTGTTAGAGAGTCAATTCAGGAGTCTCTTGGTTTTAGCCATTTGAGCTTGTATTTGGACATACAGTCCGTGGCCCACTTAAGCTCGTTAAAGAGAAATTCCTATCAGACGATGATGATTGTCTGAATATTTGCAATATGTGTCAGATTTTCGTACGAAACTCTCTAAAGCATGTGAATTAGCCAGAGAAAATCTTGAGTCATCTCAGCAGTCAATGAAAACCAAATATGATAAAAGCACCTCAAAACGGAAGTTTGAACCAGGTCAAAAAGTTCTTGTTCTACTTCCAATTCCTGGCAAACCACTCCATGCTCGTTACTTTGGGCCATACCTAATTGATAAGAAATTGAGTGATTTAAATTACATCATAATAACACCTGACAGGCGTAAACAAAAACAGCTATGTCACATAAATATGCTTAAGCCATATTTTGATAGGGATAATCCTACTATAACTCAGCCTGTCAGTGCAGTCAGTTCAAACCATTATGAAGATAGTGATACTGAAACTGACTTGAGTGAAAATACTCTAAACTCAAAGCTGGGCTCGGTCAAGCTTCAGAACTCAGAAATCCTGGAGAAGCTGGAGTCTACAAAGTTGGCACACCTCCAGCCAGAACAACAACAACAGGTGAAAGAACTGCTCCATGAATATAAACACCTGTTTCAAGATGTTCCAACGAGGACAAACGTCATCTATCACGACGTTGATGTTGGGGACAGTAAGCCTGTAAAACAACACCATACAGACTGAATCCAACAAAAGCGAAATATCTCCAGGAAGAAGTCAAATACCTGCTGGACAATGACTTTATTGAACCCAGTAAAAGTAACTGGAGTTCGCCGTGCATACTTGTTCCCAAATCAGATCACAGTTATCGTATGTGCACGGACTTTAGGAAGGTCAACACTTTAACAAAGACAGACACTTTCCCAATCCCAAGGATTGATGACTGCATCGACCGAGTGGGAAAAGCCAAGTATGTGACGAAATTTGACCTACTGAAGGGATTTTGGCAAGTCCCTCTGACGGATCGTGCTCGTGAAATATCCGCCTTTGTTACACCAGACGGATTGTTCCAGTACAAGGTGATGCCATTCGGATGAAGAACTCTCCGGCAACGTTCCAACGGATGATCAACGACGTCATATCCGGGCTAGACGGGTGTGCAGCTTACGTTGACGACGTAGTCCTGTATAGTGACACCTGGGAGGAACACATCAAGCTCATGCGGAAGTTCTTTGAGAGACTGAGCAAAGCAATGTTGACTGTCAACCTTGCCAAATCTGAGTTTGGTTGGGCTAGGGTAACTTACCTCGGACATACTGTAGGACAGGGTGAGGTAAAACTGTTGATGCCAAAATCAGTGCCATTTCAAGTTTTCCCGTACCAAACTGCAAACGACAACTGATGCGCTTTCTCGGTATGGCTGGTTACTGCAGAAAATTCTGTCCAAATTTCTCCACAATTACTGAGCCTTTGACTAACTTACTTAAAAAGAAAGTAAAGTTTGTTGGTCAGAGCAATGCCAACAGGCATTTGATACACTTAAAGCCATACTGCAAAGTGCCCCAGTGTTGTCTGCACCAGATTTCACTTTGCCATTCAAATTAGCTGTAGATGCTAGTGATACGGCTGCTGGTGCTGTTTTATTGCAAGAGGATAGTCATGGTATAGATCATCCTGTTTGCTATTTTTCACGCAAATTTAACAAATCTCAGAGAAACTACTCTACAATTGAAAAAGAGTGTTTATCT